>NC_134354.1:191501769-191858644 GCF_048569485.1 Anomaloglossus baeobatrachus | reverse complement strand
ATTTCAGTAGAGTTGGAGATTTGGTCATAATTAATGGTGTCCTCACAGCTGAGAAATACAGGCAGGTACTTAAAGGGAACCTATCAAGTCCCCTATACCCTCCAACCCAGCAGCATTCACATGGGTATGACTAAATTCCCTGCCTAAATAGCCTTGTATAATGTTATTCACTTGACTTAATGTTTAAAAAAGGCATTTATAAGCTTTGCTTTTCGTATGCTAATTAGGACTTTGGCCAGTTGATGGGGTATTCGTTTCCCAGATAGTTAACCAGCTTTTCATGTTATCACGCCCCTGTGGGCATGATAACATGATTTCCATGAGCCGCCATTATCACCAGCTACTGGAAATCTCGCACATGCTTGGGGCTCATTTCGACAGTGTCACTGCGCCTCTGAAGGCGGGTTGTACGTATCATGGCTCTAGAGAGGTGTACTGTGAAAAAACAGCTTCTGCACTTCTAATCATGCGTTGTGTGCCTCTTTGAAGCTGGGATGCATACACCCAGATTCAGAGACGCAGTTACGCTACCGAAATGAGCCGCATGCATACACAGATTTCCAGTAGCCAATGATGAGCATAACTCGAAGAAATCATGTTGTTGTTACATCAACAGAGGGAGTGATAACATGGTAAGAGGGTTGACAAGTGTGGGGAACAAATGACCCATCAACTAATCAAATCCCTAACTGGCAAAGGAAAAGCAGAGCTTATAAATATTTTTTTTTTTAAACATGGACTTAAGTGAATAGCATTATACAGGGCTGGTTTGGCAGGGAATTTAGGCAAACAGATGTGAATGCTGCTGTGTTGTAGGGCATAGAGGACCTGACAGTTTCCCTTTAAATATAATGCAATACCATAAAAGAGGTTTTCGATTGGCCCCAAATTTATTCTGCAGCAGGACAATGACTCCAAATACAAATATATAGTCAATGTCATTAAGAACTACCATGAACATAAAAAAGAACAAGATGTCCTGGAAGTGATCATATTCTGCTGACAGAGCCCCGATCTCAACATTAAGTCTGTCTAGGATTACATGAAGAGACATACGGATTTGCCAAATCCTAATACATCCATGGAACATCTATAGATAGTTTTCCCAGATTTTGGAATAATCTTCCTTCAAAAATTGTTTGCAAGAGTACCTAGAAGAATTTATACTATTAAAACTTCTACTTTTGAAGGCATTCTTAACAGCTTTTTTTACATACCTGACTTTTGCACAGTACTGTATATATAAAATACACACAGTACCAGTCAAATATTTGGATACACATTCATACAGTGGTTTTCCTTGACCTTATTGGAATGTGCTTATTATAGTTTCAGAATGAAGACAGCAAAACCACAAAGTAACAACTATGGCAATAAAAGAAACAGACCAAAAGACTCAAAAAATTAGAATATCCTCAAAAAGGTAATTTATTTCAGTAACTCAATACAAAAAGGGAAACATGTATTATAGAGTCATTACAAATAGAGTGATCTATTTCAAGTGTTTCTGTTAATGTTGATTATTATGGCTTACAGCCAATCAAAATCCAGAAGTCATTATCTCAGAAAATTAGAATAATTACCACAAAACACTTGCAAAGGCTTCCTAATTATTTAAGAGATTGTCTGTTAAGGCCCCTTTACACACTGAGACTTTCAGCAATCCCACCAGTGATCCCAACCTGATAGGGATCGCTGGTAAGTTGCTAGGAGGTTGCTGGTGAGAGGTCACACAGTCAGACGCTCCAGCGATCCCACCAGCAACCTGACCTGGCAGGGATCGCTGGAGCATCGCTACACGGGTTGCTGGTGAGCTGTCACCAGCAACCAGTGACCAGCCCCCAGCCAGCAGCGACGCACTGAAGCAATGCTGCGCTTGGTAACGAAGGTAAATATCGGGTAACCAACCCGATAATTACCTTGGTTACCAGCGCACGCAGCTACACATGCAGAGAGCAGGGAGCAGCGCACACTGCTTAGCGCTGGCTCCCTGCTCTCCTAGCTACAGCACACATCGGGTTAATTACCCGATGTGTGCTGTAGCTACACGTGCAGAGAGCAGGGAGCCGCGCACAGCGCTTAGCGCTGGCTACCTGCTCTCCTAGTTACAGCACACATCAGGTTAATTACCCGATGTGTACTCTGCTACACGTGCAAGGAGCAGGAGCCGGCACTGACAGTGAGAGCGGCGGAGGCTGGTAACGAAGGTAAATATCGGGTAACCAAGGACAGGGCTTCTTGGTTACCCGATGTTTACCGTGGTTACCAGTGTCTGCAGAAGCCGGCTCCTGCTGCCTGCACATTTAAGTCCCCTTTACACACTAAGACTTTCTAGCGATCATGCTGCACAGCGGGAAACAAAGGACCAAAGAATGGTCCTGAACGATTTGTAGCGATCAGCAACTTCACAGCAGGGGCCAGGTCGCTGATGTGTTTCACACACTGCAATGTCGCTGGGGAGGTCGCTATTACGTCACAAAACCGGTGACGTTACAGCGATGTCGTTTGCGATGTTGCCATGTGTAAAGCCACCTTTAGTGTGGTTCAGTAGGCTACACAATCATGGGGAAGGCTGGTGACTTGACAGATGTCTAAAAGGCAGTCACTGACACACTCCACAAGGAGGGTAAGACACAAAAGGTCATTGTCAATCATATTAATGGAGAGTTGAGTGGAAGGAAAAAGTGTGGTAGAAAAAGTTGCACAAGCAACTGGGATAACTGTAGCCTTCACAGGATTGTTAAGAGACAGCCATTCAAAAATTTGGGGGAAATTCTCAACAAGAGGTCTGCTGCTGGAGTCAGTGCTTCCAGAGCCACCACACTCTGACATATCCAGGACAAGGGCTACAACTATCGCATTCCTTGTGACAAGTCACTCCTGACTAATAGACAATGCCAGAAGCGTTTTACCTGGGCCAAGGAGATAAAGAACTGGACTCTGTTGCTCAGTGGTCCAAGTGTTATTTTCTGATGAAAGTAAATTTTGCATTTCATTTGGCAATCAAAGCCCCAGAGTTTGGAGGAAGAGTGGAGATGCACACAATTCAACTGGCTTGAGGTCTAGTGTGAAGTTTCCACTGTGTTTATCAAGACCAAAGTCACTGGAGCCGTCTACCAGGAAATTTTAGAGCACTTCATTCTTCCCTCTGCCGACAAGTTTTTTGGACATGGAAATGTTATTTTCCAGCAGGACTTAGCATCTGTCCACACTGCCAAAAGTACCAATACCTGGTTTAATAACCACAGTATCACTGTGCTTGATTGGCCAGCAAACTTGCCTGACCTAAACTCCATAGAGAATCTATAAGGTATTGTCAGGAGGAAGATAAGAGACACAAGACCCAACAATACAGACAAGCTGAAGGCTGCTATCAAAACAACGTAGGCTTCCATAACACCTGAGCAGTGCCACAGGCTGATTTCCTCAATGCCACGCCGCATTGATGCAGTAATTCATGCAAAAGGAGCCCCGACCAAGTATTGAGTGCATTTACTGTACATACTTTTCAGTAGGCCAACATTTCGGAGTTTAAAATCATTTCTTTAGTTGGTACTAGAGTATATAATATTCTAATTTTCTAAGATGATGACTTTTGGGTTTTTATTGGCTGTAAGCCATGATCATCAACATTATCAGAAATAAACACTTGAAATAGATCACTTTGTGTGTAATGACTCTATATAACATATGTGCATCCCTTTTTGTACTGAATTACTGAATTAGATTATTTTTTTGATGATATTCTAATTTATTGAGATGCACCTGTATAAAATAATGTGTGTGAGTATAATATGTGTGTTTCAGTACCTGGAAGGTACACAGTGTATTAGTTGGGGAGCTAAGTAAGTTTCTGAAAATATGTAATCTTGAAAGTAGCTAGATGGTTTTCAAAAATGTCATGTCATCTATATAAGAGATAAGTTCCTGGAATGAAAGCAATTGGTAACAAAGCAAGGTCTGTCGTATCACTATTTCTTTTTCTGTGGAGGCGGTTTGTGCACAGCTGTACAGAAAACCACTGATAAGATACCAGTGTGCTAACTTTCTTCTACGTTAGCCCTGGGGTTCAGTTGCATCTATAAGTCATTAAAATATAGCTTTTGAAACTGTAAGAGTTAGTAATGTAGTCCTTAGCTGATAAGACCATTACCAGCTATTTTTATTATTTTATTTTTTTTACAACCACTCCAGATGCTCCAGCCAACATGTAGTAAGCAGCTGGTCCTTTTGCCGCTCATGTGTCATTCAACAATAATTTCACCATGGATTTAATTGAAAAGGTTCTAATTACATTACATTTCCTATTTTTTCAGTTGAAAGCTAGCAGTTAAGTGGACGATTTATGCAGTTTGCTTTCCTGCGTAGAAGACAGCCCATTAGTATTGTATATTAGTAATGCCAACGATATACTGATGACATGTGTATGAAATTTCATATGTAAAATGTATGTATTGCTGATCCCTATTACTGATGTTTACCAATATGCCTGCAAGGTTACTGACCAAAATTCCAAGTCCAAGCTACAAAATGAACCTTGGATTGTCACAAGAATGATGGGTAACTGAGCAGGGGCACCAAGACTGGCCCTCATACTGGGGACCCTGTGCTGTCCTTTATCCTAGATGCTTGACGGTAGCAAGGTCTTGGCCACTAGTGTGACACTTACTCCTGTCCGTACACTCCCTGTCCCCCATCCCTGGGGAGAGTCAGGACCAAAGTAACAAACTTAATAAATAATGCAGACAGGGGAGAACCAAAACACAAACACACTGCAACAAGACCACAGGGGAAAAACCACAACATGTGCACAGGAAGAAATAAGAAACAGGGAGGAAATAAACTGACAACAGGGATATTTCCACATCACAACAGATATCATACAATTGATTACCAGTAACTGGATCACACGCTAAGACCGGAATCGCTGGAGCTATTATCGGCAATGGGGAACTGGAAACAGCACCTTATAAAGGGTGGAGGTGGCTGTGAGTGGTCATTAGCAACCTGAACTCCTAGAAGCAGTTCATAAGCCAGCAGGAATTAGGCCGGTTTCACACATCAAGCTTTTTGCCGGTTTGCCGGTTCCGGGGCACGCCAGTACAGTGTATACAGTACAGTGGCAGCGCGACAAGCTCAGGTCACATGCTGTCATGTGACCGGAGCATGTGACCCGGACGTTACAGCGCTGCCAGTGTACTGTATACACTGTACTGGTGTGCGCCAGAATCGGCAAGCCGGCAAAAAGCCAGATGTGTGAAACCGGCCTTAACTCTTGCTGGACTGATGACTAGTGAACTTAAAACAGCTGATGCCTGACTCTGATTGAACAACTAAGAGACATCAGGTTGCCTGTCAGACTGTGCACAGAGTCAGACACCGCCATGACACCTAGCAAGTGCAAAGCAGACAGATGAGTGGAACAGCTTTTTCAACCATAGCAATTTTTGTAGCAAATCTGATGCTTGTGAATAATATCTGATAATTTAACCAGGGCGTCTCACACCATTCATACTGGGGTCTCATTAGGCAGGCCAAGATGATGTCTGCATCTCAGACCTGTAAGTATTCCCTAATAGAATTATTCTGTTTTCATTTTTCGACCCAAAGGGATATTTTCCCATTTGTACGATGTTTCCTATTGGAATGAGGATATTGTTCTAATTGCTGGAGGTCTGACCACTGTGGTACTCAATGATCGCAAGAATAGGCGCTCTGAAGAGCTCTGTGTAAATGAAGAGGTGGTCAATCATGCACCATGTCGCTCTATTCATTCTAATGGGAGCGCTCTGCAGTCTCCTATTAAGAGTGAACGGAGCTGCAGAGCGCATAATTTACTACTGCTAAATTCATATGGAGTTGGTCATAACCATGGTTCTCAGGATCGTTGGGCACCCTGGCATTTCAACCCTAGCAATTGGAAAAAGATCACGTACTACATTGATAACTTCAAACTTGAGAATACCTTTCTAAGCTACAAGATCAGATTTAGTTTAATTGTAAGATAGTTTATTCAGAGGCAATGGTAAAAAACCACATGACTGCTGCGTGAAAATGTGAAGTCAGAAAAAAAATCAAAAGCTATAGTATCTCTTGGGAAACTGACCTGTCAATCACTACATATTTCACCTCATGACAGACTGCACTGATTAGGAAACCATTTTCCCCAGAGAACCTACAGTAAGGAGCCATTATGTGCTGACCTTTGTGATACACACACAACTCTACCATCCAAAAGGGACAAATCATTAAGGTCCTGTCAGTCTGGAGTAGCTAAACTTCAGCATCTACAACTACATTACAGATAAACACATTAAGCATCAACTGAACCAAAATCTAGGATCTTCTTTATCTGAAATCTGCTCTCTAGTGTTTTTCTTGTCTTTAAATAATTCTTATAAAATGATGATCCAAGCAATGTTTCTCCATTACGTAGAATAAAAAAGAGCAGTAATAGCTCAGAATGTTCAGCCTGCCAAGACTGCTGAGACCCTAAGGCTACATGCGCATGCTGCTTCTTTTTCGTGTTCACAAACTGCAGCCAAAACTGCACCTTGTCAGAGAGAGCCTGGAAATGTCACAAAAAATGTAGGTGCTTTTTTGGTGCATTTTTGCTGCTTTTTTGGTGCGTTTTTGGCTGCAGTTTTGTCAACAATTGTTTCATGTATTTTTCAGTTCAAACAAGCCCATAAAGCTTGTTGAATTGAGAAAAAAAAAAATTAGAAATAAATAAATAATTAAAAAAAACCGGCGTGCGGTCCCCCCCAATTTTAATGCCAGCCAGATAAAGCCATACGGCTGAAGGCTGGTATTCCCAGGATGGGGAGCTCAACGTTATGGGGAGCCCCCCAGCCTAACAATATCAGCCAACAGCCGCCCAGAATTGCCGCATACATTAGATGCGACAGTTCTGGGACTGTACCCGGCTCTTCCCGATTTGCCCTGGTGCGTTGGCAAATCGGGGTAATAAGGAGTTATTGGCAGCCCATAGCTGCCAATAAGTCCTAGATTAATCATGTCAGGCGTCTATGAGACACCCTCCATGATTAATCTGTAAATTACAGTAAAATAAACACACACACCCGAAAATCCTTTATTAGAAATAAAAAACACAAACACATTCCCTCATTACCAATTTATTAACCCCGACAAACCCTCCATGTCCGGCGTAATCCAGCATGCTCCAGCGCTGCTGCATGCAGGTGACCGGAGAAGCAGCAGACACAGCCGCTCCGGTCACCTCCATGCAGCAAATGAAGACAGCCGCGCGATCAGCTGAGCTGTCACCGAGGTTACCCGCGGCCACCGCTGAATCCAGCGGTGGACGCGAGTAACCTCAGTGACAGCTCGGCTGATCGCGCTACAGCGTGGAGCCGGCAGGAGCGTGGAGCCGGCAGGAGCGTGGAGCCGGCAGGAGCGTGGAGCCGGCAGGAGCGTGGACGGGACTTTCAGCGGTGGCGGTGGCGGTGAGAGGCGTCCATCATCTCCCCTGTGCGTGCATGCTGGGGACAGCGGTACTTCAGGGAACACGTGGAGGACGGGACTATCAGCGGTGGCGGCAGCGAGAGGGGGATGGACGTTGGCAGCTGAAAACATTGATTTTTCCCTCTCGCTGCCGCCGCTGCTGATAGTCCTGTCCTCCACATCATCTCCCCTGTGCGTGCATGCTGGGGACAGTGGTACTTCGGGGAACACGTGGAGGACGGGACTATCAGCAGCGGCGGCAGCAGAGAGAGATAAAAATCAATGTTTTCAGCTGCCAATGTCCATCCCCCTCTCGCTGCTGCCGCTGCTGATAGTCCCGTCCTCCACATCATCTCCCCTGGGGACAGCGGTACTTCGGGGAACACATGGAGGACGGGACGGGACCACTTGCCTGACCTCACTTCCTGACAAATCACCTGCGTTTTTGCTAGCAAAAACGCAGGTAAAATGCAGGTAAAATGCACCACTTTTGATTAGCATGCATTTTTCCTGCGTTTTTGATGCCCTCATTGATTTCAATGGGTGACAAATGTTGACAAAAACGCAGGAAAGAATGAACATGGTGCATTTTTTTTGTCACAAACTTTTGACAAAAAAAACGCTGACAAATAAACTGCAGTGTGCGCATGACAAATCTGACTTCTCATAGACTTTGCTGGGAAGTCAGATGTCAGAAAGTTCTGCTGACAAAACTGCAGCCAAAAAAGCAGCGAAAAAGCAGCAAAAAAAGCAGCGTGCGCATGTAGCCAAAGCCGTCACTGATCTTCACATGTAATGAAAATCAGACTCGGGTATATAAAATAGAACTCTTTATTTGGAAATGTAATAATAAAACCTCATCTTTTATTGGATGGTGGTCAGTCACAGCCCAAAATATTAAGATAAAACCACTGAAATAAACCACATTAAAGCAGTACAAAGCGTTGTGCCGCAGCCAGATTCCCAGCACAGGTAAGCTTTTCTATCAAAAAGCATCAATGTCCTTGAATTGAATGCTGCTGTGAGTTAAAGGGGTGGTTCACCCATATTCATTATTGGCCACAATGATATTATGTTGAGAAACAAGGTTTCTTTCAAAATCCTTGTGTTGTCAATAGTGGCTGTGAATGGTGCTATTGCAGTCTGCTCTTCCCCATCGCCTGATCCTCGGGCTTCATGAGCTCCGGAATCCGGTGATGTCACATCAACTTCCTGCTCACCTCACATCACTGGGGTTGGCCCCATTCTCTGTGAGTGACTGGGCTGTGGGTAGAGTTTCCCCACTTATCACAGCGTCACTGCAGAGCACACAAGCAGGAGACACGCTGGGCTGTGAGGAGTGGTGAAATTCCGCCCACAGCCCAGTCACTCAGGAAGACTGGGGCCGGCCGCGGTGATGTGAGGTGAGCAGGAACTTGACGTGACATCACCGGATCTCAGAGGTCACAGAGCCCGGGGGTCAGGTGATGGGGAAAAGCAGTCCACAATAGCCCTGCTCACAGGCACTATTGGCAACACAAGGTATTTGAGAGAGAAATTTCTCAAAATAATATTGTTGTAGCCAATAATAAATATGGGTGAACCACTTCTTTAATACAACATTATGAAAGACAAATATGGAAGCCAAAACTAGTACAAATCATTGTTCCATAGTTGGAGTCCTGGCACAGGTAAGCTTTCGTATCAAAAAACGTCAACGCTGACAAAGGGAGGGAGGGTGGGACAGCAGCCCCTGGGTCCCACAAAATGAGGAGAGACAGGAAGAGTAAGGGAATTGGTTTATAAGGGGGGAGGCAGCAGGAAGAGAGCAGAATCATTGGATGCAGCAAAAGAGGAGGAGGGAGAAACTACATGGGATGACCAGTTTAACCCTTTACAACAGTGCACAGCACTCAGGGGGCACTCAGTCATATACTGGAATGCTCCACACATCCAGACAAAAAGTTCTGCTACTATCCTTTACTACCTATTGCTAGAACCCATATTAAAGTGTGTCAATTTCCTTTCACCTGTGCACTAATTTTCATTGCTTGGCAGAATGTCCTCCTTCCACCCTTTGTTTTGCTCTTTTTAATTTAAAGGGGTTTTTCAATTCTCTTAATAGCTGTCACTGGGCGTAAAATTCTAGTGTTTGGTGGACAAAACCTCATCCTTCTTAACAAAACACCATCTACTCACCAATTTAATAGACCGGTTGCAAGTTGGTGGGTCTGTAATATAAGGTGGGCGGGGTTTCGGCTGCCTTAATGTCATCTTAAAGGGAAACAACCACCAAGATTTTAATATATAACCTAAGGCCAGTGCTATACTGGCACTATCAGGCTGATTCTATACATACTTCTAGTGGTCAGCTCGGATGTTTAGGTTTTGAAATCCAAAAAAGTAGTTTACAAAATGACCTGCTTGTTGAGTGACAGCAGCAAAGGATTAGATCATATAGTCATAGTTATCCCCTCCCCCTATTAGAATTAGCATACGTATTATACAAACGATTCACTTTGTCTCTAGCAGGACCTGCGTGAGGTCATACCCATGTGACCAGAAGGGGCGGGGCCTCAACCAACAAAGCTGGATACCAGGTCACATCGGTATGACCTCACACAGGTCCTGCAACAGACAAAGTGGATTAACTGTATAATGCTTATGCTTATTCTAACAGGGGGAGGGAATAACTATGAATACCCCCAGATATTATCTGATCCTCAGCTGCTGTCACTCAAGAAGCTGATGATTTTATAAACTTTACTTTCTTGGATTTCAAAACCTATACATCTGAGCTGACCACTATAGGTATGTAGAGAATCAGCCTGATAGTCCCAGTACATCACTGGCTTTAGGTTATATACGAAAATCCTGGTGATTGGTTCCCTTTAAGTAGTTGTTCACCTGAGGTGAACACATTTAATAAGGATCCATTTAGGATCCAAAAGATCCAGCTCTTTTTCGTGAGGGGAGCCAAGGAAGCTCAATTGTCAAAAAGAGCTGGACTGCCCATCATTTAATCAGAGCAGTCTATGAAGGCGGCTGACTGGCTGCTTATTTCAATAGCTAAGCCAGTCACAACAGACAGTTAAGACAGTGGGCTTAGCTACTGAAATAAGCAGTCAGCTAGCCCCCTTCACACAGCGCTGAGTTCATGAGCCAACATAGGAAAAGATATCCTTACGGTAATACGAACACTGGACCAAAACCTGGGTCTTAGAATGGAAATGGCAACCAAAGTATTCAGGTACGTCAGCTATCAGGTCTATATTAGTTAGCTTTGTGACTATTTATAGCTGATTTTGACACTTTTTTTTTTTTAATGAAAACCCTTACACCAGTTCACAGGCCATACCTCCTGAGGCACAAAGAACCCCTAACTTTAAATCAATGATCTTCTACTTCCTAGGTAGCTGTTTTCTTGGTATTTCACAATCGTCTCTGTTGTTGAAATCTTGAATTTACCCTTAGATAGAGGGAGTAATTTTAAAGAACTGCATAATAGTTGGCACTGAACTTCTCGTAATATACAGTATATTATACACACAATAGCCAAATCAGGATGAAGACATACAACCTAAATGTACTTTCGGTGAATGTACAAAGTAAAAGGGCCTTAATGTCAGGGTCACATCATGTATTTGCTACTGGAGCATGGACATAGGTTTATAGCTTGCAAATGCTCTAATCCATCCATCACATAAAGGAGACATTTTGCTCTTAACAAAAGAACAAGATATTGCATCTAAAGCGGACATTAAAATGATTCCGCCAAGACACAACCATTAGAGGTCATTAACTGAAACACATACAACATGAAGACATGACAAGGAAAATTTTTACTTAAGATGTACATGTGTGGCTAAATGATTAACTAGGCTGGAGTCGTTCACTCAATATAAATCAAACAGTATGAAACGAAATAAACTCATGTGCCTATATGTACCAGCGGTTATGAGAATGGAAAAATAAGACCATAAACTGCATTGCCTCCTGTTTATTATTTAATAGAAGCTGGTATTATGTTCAAAGGGGATTTTTATGTTTCGAAAATTAGACCCCCAAATGTTTCCAGTAATGTAAAATAACAAAATCAGATTGTACTCGCCCTCGCCGGGTTGGATACCAGCTATCCGCTCCTCCTGTCACGGGTGATCTAGAAAGCAAAAGCCAGTGAGCGCAGTGACTGACAGCAGCAGTGATGTAAGCTGTCGATGTGATGTCATCGCTGAAACTAAAGCCGGCTCTCGACCCAGAAATGCTAAGTACAATCTGATTTTCTGCTTTTACATCGCATTAAATGTTTGGGGTCCAATTTTCTTAGTATAAAAAAACCTTTAAACTCTGATAATTTGCTGTTAGCACAAGGGGAAGTCATGTCTATTTACAGTATATAATTTTTAAATGAATGGAATTAAGTAATTTATGGACAGGCCAGATCCTGTTATTGTTAGCGGATCCCTCCTCATGTCTATAGTAATTCCCAAAAATCCCAGTCGAATGTATAAGGTGATATTGAGATGTCTTTATTCTCAAAGGTTCTCAGGGAAGGAGGTATCCTCCTGATAACCCCAAATATTTCCAAATCCTTATGCTTGTGTGGGGATAGTCAGGCTCCCCCTATACTTATTAGACTTACATAAATGTTGGGTGATCTTGACATTATTTTTTTTTGGCTCTCAAAGAAAACAGTTTACTAGTTTCTATGTGATTAACAGGTGGGAGCAAATCTATAACGTTTCCATTACCAGGGTTACAGTAGCATGCCCCTAATGTCACTCTACAAGTCTTATATATAATTCTCAAGACATTTTGTATAAGAGAAGAAGTATAAGTTCATCTATGACCCCGGTCTGAATGGACGCCTGGCATGTGTCCACTGTAGGGACACATTACAAAAAAAAAATGCATATATTTTTTTGCAGTGGCAGTCCGCTGTACTTTCTTAAAAGCAGTATGAAGACGCATAGCAGCCACATGGAGGGCAAAAGTGTAATCTGGTGAATGCGGGGCTTAAGGGAATATTAACATAGGCATTGAGAGATCGTCACAACCTGTACGTCTGGCTAAGGCTAGGTTCACATTTCCGTTGTTTGCATCAGTCACATGCGTTGCTTGACGTTTGTGACTAATGCGTTGTACAACAGATGACAAGAATTAGAAGTCATTGTCGGACTCTGTTGTAAAAGAGAGAACGATCAGCTGATTGTTCACAATAGCCGGCCGGCTATTGTGAACAAACAGATGATCTCCCGGTGGCCGGCTAATGAGAGCTATCAGCTGATCGCTCACAGCAGCCGGCCGCTGGGTGATCAGCTGATTGCTCACAGCAGCCGGCCGCCGGGTGATCAGCTGATCGCTCATAGCAGCCGGCCGCCGGGTGATCAGCTGATCGTTCGGCCGCCGAGAATGTGTGGGGGGCGGATTTCGGGGTGGGTGGAGCCGAGCGGGGCCATGGCGCTGAGGACGTCAGTGCCAGGGACTGCATGGCTGGGCACAGGTGTGTGTGTGTGTGTGTGTGTATGAGGAGTGAGGGAGGGAGCGGAGCTAAGCGGGGGAAGTGTCGGGCTCCCTGCAAACGTAGCCAGGTTAAATATCGGGTAACTAAGCTAGGCGCTTTGCTTAGTAACCCGATGTGTACCCTGTTTACATGTGCAGGAGAGAGCATGCGCAGCGAAAGCCTACAGATTGCGCTGCTCAAAAAATGTTACACTCTGCGTTCCTGCCTCCCGACGGTCAGTCGTTCCACGATTGATCAGTCGGGCGGAGGATGCAACGCAGCGTCATCAGTCACAATCCGACGCTCATACAAGTCTATGGGAACAATGGAATCCGCCAAACGGATTCTGTTGTTTACCAGAGCCACGGATTGTGACTGATACAAATTGATGGAAATGTGAACCTAGCCTTAGTAAATACATGCAGCGTGTACTGCTCTTAAAATGGCATTCTGATACAACCCCTACCCATTGTCCTGGGGACTGGCAATTTTTAGAAATGATTAAAAAAAGTAATTATATAAAATTTGTATTCTGTATATTAAAAAGAGGAACTGTTCGAGCTAGACTAGGAATAAGCGAACAAAGAACACCGGCTGTCAAAAGATATTTGTTGATTTTAATGATACAACAGCCATCATTCTCTCAGTATCTTATATGGTTTATATATTCTTGGCTCTGTTGACCCAGTGGATTATTGGAAGCCAAGAGCAGAACACAACTAAGCTTACAAATGCTCATTAGAAGCATGGTTTGGAAAGAGATTAAAGTTGTGATGCTCATTTTAAGTAAAAGTTTGTAGGGAATATCTAAACTGTAAAGCCCTGTTCCCATATTACTGATACAAAATACTAAGCGTCAGCTGACATTCAGCAGTGCATACCGGAGAGGAAAAGTATAAAGCTTTGCATTATAATTTCCCTTTGGTTAACAATGCTCAATATGTTCAGAATCTAAAGTGCTTTTTATATTTGTAGAAGTATATCCAAAATTTCCAAAATCTAAATAAGTACTTTATTAAAATACATACACACTTGGGCAAATTTGTTGGTACCCTTCTGCTAAAGTAAGAAAACTTTACAATGGTCCCTAATAAAACTATAAAACTTACAAAAGTAATTTTTAAATTAAAATTAATTTTACTGACTATAAAGAAATTAAAATCAGACATTGCTTTTGAATTGTGATTCAAAAGAAAAAAGAAATAAACTAATGAACATTGCCTGGACAAAAATGATGGTACCCCTAGAAAATATTGAAAATAACTTAATCATAAAGACATGTAAAAATAAGGTGTGCCCTGTTCATTGCACCACTGGTGTCTACAAACTTGTAATCAGTCAGTCTGCTGAAAGTAAATCTGTCAGTAGGCATTGGCAACCTCATCTGAGAGCAGCATGATGTAAGAAAAGTCATCCTGAATCTAATTATTAGTTTATTGTGTGTATCAGTTATTACACAATAAGAGTACTTAGATTTCGCATGCAGCAGAGCTGAGAAACTGCCCTCCCCCACACCACATCTCTCTATGTACATTGTTTATTGACATTAAGCTGCTTATCACAGAAGGGGCAATGTCAGACTAGTAGGCATGAAGCTGCTGTAGTTGATTTAGACCAAGTAATGATGAACTTCTCATGCTAAAACAATCATTGCAAGTAAACAACAGCACATAGTTTGATTACCTATCGATTGACACATTGCTGAAATCTGTGTTTTAACTAAACTGGAGCTTATTGACAAGTGACATTAGCTGTATGTTCATAGATGTGTCGCGGGCGGGGAGGAGGGTGTCGGCACACCGCGCTCACCCCTTCTGCTCGGGTCCGGCAGTTGCTCCTGGTGGCTCGAGCCGTGGGCCGGATCCCGGGGTGTCTCGAGCGACACTCCTCGCCCGTGAGTGAAAGGGGGTGTTTGTGGTTGGGTGTGGGGATTGTTATAGTTCGTGACGCCACCCACGGTTGTGGTGATTGCACCACCGCTGCTCAGTATGGGGGTCCCGGGGATGGTGATGCGGAGCAGCCAGGTGTTGTGTTGCCCCTCCGTGGGTAGGGGTTGGTGATCCCGGGGCCCAGTGAAGAGATGTAAAGTGTAGGGCCCGGTGGGCGCAGGGACGCGGGGGCAGCGCTGTGCCTTGCGGCACTGTGGTACTCACTCAGCCTGAGACACGGACACAGTTTGTACGGTAAACCAACGGCTGGTAGGACGGTCCCACAGACGGCTGCACCTGCACTCCCGGTAGGTGACGGTGACGTCTCTCTTCCTTGCACCTGTGTTGTCTGATGGTAGCGGTGGATTCCCTCCGGTTACCCGCTCCCCGACTGCAATCTGGGCCGGAGGAGCTCTACACTTTGCCCGCAGGCGCTGGCCCTGGGGAAACTGGTGCCCTGGCGGTGGCGGTGTCTCCCCGGTAATGGTCGGGCTGTTGCCGTCAATCGGGACTTGGTTGTTGGGGGATCTACGTCCCCTTCCCTGACGGATTTGGCAAATCTGGCGACTCCTAGCCTTGCCGGGGTCCGAGAGGCCCCTGCCCTGGTGCTGACTGTCCTTCGGAACACTGCTCCAGACCACCGGGCACACAGCCAACGGGGTCCTTCCAGGAACTTCCAAACGGTCCCCCTCCAGACAGTCACCGCCGTCGCTGACCTTGCTGTTCTGGCCCTACACAGAGCTGGACCCTTCAGGCTTTCTTTCCTTCTGTCTCTTTCTTACTTTCAGTTCTTGTTTGCTCTCTCACTTAACTCCTCACACTTGCCCTGCCTGGGCTAAACTTCACTCCTTCCACTTCCTCCTCCCTGACAGAACTGCACTCTTGCCCTGCCTGGGCTAATCTGCCTGGTTACTTCCTGCCTCCAGAGTTGTGAGCTCCTTGGTGGGCGGAGCCAACCGCCTGGCCCACCCCCTGGTGTGCATCAACAGACTCCTGGAGGAAGGCAACAAGGATTTCTGGTTAGCAGATGTGCCTACCTGGAGTGTGGGGTGTGGTGGTGTTGTGACCTGTGTCCCCTGGCTTGCCCAGGGCGACACAGATGCAAAAATGAAGCAAACAAAGAAAAAAAATATTTTACCTACTGTGAAACATGTAAGAGGCTTGGGTATGTTTTGGGGCTGCTTTGCTGTATCTGGCTCAGGGTGTCTTAATTCTGTGCAGGGTACAATGAAACCTTAAGGCTATGTGCACACTAGAAAGTGCCTTTTTCTTAAGAAAAAACCGGACCCTCTTAAAGAATTCCACACTCGCGGTAAAAATCCGCACCAAAACCACAATGAAATCCGCATGCGGTTTTACATCAGTTTGCCGCGGATTTACCGCAAATTTTCCGCAGGTTGGTCCCTGCGGATTTTTACCATTATCTATGGCAAAAACCGCAGGCACCTGCGGAAAAGAAGTAACATGCTCATTAATTCTGCAACGGAAAATCCGCGTGTAAATCTCCGGATATAAAAAAAATGAAGAGTGGGCACAGAATTTTTTAAAACCCATAGGATTTGCTGGGGAATGACTGCAGCAATGTTAGACACATTTTCTGCAGCAAATCAGCAGCAAAATCCATGGTAAATCCTCAGCGTGCGCACAGGGCCTAAGGCCCTGTGCGCACTAGAAAATTGAATTTTCTTGAGAAAATTCCGAACCCTGTGAAAGATTACTGTCCTTGCGGTAAAAAAAACTGCAGAAAACTGCACCCGAAAACCACATGCGGTTTTACCGCGATTTGCAGTGTTTTTTAAACGGGTTGTTCCCTGCGGTTTTTGACCATTATCTATGGCAAAAAACGCAGGTACCTGCGGAAAAGAAGTGACATGCAATTAGATGCAGAAATGCAGAAAACATGCAGCAAAACCTGTTGGTGAAAAAAAACGCAGTTATTATTTTAACATAGGTTTTGTTGGGGAAGGACTGCAGCAAGGTTATGAACATTTTCTGTAGCAAAACATGCAGCAATAATGCGGGAAAAACCGCAGCGCGCGCACAGGGCCTTAGACTATCAAGGGATTCTAGAGAGAAATGTGCTGCCCAGAAAGCATGGTATCAGTCGCAGGTCATGGGTAGAGATGAGAGAACATGATGTACGGGCCGAACATCGACTATACACACAAAACAGGGTTTGGAGTTCTGGTGCTTTATGTATACAAACCACTCGTGCAAGTATCGCTGTGCTCAGCCCAGTGCAAGCCGCTTGCAGTGTCTGAATGACTGGGTAACAATAGCTTGATCGGATGAGGTGTGCAACTAAAAAAAAACATAAACTGCCCACCCGCCCCCAGACGTGTTCTGCTTATAGCTGGCTGTATGTGGGTGGAGACCTGAACTGCCAGTCAGTGATTTCCATTCAGGTTCGGGCCAAGTCTGAACCCGTGCAGGTTCGTTTCAGCTGCACCCGCAGAAAACAAACTTCCATGGGTTCGCTCATTTCTAGTCATGGGTTCTCCAATAGGATTATGACCCAAAACACGCAGCTAAAAACATTACTAAGTGGCTTCTATGAGTCCTAATTGAAAACCTATCGGACACCAGTGGAAGTAGCTGAAACATGCTGTGTGGAGAAGGCGCCTTCATAATTGAGTTAGCTGGAACAGTTTGATGATTAGGTCTAGGCCAAAATACCTGTAAACGGGTGCAAAAGTCACATGTAGTTATAGAGATGGTTTGTTTGCAGTGATTGACTCAAACAGTTGTGCAACAAAATATTAAATGAATTGTCCCACAAAGTATACTTCAACTAATAGATCTTGGAATAGATAAGTTCCACAATTGGATGCATTAAAAAAATGTTCCAGTGCTGAGATAATCTTACAAAATGGGCCTCTACTGTTAATTGTGTAATGACGTTTTCATACCAATATGGTATGAACATATCACAATGAATGGGCAGGTGAGGAAGCAAAAGAGTATAAAGTTATTACAGCACGGACTCACAGCTGTTGCTTTCTGTGACGTAAAGCTTATTTAAATACAGGCAGGGAAATATTTTACCTCATAGAAAAAAAATCAGCTACGATCCCATTTTGTCCTGTCTGTAAACTCTCTTTTGCTTCTTCCACTGCCCAGGAGATGTGGTATGATCAACCATGTCCCTGTACAGTCAGAAACAGCCATTACACAGTACATAGCAGGAGCACATTTATAACATTATCTCAGGGTAGGAACATTTTTTTAAACTCATTCAATTTAAAACCTTATTGCTATTCCACGATCTATTGATTAAAATCTACTTTATTTGTTTGATGACCCCTTTAGGTTAAGTGTACCATCAATTTTGTCCAGGCCATTTATATAAAAAATGGACTGGTTGGTTTCCTGAGTACACACAACATTGTCGGTTATAAAATGATTAAGTGACAAAATATATAATTGGTGGAGGAAGGTTGAACTAGAGGGACCTAGGTCTTTTTTCAAACTGTAACTACGTAATATTTATTTTTTTATTTTCTACTTTTTTTAACGTTTCTGTTGAACCACAATTCCAAAGCAATGTCTGATTTTTATTTTATATTCAGTAGTGATGAGTAAAGATGAGCGAACCGGTCGTGGTTCGGCTCAAGTTCGGTTCGTCGAACGGAGGTCTCGTTCGAGTTCGGTTCGTCGAACGTTCGACGAACCGAGCTCGAACCGCATAGGAAACAATGGCAGGCATTCACAAACACATAAAAACACCTAGAAAACACCCTCAAAGGTGTCCAAAAAGTGACAAACAACTCACAACACAACACAAACACATGGGAAAGTGACAAGGACATATACTCATGTGAAAACAAAAGAGCTGGACAAGGAAAAAGAGGAGGACACACAGATATATGAGTATATGCAAGGAAACGTTGATGCCATTATTGTGCAACTTGAGCCCTGCTCATTTTAGGCTTCCAATCTGGATAAATTGCCTGAGCTTGCCTTGGAACATCAGAAAGATGATCTTTCTGATGTTCTTTCTGATGTTCCTCCTGTGTAGCAGGGCTGCTGCTGGACCGCTTGGGCGCTCATTCTTGCTATCAATGGTGTTGTGACTGGCACAACCCGATCAGGTGAGTGCATCACTTCTCTTATGTTTGCCCAATATATCGGGTAAGACACTATTGCGCCTTTTCTCTCCCATATAGTCTGAGCTTGCCTTGGGGATCTTGTCGTGTCCTGCAGCCAGCGTTCTCTCGGAACCTGTCTTCAGTGCTGCTGGGGGTCTGCTGGCAGATAAGCACACGTGTCTGTCCACTGACAATGTGGACATGGCTCTCAGAGGACTTTTCTTCCCCTGGGTCAGCCAGGGGAGGCGAAAGGCACGCGTATTTTTGAGAGTGCTTCATGCAAAGCATCTTTTTCTTTTTCAAAAGGGGGGTCAACTGATGCCAGTCAAGTGGGGTGTGTGTGGCCCAATTAGTGGAAACGAGGGAGACTGTGGTTGGAGTCCCCTCGCTTTTGAAAAAAGAACCAAGATGAACAAGTCATGGCTCTCAGAGGACTTTTCTTCCCCTGGGTCATTCAGGGGACGGGAAAGGCATGCGTATTTTTGAGAGTGCTTCATGCAAAGTATCTGTTTCATTTTGAAAAGGGGGATCAAGTGATGCCAGTCAAGTGGGGTGTGTGTGGCCCAATTAGTGGAAACGAGGGAGACTGTGGTTGGAGTCCCCTCGCTGTGTTTCTAAAAGAACCAAGATGAACAAGTCATGGCTCTCAGAGGACTTTTCTTCCCCTGGGTCATCCAGGGGAGGCGAAAGGCACGTGTATTTTTGAGAGTGCTTCATGCAAAACATCTGTTTCATTTTGAAAAGGGGGATCAAGTGATGCCAGTCAAGTGGGGTGTGTGTGGCCCAATTAGTGGAAACGAGGGAGACTGTGGTTGGAGTCCCCTCGCTTTTGAAAAAAGAACCAA
Organism: Anomaloglossus baeobatrachus; assembly: GCF_048569485.1. NCBI lineage: Eukaryota > Metazoa > Chordata > Amphibia > Anura > Aromobatidae > Anomaloglossus > Anomaloglossus baeobatrachus. The sequence continues at coordinate 191,838,837 of NC_134354.1, read as the reverse complement.
GATGAACAAGTCATGGCTCTCAGAGGACTTTTCTTCCCCTGGGTCATCCAGGGGACGGGAAAGGCATGCATATTTTTGAGAGTGCTTCATGCAAAGCATCTGTTTCATTTTGAAAAGGGGGATCAAGTGATGCCAGTCAAGTGGGGTGTGTGTGGCCCAATTAGTGGAAACGAGGGAGACTGTGGTTGGAGTCCCCTCGCTGTGTTTTACTTGATTTTCGAAGGGCATGACATGCCTAAGAGGTTGAGTTTCATCATCTGCAACTTGTTGGCAACATAAAGGCTGCCTTTACACCCTTTTGAGACCGAGGATTTTCGAGACCTTATGCCCATTGCAGTGCCCCAAGAGCCGATGGCCAGTCGTCACTCCTTCTCCAAGAAAGGCATGCCCGCGCTACCACAGCAGGTCGAACACAACCTCACCGATTCCTTGAGAAACTGTGTGTGTGACAGGGTGCATTTCACCACAGATACTTGGACCAGTAAGCATGGACAGGGGAGTTACATGTTGCTGACTGGGCACTGGGTAACTATGGTGAGAGATGGAGAAGGGTTTGCTGTGCAAGTCTTGTGTGTCAATCCTTCCTCTGTATGTACAAGTTCCTCCACTGCTACTGCCTCCTCAACCTCGTGTGGGTCCTCCACCTCGGCCCAAACCCTGTGTGGTCAGGCCACCCTTCCTTGTAACTGCGCCCAAGGAATCCCACACACCTCCTTACTATGCTGGCAGCAGAGCTCAAGGCCATCAGGCGGTCAAATGTTTACTTTGAAATGTAGGGGAAATGTGAGACACCGCTGAGGAATTGTGGACGGTTAGCTCTGGAGAGTGAGACCGAGTTTCATCAATGGTTGTCTACACTCAACCAGCAGTCAGGGAAGGACGGGTGCGACAATGATGCAAACCAGTCTGCGACCCTTCTTCAGGGCAATGTGACACACGTGCCTTGTATGGCTCACGTGTTGAACCTGGTTGTCCAGCAATTTTTAAAACACTATCCCGGCCTACATGGCCTTCTGCAGAGGGCACGGTGTAACGCCTGCCTGGATCGACACACTCAGATGGGCTGTAAAGGATAGGCTAGAGGCAAGCCACTCATTAAGCTGGACACCCAGAACCCTGAAACCCTTTAACCCCTATACAGTGATTTGGAATAACACAGGGACCAAGTTGATCAATACCTGTGGAAGGCTGTAGTTCCAGAGAATAGTAGTCATGCAGAGTCAAAAACATTAATTGAGGAAGAGGAACAGAATGGGATGGCCAGGACTTAATCAGAAAACAAGCAGAGGTGAAATGCGGATCGGCCAACGAGGTACATAAACAGCAAGCAGGAAAAGTAGTCAGGTAACAAGCACACAAACTCATAAAACTGAACTGGGGGTAACAGTAACAAGAGGTTCATAGCTTTGTCTGGCAGTGGTCTGCAGACAGGAGGGGCCTAAAAAAGGGTGTGGTGTCTTCCCATTGGTTGTAGCTGAATGATGGTACTTCATCTGTGAGATACCCACCACCTACATTCAGCCTGTGGTTCTGAATCTGTCAAGTTAACGCAACCCAGTGAGTGACCATAACCTGCGTCCACCTGCGCCGCAGGCATCGACTCCTTTCCCATCATCAGCACTATGCACGAAAGGAACACGTTGTCACCTGGCGACCGGAGTACAAATTGATTGAGTGGACTACGTTGGTGACTTAACAGCCGTGTGCGGCAATGATGCAAACCTGTCTGCGGCCCTTCGTCAGGGCAATGTGACACACGTGCCTTGTATGGCTCACGTGTTGAATCTGATTCTCCAGCAATTTTTAAAATACCATCCCGGCCTACATGGCCTTGTGCAGTGGGCACGCTGCTATGTGCTTGTGACTCCCTGGGCAAGCCAGGGGTCACAGGTCATCGCACCACCACACCCTACACCCCAGTTAGGAACATCAAGGCTACCAAAATCCTTGTTGCCTTCCTCCAGGGGCTGATGTTCACACCAGGGGGTGGGCCAGGCGGTTGGCTCCGCCCACCGAGGAGTACACAGCCCTGGAGGCGGGAGGAACCAGGCAGTTAGAGTTTGGAGGGAGAAGTGGAAAGAACAGAGTTAGCTCAGGGAGAGCTTGAGTGTGGAGCAAAGATAGACTTTGGACAGGAAGAAGAACAGAGTCTAGCTGAGTGCTAGAGTGGAGGAGTAAACAGTGGAGTGAGGAAAGTGAAGTGAAGTGAAAGAAAGTGGTAGCAAAGCTAAAGAGAAAAGCTGAAGTAACAGAAAAGGAGTAAAAGTGAGAGTAGTAAAGCCTGAAGTTGGTCCGGCTGTGTGCCAGGACAGTGTCAGCAAGGTCAGCAGACGGCGGTGATAGTCCGCAGGGGTGACTGCTCGGAGGTTGCTGGAAAGACCGCGGACGGGTAGTGGCCCGGCGGTCTGGAGCAGTATACGAAGAACAGTCAGCACCAGGGCAGGGGCCTCTCGGACCCCGGCAAGGCTAGGAGTCGCCGTGAATTTGCCAAATCCGTCAGTGAAGGGGACGTCGGTCTCCAAACAACCAAGTCCCGATTGAAGGCAACAGTCCAACCATTGAGGAGAGACACCGCCACCGCCAGGGCACCAGTTTCTCAGGGCCAGCGCCTGCGGGCAAAGTAGGGCTCCTCCGGCCCATATCCAAGCTGGGGAGCGGGTTACCGGTGGGAACCCATCGCTACCAACACAGAAACATTAGGTGCAGGAAAAGGGACATCACCGTCACCTACTGGGGAAAGCAAGTGCAGGCGTCCGTGGGAACCGTCTTTCCAGCCATGTGTTTTACCGAAAACTGTGTCAACATCTCAGGCTGAGTGAGTACTACAGTGCCGCAAGGCACAGCGCTGCCCCCGCGTACCTGCACCCCACCAAGCCCTGCATCACCCACCTCATCACTGGGCCCCGGGATCACCAACCTCTACCCACGGAGGGGCAACATAACAACTGGCTGCTCCATACCATCCTTCCCGGGATCCCCATACAGAGCAGCGGTGGTGTCAACCAAATCACCACAACCGTGGGTGGCGTCACGGACAACAAACAATCCCCACACCCAAAAACCCCCCTTTCACTCACGGGCGAGGAGCGCCGCTAGAGTCCCCGGGATCCGGCCCATCGCTCGAGCCACCGAGCAGCAGCAGGTCGCAGCAGCCGCGGCGGCCGGACCCGATCAGCAGTGGGAGAGCGCGGCGTCCCCTCCTCCGCCCGCGACATGCTCACTTTCATCCTTCGCACCCAGCAGCTCAACAACTTTCATCGCTCCTGAAGTCTTGGGGTCTGGCGGTTAAATGCCGGAAATGCGATGTTCCGACACGCAGGAATTGGAATCTGCACATGTTGCAGCGTGTGTGGCAGCACCGCAGAGCCCTGCTGAAATACGGTATGACGTATACCCTGGGCTAACTTGATCCAGAGGTGGTGCAGATCACGCTGCTGGAGTGGTGTCAGATCAAGGACCTATGCACCCTTCTACACAGTTTACAAATGTCGACGAAGATGTTTAGCACTGGCGATGCCATTCTCAGCGTGACAATTCTGGTCATCTACAAGATGGAGCACACTGTAAGCATTATTCGGAGTCAGGTGTTGGTCCAAGAGGAAAGTGAGGAAGTACAGGAGGAGTCATATGCAGAAGGGATAATAAGATCTACAAGGTCCATATGGTGAGCGGCACCTAGGCGGCAGTCATGGTGGGGAATAGGGATTAACAAGGGCGCATAGTATCAGCAAAAATTGTTGAGGAAGGTGCGGGAGCCCATGAAGAAATGGAGGACAAACTTGCGATGGGCATGGAAGACTCAGCTGATGAGTGAGAGCTTGCTCACATTTCGGTTGTGCGAGGTTGGGGGGAGAGCGCAGAGGAAGGAGGCACGATTCTCACCTCTCTGCCACCAACACACCAAGGACTTGGTCCTCCTGGATGCACAAGACACATGAGCGCCTTCTTGCTGCACTACCTACAACATGACCCTCGGATTGTACGAATTCGAAGTAATGCTAACTACTTGGTTGCCACACTGTTAGATCCCTGGTACAAGACAAAATTTGGCGAAATAATTCCTGCCATAGAAAGGGACGTATGTATACAGGAGTATCTGCAGAAGGTGGTACGGATTCTTAGATCTGCTTTTCCAGTAAACACCAGTGCTGCACAGAGTGAATCTCAACGCTTTGTCATGGATAGGAGGAAATGGTCTTTTACTTGTCCACATCTGAGGGACCGAGGGCTGGCTGCTGTGCTGAGATGGCATTGAGTACGGTGTCCCTGCAGAGTTGCACTTTTGGTCATATACCAAATGAGTTGAAAAAGGACAGATGCTGGTGGAAAAGGGAACAGTTGTGTTGGAAAGGGGAAAAAAGTTTTTGTCCGTGGGTTTGTTGGTTAAGCAAAAGTAACATTTGATGAAGAAACACCATCTGTTACGGTGGGACTGGCAGATTTGGATAAGGTGGTATATACTATGTTACCGCTTTATAACGAAAATTAATAAAAAAAGAAAGAGAAAGGTATATATCCCCATCAGCAGTCAATGTCCACCGTGCTCCCAGATGGAAAAGGAGAGGTTGGCAACTGGAAGGTTAGGTGGAGGATACAGATCTGTTTGGCTATAAAACTAATAGTTGCCTGAACCGAGTTAGACGCCACTCGGATCTTGAGACTGGGAGCCCTGTTAGCGTCACAGGGTCCACACGCCCACCCAGCCCAGGAACTCCCTGTTAACATCACAGGGGCCATTCAGTACGCTGACCGTGAGCATTGGGGCCACAACTGTGGACAGCAGGCGCATCAGCAGCAGCAGGCCTGTTAATGCCACTGGGCTGTACAAGCAAGACTTGTAGGACAGGAGCTGGTCTTAACCGTTCTGCATTACCAACTGTGGTGGCGGCCTGCATCGACGCCCTATCCCTGCTTACCTCTGGCCTAAAGCCGCAATGGGTTCAACACATGGAGGTGTGCTCTTTCGGAGCATAATAGAAGAATGCGTACCTCCTTGTTGGCTCCAGCCCGTTTTATAACCTGGGTCCGCCCCCAAACCAGGGTGGACCACAATGCACCTCCTGGAGACAAAAGCAGAGTGACACGTCATGAGTGGCATAACTAGCGTCCTATTTGGAACCACAACTTCAATAATGACCTCATGGCTGCCACGACACAAACACTTCACCAGTCATCATCTGACCATCAATAATGAGGTGACAAGTCATAGGGGCGGGCCTCTGCAAGCTATTTGGGAGAGGCCTGGCCACATTGCCAGGACACCTGATGCCCTGTGGTCTATATGGGCCCCCCCACATCAGGGGCAGGGCCAAAGAGTTCATTACCGGACCTAGTCTCTGATGCAGTAAGTGCCTGAGCATGGTCAGTTGCATGAAATACAGTCTCTGAAAAAAGACTATCAGGTTTAGCATGGTGTCTAGGCACAAAACAGGACTTAGACCCGACACGGAATGCAAGTACCTGTGCAAAGAGGCTTTTCGCACTAAGTGTGGGAGCATGCGCTGTATCCCGAAATGAAGACTTAGCCTCAGGAATGGCACAGTCAGGCTGAGCATACTCACTAGGCGAAACACTGTAGTTAGGCTGCAGCTGGGGTAAATCGGCACACTAGCTGCCTCTCCACACTTACACGTGGAGGAGAAATTGCTCTTCGGGTGTGGACTTGGAGATGCTGTCTATGAACAGAAGGAAAAGCTAAAGGAAGCCTCACTTTCTATCCCTCCGAATTATCAAATGCAGCAATGAATTCCCTGAGTTTGCTATAACATTAGCGTAGCAAAATGTGCATGAGGGTGTCCTGCACAGGTGCTAGAAATAGCTTGGCACCAGTGGGACAATAATGAAATACAACAGCCAGTTCTATGATGCCACTAAATGGCAGTATTTTTTGCTATCATTATAGCTTATTAAAAACAGAACAGGAGGGTGTCCTGCACAGGTGCTAGAAATAGCTTGGCACCAGTGGGACAATAATGGAATACAACATCCAGTTCTATGATGCCACTAAATGGCAGTATTTTTTGCTATCATTATAGCTTATTAAAAACAGAGCAGGAGGGTGTCCTGCACAGGTGCTAGAAATAGCTTGGCCCCAGTGGGACACTAATGGAGTACAACAGCCACTTCTTGTATGCCACTAAATGGCAGCATTTTTTGCTATTATTATAGCTTATTAAAAACAGAGCAGGAGGGTGTCATGCAGAGGTGCTGGAAATAGCTTGGCACCAGTGGGACAATAATGGAATACAACAGCCAGTTTTAGGATGCCACTAAGTTTACTCAGTGTTTGGTATTATAATGGCTTAGTAACAATGAGTTTGAGTGTGCAATGCAGGCAGACGTGCTGCAAATATCTTTGCACTAGTGGGACAATACAGAAGTCCAACAGCCACGTTTAGGATGCCACTAAGTTCACTCAGTGTTTGCTAGTATAATGGCTTAGTAATAATGAGTTTGAGTGTGCAATGCAGGCAGACATGCTGCAAATATCTTTGCACTTGTGGGACGATACAGAAGTCCAACAGCCACGTTTAGGATGCCACTAAGTTCACTCAGTGTTTGCTAGTATAATGGCTTAGTAACAATGAGTTTGAGTGTGCAATGCAGGCAGACGTGCTGCAAATATCTTTGCACTTGTGGGACGATACAGAAGTCCAACAGCCACGTTTAGGATGCCACAAAGTTCACTCAGTGTTTGCTAGTATAATGGCTTAGTAACAATGAGTTTGAGTGTGCAATGCAGGCAGACGTGCTGCAAATATCTTTGCACTAGTGGGACGATACAGAAGTCCAACAGCCACGTTTAGGATGCCACTAAGTTCACTCAGTGTTTGCTAGTATAATGGCTTAGTAACAATGAGTTTGAGTGTGCAAAGGGCAGGAGGGTACAGTGCCAGGGTTGTGGGTCTCTGGGTAGAGGAAAGGAAGCCTGCCTTTCTATCCCTCCTAATGGGGAAATGCAGCGAGGAAATCCCTGACCTTAGCTACACAGACGCTGTCATCTTGTGTAGCTGTTAAACTCTGTTTTCACGGACCTGTCACCTATGGCTCTGACCCTGCCGGTATTAGCCCTGAAAAGGACTGATAGAAAGTTCTATCCCTATGCTGTACAGCGCTGTGTATAGAGCGTACACAGCGGTATCGGAGCTAGGCGCTGCGTCAGCGGTGACTGACACCAAGGACGCAGATGGCAGATAATGGCGTGCTGGAGGAAAATGTCCGTTTTTATAATGCAGGGACATGTGACATGGACATCCTATCACACATGCCGTTGCTTCTCTGGCTAAAAGTCCACTTAGCTGTGTGTGTGTCTGGGATTGGCTGACATGCTGGCCCGCCCCACTACACGCACGCGCTTAGGGAAAGAAGACAAGGAAAAAAAAAAATGGCGATCGCAATTATCCATACAGCAGTGATCTGAATGCGCTGTTCCCGCACACTATACACTGAAATTTCATAATAGTGTGAGTCACAGAGTGACTTACACTATTACAGCGGAAAGCCAGCTAGGAATTAGCTGGGTTTTTTGCTGCTAGAACCGTTCTCGAACGTATCTAGAACTATCGAGCTTTAGCAAAAAGCTCGAGTTCTAGTTCTATCTAGAACAGCCCCCAAAATCACTCGAGCCGCGAACTGGAGAACCTCGAACCACGAACCGCGCTCAACTCTAGTGATGAGTGAGCATTCTGGCCACTGCTTGTTACTGGATCGAGTATCAGGTGTTAAAGCTCTGACTCCAGTGTAATGGATATCAAAGGGAATCTCGAGCATTTTTAAATTTCGATGCTCGGTCGATTAACTAGCAGTGGCGAGAGTACTCGCTCATCACTATACAGTAAAATTAAATTGAAAATTACTTTTGTCAGTTTCAAGTTATTTGAGCCCATTGTGGATTTGTTTAGCTGAAGGGTACTGATAATGTTTGGCACATATGTATAAAACAAGCATAAAAAAACCCCCAAAAGCGTATTAAAATAGTGTAACACATTTCCACGTAGCAACATGAACGACAATCTACATGGAAATTTTGGAATACTTTGTAAATAAATAGTCTACATAATTGTCAGACTGCTACAAAAGGAACCCCCAGTAATACCAAGCATGGCTGCAGTTACCTGGATTGAACTCCGGAGCTCTCACCTGAGCTCCAGAGTTCAGCCCGGCCTGTCTGCAGCTGTGACATGAACAGTCGGCGCTCACGGTTCAGTCCTGCAAACCCGAGTTCAGTCCAGGCTGCACTCTGGAGCTCAGGTGAGAGCTCCGGAGTACAATGCAGGTAACCGCAGCCAGGCCTTGTATTACTGGTGGTTCCTCCGGTAGTCAGTCCGATTCTGGTCTACACTGACAGATATATAGAAGGATAGTTTGATGTAAAACTCCACAAGAGGCAAGAGCGTAAAAATGCCCAAAATATGAAGTGAGTAGTCAATAATACCAAACTCCAGTCCTGAAAGCCCATCATCAAATCATATTTTCAGGATTTCCTTAGTATTGCATAGGTAATGGAATGAATAAGGAAATCCTGAAAACATGGTCTTATGCTGAGCCATGAGGAATGAGGTTAGTTAACAGCAGCTTCCTCAGGGGTATCCTAGCTAGTATTGTCCATGCATTATAGACAAGTATCAAATATGGTATGAATGAGGGCTAAATGGTTTACATTGGTGCTGGGCAAGAGACTGCCATCTATAACTACATGGTGCATTTGATAGTATTTGGTTCACATGATCCTGCTAAGTGTCAGATCACTTGGCGTCTGGAAATATGGAGTTGTCAGCTCACCATACATCAGCTGTGTGACCTCTACTGAGTATTTCTAGTTATTATGTGCATATTCAGATAACTAAGTATACAGGAGCTGATCTTCCATTTAATGGTATGCATACCTGCCATATGTTAATAATCCAAAGATTATAATATTTTGCATGGTAAAATATATCTATTAATCATAATTAGCATGCATGAGCAAATACTATCTAGATATGCTGCTTTTATAGTTATGAGTAGCTGGCAATTTTGGAAATATCCTATTGGGGTATGTGCACACTAAGTATTTGGCGCAGATGTTTTGGCTGCGAATACTGAAGTGTTAGCAGGAAGAATGCTGCATAAAATACACACCTCTGGTGAATTGAGTGACTTCACTACTAAAAGATGGGCTCCCCCTCAGTTGTCAGTGATTCCCACAGTAAGAAGAGAGCAGACATGTTTTCCCCTCTCTGCAGTCTCCGGAACTAGCAGAGCCGACGATCGTCATGGGACTTTGCATGGATTACGTTGGATCTTCAAGGGAGCTTTGGGCTAATAAAGGGGTGTGTGTATTTTATTTCAAGTAAAGGATTTTTTCAGTATTTGTGTTTTATTTCTTTTCACTTACATGATTAGTATTGGGGAGGGTTTCATTGACCCCCTCCACATTACTAATCCAGCGGTTGATGACAGCTCTGATTTTTGATAAATAACAGCTGTCATTAACCCCTTATATTACCCGGTATGTCACTGCACCAGGGCAATTGGGATTAGATGGGTAAAGCGCCACCAGGATCAGAGATGAGGACACAGGGTGGGGGAGGTGTACCCAATCACAGACTGCTATAAATAGAGGGTGGGTGGGATAAGAAGTGAATATTCATGAACCTTAATAAGTGGGCCCGGAAGAGAGTCTGACTGCAGCGCGATCCTCCGGGAACACGGTATGTATAACTATCCTGCTCTTACTACCATTTAACGTCCACCACCACCCCTTAGCGCTTACTATGGCATTTATACATATTACAACCCCAAACATCTTGTTCCCATGGACTTTTATGGGGTTTATTAATCGGGGTCAAGTTCTATTGACGAACTTGTGTTTATTACTTTTTTTTTCTTGTTCACTCATATCTAATTATAACTCACGCAGTATAGCATTAAACAAATCTTTAGGTGTCCTCTCATACTCCTTCAACTTCAATCTCACAAGCAGTTGGTGTTTCAATACAGCAGAGCTGTGAGAGCTGCGGCTACTAACATGATTGTAATGAGACAAAGTTCAGTTCTACCGTACAGTGTTATTTACATGTCTCACATGGGTAACTTCCTCCATCATTTAACCCCTTCACGACCGCGGGCAGTAAAATTACGTCCTATTTTAACGTGACTTAACGACCAGGGACGTAATTTTACTGCCTAAACTTCATTTGATTGCCGTGGCCATAGCAACGGCTTTCAAATGATGTCCCCTGCTGTTTCTTACAGCAGGGGACCTTTGCTTCACCCCAGGGGGGGTGGCATCGCCACCCCCCATAGGCGATCGATGTGATTGGCTGTTCAAATCTGAACCGCCAACCACATCGTTCGCACTAATTTCGGCAAAAATAATGCCGGAATTAGTGCGATCCTGTGAGATCCAGCTATGAGATGCCGCAGCTGCTGCAGCATATCATAGGTGGACCTCAAACATGTCGCCCCCAGCCCCTGCAGCACTGATTGGAGCGATCGTGCTATGACGCGCAATCGCTCCAATCAGTGTGCAGTGGGGCGGTCTGATCTGGAGGTGGCCGCCCTCCCCAGGCCTGTCCTGGTCTGGGGACCCTCCCCCAACATGTCTGCAGCGTGGTGTGGCTGGTACTTTTGGTACCACGCCACCGCTGCTGCCGCCGCAGACGCCGCCTCTGCTGTCACCGCGCCTGCTCCAATGGTAAGTATTGCGCTTCGGCGATGGCCCCTGCGCGCTCCCGTGAAGGCCCCTGCGCGCTCCCGTGAAGGCCCCTGCCCGTGCCCCCCCCGATCTGCCCCCCTACGCCTCGATCTGCCCCCCCTACGCCCCGATCTGCCCCCCGGCATCCCGATCTGCTCCCCACGCGCTCTGCCTGCCTCCTCTGTCATCTGCTTCCAAGGTTCCTTCCTTCTGCTTTTGCTTCTCCGCCCCCTCTAATCTCCCTCTGCCCCCCCATCTGCCCCCCCTCTCCCCATCCCCCCCCATCCCCCTCTGCTCCCCCCCGACGTCCTCTTACCTGCCTTCACGGGTCGTCCGAGGTCTTCACTGGCCCGATCACATCTGCCTCCATCGCTGGGTCCTTCTGCTGATCTGTTCAACGTCCTGCCTGCTGCTCCTGTAAAGCTGTCCATCTCACTGCCTTCTTGTTCCTCTGCAGCTCTTCTGGTCAGTGATCCTCCTGGTACTGTGAGTATAACTTTTTTTTTTTTCTTGTATCCTGTCCATTTTTACACCTCATCCGTCCGTGCGTCCCGCCAAGCGCTGATCAGGGATGCCGATAACGGATCGGCATCCCTGCTCAATTTTTGGCGTGACTTTTTTCCGTATTTGCGACGCTTTTTGTATCGCGTCCGTCCGTGCGTCCCGCCGAGCGCTGATCAGGGATGCAGATAACGGATCGGTATCCCTGCTCAATTTTTGGCGTGACTTTTTTCCGTATTCACGACGCTTTTTGTATCGCGTCCGTCTGTGCGTCCCGCCGAGCGCTGATCAGGGATGCAGATAACGGATCGGCATCCCTGCTCAATTTTTGGCGTGACTTTTTTCCGTATTCACGACGCTTTTTGTATCGCGTCCGTCTGTGCGTCCCGCCGAGCGCTGATCAGGGATGCAGATAACGGATCGGCATCCCTGCTCAATTTTTGGCGTGACTTTTTTCCGTATTTGCGACGCTTTTTGTACCGCGTCCGTCCGTGCGTCCCGCCAAGCTCTGATCAGGGATGCAGATAACGGATCGGCATCCCTGCTCAATTTTTGGCGTGACTTTTTTTCCGTATTCACAACGCTTTTTGTATCGCGTCCGTCCGTGCGTCCCGCCGAGCGCTGATCAGGGATGCAGATAACGGATCGGCATCCCTGCTCAATTTTTGGCGTGACTTTTTCCGTATTTGCGACGCTTTTTGTATCGCGTCCGTCCGTGCGTCCCGCCAAGCGCTGATCAGGGATGCACATAACGGATCTGCATCCCTGCTCAATTTTTGGCGTGACCTTTTTTTTTTTCCGTATCCCCAACGCTTTTTGTATCTCATCCGACCGTGCATCCTGCAGCGGCCGATCATTGTACCGCGTCTGTGTGTTTGAAAAGTTAAATGGCGTTCCTTCTCTTCTGAGCCCCGCCGTGCGCCCAAACAATTACTTTCCACCACATATGAGGTATCTGCGTACTCAGGAGAAATTGCACAATACGTTTTATGGCGCAGTTTTTCCTGAAACCGTTGTAAAAAAAAAAGCTACCTGGTTGATACAAAAATTTTGTGGTTAAAAAAAAAAAAATAATTTTCACGGTTCAACGTTATCAACTTCTGTGGAGCCCCAGAGGGTACAAGGGGCTCACCAAACATCTAGATAAATTCTTTGAGGGGTCTAGTTCCGAAATGGGGTAATTTGTGGGGGAGCTCCACTGTTTAGGCACCATAGGGGGTCTCCAAACGTGACATGGCGTCCGCTAATGATTCCAACCAATTTTGCTGTCAAATGGCGCTCCTTCTCTTCTGAGCCCCGCCATGCGCCCAAACAATTACTTTCCACCACATATGAGGTATCGTCGTACTCAGGAGAAATTGCACAATACGTTTTATGGTGCATTTTTTCCTGATACCCTTGTGAAAAAAAAGCTACCTGGTTCAAGTAACAGTTTTGTAATGAGAAAAAAAAAATTGTATTCATGGCTCAACATTATCAACTTCTGTGGTGCCCCTTGGGGCTCGCTAAACATCTAGATAAACTCCTTGAGGGGTCTAGTTTCCAAAATGGGGTCACATGTGGGGGAGCTCCACTGTTTAGGCACCATAGGGGTATCCAAAACGTGACATGGCGTCCGCTAATGATTCCAACCAATTTTGCTGTCAAATTGCGCTCCTTCTCTTCTGAGCCCCGCCATGCACCCAAACAATTACTTTCCACCACATATGAGGTATCTGCGTACTCAGGAAAAAATGCACTATAAATTTTATGGTGAATTTTTTGCTGATACCCATGTGAAAAAAAAAGCTACCTAGTTGAAGCAACAGCTCCATTGTTTAGGCACCTCAGGGGGTCTTCAAACCCGACATGGCGTCCGCTAATGAGTGCAGCTAATTTTGCACTCAAAAATTCAAATGGCGCTCCTTGCCTTCCGAGCACTGCCGTGTGTCCAAACATTTGATTTCCACCACATGTGAGGTATCTGCGTACTCAGGAGAAAATGCACAATACGTTTTATGGTGCATTTTTTCCTGATAGCCTTGTGGGAAAAAAAGCTACCTAGTTGAAGCAACCGTTTTGTGGTAAAAAAAAAAAAAAATTCTTATCACGGCTCAACGTTATAAACTTCTGTGAAGCCCCCAGGTGTTCAAAGTGCTCACCAAACATCTAGAAAAAATATTTGAGGGCTCTAGTTTCCAAAATGGGGTCACTTGTGGGGGAGCTCCATTGTTTAGGCACCTCAGGGGGTCTTCAAACCCGACATGGCGTCCGCTAATGAGTGCAGCTAATTTTGCACTCAAAAATTCAAATGGCGCTCCTTGCCTTCCGAGCACTGCCGTGTGTCCAAACATTTGATTTCCACCACATATGAGGTATCTGCGTACTCAGGAGAAAATGCACAATACGTTTTATGGTGCATTTTTTCCTGATAGCCTTGTGGGAAAAAAAGCTACCTAGTTGAAGCAACCGTTTTGTGGTAAAAAAAAAAAAAAATTCTTATCACGGCTCAACGTTATAAACTTCTGTGAAGCCCCCAGGTGTTCAAAGTGCTCACCAAACATCTAGAAAAAATATTTGAGGGCTCTAGTTTCCAAAATGGGGTCACTTGTGGGGGAGCTCCATTGTTTAGGCACCTCAGGGGGTCTTCAAACCCGACATGGCGTCCGCTAATGAGTGCAGCTAATTTTGCGTTCAAAAATTCAAATGGCGCTCCTTGCCTTCCGAGTCCTGCTGTGTGCCCAAACAATTGATTTTTACCACATATGGGGTATCAGCGTACTCAGGAGAAAATGCACAATAAATTGTAGGGTGCACTTTCTCTTTTCTCCCTTGTGAAAATGAAAATTTTATGGCTAAAGTAACATTTTTGTGTTAAAAAGTAAAATTTTCATTTTTTCCTTCCACATTGCTTTGGTTCCTGTGAAGCACCTAAAGGGTTAATAAACTTTTTGGATGTGGTTTTGAGCAGAGTGAGGGGTGCAGTTTTTAGAATGGGGTCACTTTTGGGAATTTTCTGTCACCTCGGCCTCTCAAAGTCACCTCAAATGTGATGTGGTTCCTAAAAAAAATTATTTTCTAAATTTTGTTGGAAAAATGAGAAATCGCTGATGACCTTTGACCCCTTCTAACTTCCTAACGAAAAAAAAATTTGTTTTGAAAATTGCGCTGATGTAAAGTACACAAGTGGGAAATGTTATTTAGTAACTATTTTGTGTGACATATCTCTCAGATTTATGGGCATAAATTTTCAAAGTTTGAAAATTGCGAAATTTTCAAAATTTTTGCAAAATTTCCTAAATTTTCACAAATAAACGCAAAAATTATCGGTTTAAATTTACCACTGACATGAAGTACAATATGTCACGAAAAAACAATCTCGGAATCGCCAGGATCCGTTGAAGCGTTCCAGAGTTATAACCTGTCAAAGTGACACTGGTCAGAATTGCAAAAAATGGCCCGGTCATTAGGGTGTTTTAGTGGCCGGGGGTGAAGGGGTTAAAATAAGCTCTGTAGACAGATTCCAATGCAGATCATTGTCTACCCATAGATCTTGCCAACTCATTTACATATTAGGAAAATGTGGATTTCTATGGAATAAGACATCAGATTGCAGATATAAAGGTATAACTTTAATTTTATTAGGAGGCTTGATCCTACTAGGAGATACTTTTTAACTTAACAATTGAGGATTAAAGCTGGGTGAGAATCTGCAAAACTCTACTACAAACGTGATATTGTGGAAAACCATTTCATGACGTAGGTCATACACCATGGCAAGACTGAGCACAGCAACAAGACACAAAGTAGTTATATTGCACCAGCAAGTACTTTTGCAGGCAAATATTTTAAAGCACACTGAGATTTCAAGATTTTCTGTTCAAGTAATTTTGAGGGACATAGATGCAGTGATCACTTAAGGAAACTTGGTGCACCAGATGAGACACATCATGCTTTCTTGCCTTTTTAAAGTAGATGTCTAAATAGTATAATGAGGTAAAAAATGCCATTAACTAGTAGGGCTCAGCTATATTCATCTACTGTAAGGAGATGTCTGGCCGGAAGTGGTCTTCATGGAAGAATTATAGTCTAAATATATTACCTTCCACACAGAAACAAAGCCATGCGATTTAACTATGCTATTTGGCTGTAACAGTAGGCATTTTGTTTGGCGAAGTGCAGTAGAGTAGTACAGTAATGAGTGTCTGCACGCAAAAGGGAAGCATGGTGAGGATTCTTGCAAGTTTGGGGCTGCAATATAGCAAAATGAGTTGGGGATTTGCTCAGAATTAATGGTATCCTCAATGCTGACAGATATTTATCTATCAAGAAGGCGTCAGACTGGCTCCAAATTTATTATGTAGCAGAAAAACGACACCCAACATATACAAAATGTCAATAAGAACTAACTTTAGTATAAAAAAAGAACAAAGATTCCTGAATGAGAGGATTTGGCTCTCAGAGAGCCTTGAACTCAACATCATTGAGTTTGTGTAAGAGTACATGAAGAGAGAGAGAGAATAATTTTTATGAGCCTACATCCACAGAAGATCTGTGGTTAGTTGTCCAAGATGTTTGGAACAACCACCACCCAGCCAAATTCTTTCAAAAAGTGTGAGCAATTGTTCTCAGAAGAATTGATGCTGTTTTGAGGGCAAAAGGTCGGTCTGATCACATATGGATTTGATTTAGATTTCTCTTTTGTTCATTAACATTACATTATTTTAATAGATAAAAATAAACTATTACCCCTTCTATTTTTTAAAACATTCTTTGTAGTATTTTTTTTCAACACTTGACTAAAATTTTTGTAGGATGCTGTAGTTCTGGATACATTTTTTAATAAAGGACTACCAAAGATAGTTAAGTACTGCACTTGACTATCTCCAGCAGCCCAATACAAAGTAAATGGGTTTGTTCTCGGGAACAGTGAGAGTCTCAGTATTTTTGTTTTTTCAATCTGTTGCACGGTTCCAGAGATAGACCTTTTTATTTAGTGCAATGCTCCCTTGGTAAGGAACATAAAAAGTATCACCAAATAAAAAACTGGAATTCTCAGGGGTGAAACATGAATAAAATGAGAGCAAAAGCAGTCCAGTTTTTTTTTGGTGACAAGTGCTCCTCAAACATAGATAATCCAATATTCAGAAGTTTTCTGTATCTACAATACCTGAATCATAATAAATCTTTCATAAGGGCAATCAATATTACTCTGGTGATTCATTCAATCAGGATCAGATTAAAATGTAGGTGAACGTGACACTTTCCACGAAAACGTGATCATTTGCAGCATTTCTTGAATTTCATCAGCAACTCCAATATTACAGTTGAAGGGGTTTCAGAGGTGAAACTCATAAGTCAAAGTGTGCGCTTTTTTTTAAAAAAAAAAATATAAGGATAAAAAGCCTAGCTTTCATGAAATCTAATTGAAAACTGTTAGTACCTTGCGAATCATTTTTTCCCTTAAAAGGTTATTTTCATCTTAGATATTCATGCTTTTAGACATTAATAGATAGATGTAGTTGCCACTGCTATCTTGTGAATGAACATTGTCTTGTGGCTGCAGCGAATTGTGAAATGGCCATAAAAGTGCTTTTATCCACTAGCTTCCATAGGAATTAAAAAAAAAGCTACCGTATTTTATGGATTATAAAGCCTGCTTTACACCATACAATCCAGCATACGATATCGTATGCGATCGTACCCGCCCCCATCATATGTGCGGCACGTTCAATTTGTTGAACGTGTCGCACAAACGAATAACCCCCTGTCACACGTACTTACCCGTCCATACGACCTCGATGTGGGCGGCGCACATCCACTTCCTGGAGTGGGAGGGACGTTTGGCATCACATCGACGTCACGTGGCAGCCGGCCAATAGAAGCGGAGGGTCGGAGATGAGTGGGACGTAAACATCCCGCCCACCTCTTTCCTTCCACATTGCCGGTGGGAGCCGCAGGACGCAGGTAAGATCTGTTCATCGTTCCCTGGGTGTCACACACTGCGATGTGTGCTACCCCGGGTACGATGAACAACCCGACGTTCAATGTTTAGGAAATGAACAACGTGCATGCGATGAACATTTTACCGTTCAATCGCAATCGCACGTAGCTGTTACATGCTACAATGTAACTTACGATGCCGGATGTGCGTCACTTACGACGTGACCCCGCCGACACATCGTAAGATATATTGTAGCGTGTAAAGCGCCCTTAAGACGCACTTTTACTCCCAAAAAATTGGGAGGAAAATGAGGAATGTGTCTTAAAATCTGAACGCACCTTACCGGGAGGTGGTGGAGAAGAGTTGCAGGAGGCATGCGCTGTGCTGGCACCTATGCAGTGGACTGTGCTGGAGCCTGTGCAGTACAGCCTGTGTGGTGGGCTGTACTGACACCTGTGCGGCGGGTTATGCTGGGGTCTGTGCGGTGGGCTGTGTTGGGGCCTGTGCGATGATGGCCTGTGCTGGGGCCTGTGCGATGATGGCCTGTGCTGGGGCCTGTGGGGCCTGTGCGACGGGCTATGCTGGGGCCAGTGCGGCGGGCTATGCTGGGGCCAGTGTGTTGGCAGGCTGTGAGGCAGGGGCATCCTGAAAATGTTAGCGGTTCAGCGTTAAAATAATGGCATCCGGAGTTGGCGCATGCGCAGATGGAGCTCTTGGCTCAAGATCTCCTCTGCGCAGACGCTGCCTCTGGCCTACTGATCTCCTAGCAGCGGACTTAAAGAAAATGATGCCCGGAGTTGGCGCGTGCACAGATGAGATCTCGGCTTATCATTGAGCTGATAGATCAATCTGCGCACGCGCCGATTCCGGGTGCCATTTCTTTGAAGCCCGCATGGCTGACAGTTTCTGGAAGTTGCCTACCTCATAGCATCTGGGACACCTGCCCCTGCGCCGCCCGCAGCATCGACCTGCTCCACCACCGCTGCCATCCCCCCCGGTAAGAGACCACCGGATTGTAAGACGGACCCCATTTTTTTTCTCTAAATTTGGGGTGCGTTTTATAATCCGGTGCATCTTATAAACAGAAAAATACGGTACGTAACTGAGCTCCGCTATTTTCTGAGTGTCGATAGTAGAGGTCCCCGCACATTCATAACCACATCTCCACTGACATGGGATGGAGGAACCAAATTATTATGATAGATTTCTATCAGACAATTATGTCTGAGTTTTTTTTTATCAAGATAGTGTCATCTTAGACATGTATGATAGATATCTTAACCCCTTCACGACCATGATGACGGATATATCAGTCATGGAGCGTGTCCCGTTAAGCCCCACCCCCTGCCGCAGGCAGGCGGCGGCTGTCGGCACACATATCAGCTGTTTTCAACAGCTGACATGTGTGCCTGCTAGCCGCAGGTGGAATCGCTTCCACCCGCGGCCATTAACACCTTAAATCTTGCTGCCAAAGTCTGGCAGCAAGATCTATATGCGCGCGGCCATGTTTTTTTACTTACCGCCGCCCCCACCGGAAGTCACGTGCGTGATCACGTGACTATCGGTGGTTGCCATCGTAGCACAGGGTCATGTGATGACGCCTGCAGCTATGATGTTTCACTTTCGTTTTCCCTCGGCACGGAGCAGAGGGAAACAGAAAGTGACTGTATTTGCTGTTTACAGCTGTATAGCTGTGATCAGCAGATAGATAAGAGCGATCGGATTGCTGATCGCTATAGCCCCCTAGAGGGACTAGTAAAATAAAAAAAAAAGTAAAAAAAGTTTTCAAAAATAAAAAAAAAACAAAAAACCTAAAAGTTCAAATCATCCCCCTTTCCCCCCATTGAAAATTAAAAAGGGTTAAAAAATAAATAAATATACACATATTTGGTATCGCCGCGTTCAGAAATGCCCGATCTATCAAAATATAAAATCAATTAATCTGATTGGTAAACGGCGTAGTGGCAAAAAAATTCCAAACCCCAAAATTACGTTTTTTTGGTCGCCGCAAGTTTTACGCAAAATGCAATAACAGGCGATCAAAATGTAGCATCTGCGCAAAAATGGTACCATTAGAAACGTCAGCTCGAGACGCAAAAAATAAGCCATCACTGTGCCATAGATCCCAAAAAATAAGAACGCTACGTGTTTTGGAAAATGGCACAAAACGTGCACCACTTTTATTGGACAAACTTGTGAATTTTTTTTAACCCCTTAGATACAAGTAAACCTATACATATTTGGTGTCTACAAACTCGCACCAACCTCAGGCATCATACCCACACATCAGTTGTACCATATAGTGAACACCGTGAATAAAACATCCCAAAAACTATTGTGCCATCACACTTTTTTTGCAATTTTTCCGCATTTGGAATTTTTTTTCTGTTTTCCAGTACACCATATGGTAAAACTTATGGTTTCATTTAAAAATACAACTTGTCCCGCAAAAAAAAAGCCCTCATATGGCAAGATTGATGGAAAAATTAAAAAAGTTACGGCTTTCGGAAGAAGGGGAGACAAAAACGCAAAAACGGAAAGTGCCCCGGGGCTGAAGGGGTTAATTGAAGAACTGCTAAATGTCAGAAATGTTAAGAACATTTACAACCCCAATTCCCAAAATGTTGTGACTCTGAAAAAAATATAAAAAATATTACAATGATTTAATAAAGTCTATGGTTGAAAAAAATATTACAATGATTTAGAAATCATAGATCACATATCAGAAGTTGTAAGTAGAAATGAGCTGGTCCATGGAAGTTTAGAATCACTGAGTACAGTGACTACTACCTCACCAGGGCAATCGGGATGAGTTGGGTAAAGCACCAGGATTGGCACATCTAATGTGATGTGTAAATTCTGGGCAGCTGTGGGCTGGTATTTTTAGGCTGGGTTGGAGGCCAATATCCATGGCTTCTCTTATCCTGATAATACCAGCTCCCACCTGTCTGCTTTCCTGTGGCTGGTTGTCAAAAAAGGGGGCGACCCTATGCCTTTTTAAAAAATTGTGTATTTAAATAATTTAAAAAAAGCCATGGATCCCCTCTATTTTGATTTTCTGCCATGGGTAGGGGCTGCAGCCTGTATCTGTTGTTTTACCCACTCTGACTATCAAAATAGAGTGTGAGGCTACATCTTTTTTTGTGTGATTTTCCTGGACAAATACAGCCATGCTAATATTTGATATGGCTGTGGTGAGGCCGGAAGAAGTGCCCATACCGGAAAAGGTTGCCGATTGGCTACTCTGCAACCTTACAACAAGCTTTATTCGGATGACAAACCCGAACAGGAACCAGACATACATGTAAATGTCTGTGTTCGGGTCTGGGACAACTTTACAATTTGGGTTCACTCTTCCGTAATTAGGAGCAATATGAAATAAAAAATCCAGCAAACAAGACTAAGGACTGTTGATCAACTAGAATCCAACATCAGACAAGAATGGGCCAAAATTTCTCTACTAAACCACTAGAACTTGGTCTTCTCGCTTCCCAGACATTTACAGACTGTTGGAAAAAGAAGAGTAGATGCTACACCGGGGCTGCCAACTTGACTTTTTTTTCTAAACAGATTATTAAAACATCACAGACAGACAATAATTTTTTATGTACACATTGTAAATTATAAGAAATTATTATGATTGTAAGGGATTTATGTCTACATCACATAATTTTGATTTGAAGACATTAGCTGCATTCTTTGTAAACTATAAAATGATGATAATTAGTTTAAATATTCTGTTTAAATTTCTTCAGCTTCAAAAAATCATGAATGCGTTAATTTTTTTTTTTTACAAGCGGTGCAAAAAAGTGCTCTATTTTTACAGACTGTCCTTGAATTTCTGGACAATTGGCACCCAGTGCTACACAATGATAGGCATGGCCCTAGCCCTTTTTTTTCCCAAGCTCTATTGTATGTTATGCTGTGAATACAATATAAGAAATTTCTTGTTTTCTTTACATTTTCTACAGCATCCCAACTTTTTTTGGGAATTGGGGTTGTATATCACATTCAGTTCAAATTACAGAAAAAACTCCTTTTTTAATCTTTTTTAAATTATTTTAGGAGAATGTAGAATATTTTTTGCTTACGGTCAATAAATGGACTCCATTTCTCATGACCTTACGTGATCACATTACATGAATACAGCAAAATAGAATGGAGTCATAATGCGCAATATAATAATTTACCGTCAGCTATGGTCCCGAGAGGTCTTATAGTAACTGTAATCCCTTTCTGAATTTTCTGACCTCAATATTATTAGACATTGTTATTATACATGGAGGAGGGATGAATAATGAAGGAATAACAATAAATCCTTCATTAGACGGGGGACAATTAAAGGGAACCTGTCAGGTGCAGTATGCACCCAGAACCATGAGCAGTTCTGGGTGTATATTGCTAATCCCTGCCTAACCGTCCTTGTATACACTAGCATAGCTAAAGAGATCTTTAGAAAAAGTATTTCCAAAGATCTTTTATCGTATACTAATGAGCGCAGGGACTAGTCCCCTGGGCGTTGCTTCCCTTGCTAGTCAACTCCATTAGCATGTTAGTACGCCCCTGTGGGTGTGCTAACATGCTAATGAATACGCAGTGTCAGAGGATGATCTCACTCACCTCTCCGCAGCTATCGCCGCCTGACACTGGATTTCGGCTCAGTGCGCATGATCCCGGACTTCTGGTCTTGCGCACTACTTCAGTTTCAAGCCGTTCCGTTTACACCCAGCTTCATAGTGCGCATGACTGAAACTCCGGGGTCATGTGTGGTGCCCCTGAGGCTCCAGTCCCCACAGAGTACGGCACTTCATTTAAGGTGCGGTATTCGCCTCGGGTAAGGAGGGGGTTAATCACCGGTATTCCACATTCACACCTTATATACAGCTTAGGAGATTTCTCACTGGGGAGCTGGATTAGGGTAGGCAGGGGGTTGGCCAACACAAAGCTTGGGACTGTCCCTGTCACTGAGACAGCCTCCTGGGGGGAGGATTTCACTTGGGGTAGAAATAGGAGCAAGCTCACACAATCACTAGTTAGTTGACCAGGGACACCAGTTCTGGGACACGATACCACCATCACTTTCTTCTCTTCTATTCATGGGGCCTGCGGCTTGGAGCGGAGTGCTCAGCCCAGATTCCTCATAGCTGGAAGGGCAACTCTGAAAAAGGACTTTCCTCTTTCAAACACCGCTGACTTCTTCTAACTTATCCGAGGTTCATGGGGCACATCACAGCAGGTGATTGGTACCATCTGGGCGAGCGGCACAAAGAGTGAGTAAAGACACCTGGAACCGCAGCAACTGACTCGGACTCTTATTACCAACACCGCCACCCTGCGCCTTGGCACCACCTGTGGGGAGCGATACCGACTTCAGCTGCTACTAACATCCGCCCTGGAGGACAGAGACAGTAGTGGCAGCTAATCTCTGGCCGCATACCACAGATGGCATCACGACAATCATTCTACTACAATCACCATCATCCTCCCTCCTTATTGGTGTATGTGGCGCCCCTGACCTGGTCAGGCACCACTGAGTACTGCACCCATGCTGGGGACAGTACAATACAGGTAATCCAGAAGGCTGACCGGGGTGTGGAACACAGGCGCATAGTGATCAGGTCTCACACATGTACCCATGAGAGGACCCCTGGGGATCCCAGGAGGGGGAAAAGCCTTCACCTTCACTGGAATAGTGGAGGGGGCCAAAAGCCTCCATCTCCTCTCAAGGGGTGTGGTAAGAGAGTCTGGTTGCTAGGTGGCGTAGGCAGGCACAAAAGGGAAAAGAGAAGGAGGAGTAAACAGCCTAGAGTCTGCAGCAGAGTGTGGAGGAGTGAGGAGCAGGAAAGTGAAGCTCAGACAGGAGCAGCAGTGAAGGTCCCAGATGTGAGCCAGTGCAGTGTAGAGTCCAGGGAGCTCGAGTGAGGAGCAGATCCCTGGGGCTGTGCAGTCTGACAGCGCCCGCGCAGTGGCTACTGACGGGGGAGAACGGTCAACTAGGAGGGCTACCCGAAATCCATCTTCAGCTAAAGAGAGAGCACGGAGTGGGAAGTAAGGAGACTGCTAGAGAGTACCAGGCCCAAACGGGCGGCAGATCCCGGAGCGGAGATAGATCCAGCTTTCTTTTGCTAAACCTGCCGGTGTGGGGCTCTCAAAGCCCACGCCACAACACCACAAAAGCCGCAGCCACGTAGCCACAGTTAGGGCCCATAGGTCACAGGAGGCAAGCAGCTGGAGTGGCCTGGTCCAGGCGACAAGCAAACGGCAAACGAAGGGGAGAGAGGCTGCAGCATCTTCCCTGGGTGACCCCCATAGGGACTCAAAGTCGGGGTTACCCCAAACCACCAAGGGCTAAGGAAGGCGAGTTAGTAGTCACCCTCACAAGTCAGCCTGAAGGACACTTGGTTCCCACTTGGTTCATCCCAGCTACGCCCGGGTCACTCACCCTGCCATCAACTGTGAGTAAAAACCCTGAAAGACATCCTGTCTGCATTGAGTCATTCTGCGCCTTGTGGTACTACGCATCTACACCGGGCCCTGGGGCTTGCCTCACTCTCAGGAGGCTATTCCAACTAACTGCACACACCATCAGCCCCAGGCGACCCTCAACCTGCAGTGGCAGTCCCTACTGGCCGCAATACTGAGAGTGGCGTCACGACAAGAAGAAGATCTCCTACCTGTGACGAGATCCAGCTGAGTGGAGTCCCTGAAGGTAATGCACCGACACAGCGTTTGCGGGGCTTCACATCTGGCGTCACGAACAGGATAAGGACTAGACCTGTTCAGACAGGTGACCATGTGCCTGGGCGGTCCGCTTGAAAAATTGGAAGCGCCGCCATATTGCCACCATGAAAAGCGCGCTGAAAAACAACAGCAGCCCGCGCTGGGAGAAGTTACCGCCCACGAAGAGGTGTGGCTACCCAGAGATCCCCTGCAGAGTTCTGACCTCGCTTGTGAAGAGAGCGGAAGCGTCCGGAGACGTCGGGACAGAAAAGGAGCCAGAAGCCTGCTGCTGGGAGAGGAGCTGCTGAAAGAGGCAGAGCGGAAACTGAACAGCTTGCTACTAGAGGCAACGGCGAGTCCACAGCTGGAGAGTCGTGCAGAAGAGGGCGCAGAAGAAATGGCGTCTGACCGCAGAAACCCAGAACCGGGCTCCGCTGCCTGGTGGTATCGGGAGCTGGCCCAGTTCTGCGACCGACTGGAGACCCGGGTCGCGGAGCAGATCAGAGAAGAACGAATGGAACTTCTGGAGATGGCTGCCGCAGTTCAGGCCTATGAGAGGGGAACCGCACGACGAGTGCCAGACCGGACGGCGACGACTCAGACCCCGATGCTGCCACCGATGGGTGAGTCCAGTATTACCCCTGCCGGCCCGGATGCCCCGACCCCTGCTGCCACGCCCACGGTCCCTGAAGAGGCGCCCGGCGCGGCGACGCTGAGCCAGGCCGCAGCCACGCCAGGTGCGGCCCGCCAAGCCCAGGCCGCCGCAGCGATGCCCTGCTCGGCCCGCCAAGACCCGGCCGCCGCAGCGATGCCCTGCTCGGCCCGCCAAGCCCCGGCCGCCGCAGCGATGCCCTGCTTGGCCCGCCAAGCCCCGGCCGCCGCAGCGATGCCCTGCTCGGCCCACCAAGACCCGGTCCCTGCAGCGACGCCCAGCCCAGCCTGCACAGATCCCATCGCAGCTGCGACGCCGATCCAGGCCGCCGCCATACAGGGCGCGGCCCGCCAAGACCAGGCCGCCGCCATACAGGGCGCGGCCCGCCAAGACCAGGCCGCCGCCATACAGGGCGCGGCCCGCCAAGACCAGGCCGCCGCCATACAGGGCGCGGCCCGCCAAGACCAGGCCGCCGCCATACAGGGCGCGGCCCGCCAAGACCAGGCCGCCGCCATACAGGGCGCGGCCCGCCAAGACCAGGCCGCCGCCATGCCGAGCGCGGCCCGCCAAGACCAGGCCGCCACCATGCCAGGCGCGGCCCGCCAAGAGATTGCATCACCATTTACCCCGGCCTGCAAGGCCAGAGCAGACACCGCTCCCCAGTCTAAGGAAGTCCCTGCTAGGAAGTCCCTGATAGGAGAGGACCCCGAATACTGGAAGCTGAAGGCTGACCTAGAGGCCCAGTTCCCACAAGAGATGGTGGATCGGTATCTGCTCCCTCCGCACACCCCCAAGAGGATTCCAGCAACCCCTGCAGCAACCACGCCAAAGAGTTCCCCGCCTGGGCCTGCTGAAGAAAGCTCATCCCCAGCACTGCCACCAAAGGAGTGCCAAGAAGAACTAAGGGGGAGAGGAGGCCAGGAAACTGAGGAGCTGACTCAGGAGCCAGCAGCAGTGCTAGTCCCAGAGCCGGAGATGTTGCCAAATTCCCGTTGGGATGAGGAAGACCTGACACCGTCCGCTGACGAAGATCTGCCTAAAAGTCTCACCTGGGAGCTTGCAAGCTGTACCACGCAGAGTTCAGGCCGCAAGACAAGGCGTCGCAACAGAACAACGCTGTCCCCTGCACCGCCATCCCCAGAGCAGAGGGAAGTCACGGCCAGAGACCTACAAGAAAAAAGGTTCCTGAGAAGAGCCAAAGCATAGGCCAGAGGACCCCTTTGTAGAGGAGTTGTGGAAGACTTTAACTTGAAAAGCGGATACGGCTTTATTGTGGCACCGGGTATGAAAGAGGGCATTTTCGTTAATAGGAGGGATGTGAGAGCCCACTTGCCCAGAGGACACCCTGGCAGAAACTTAAAAATGGGAGACACAGTGCAGTTCACCATGCACCAAGGAGAAAGAGGCTGGTATGCCTTAGATGTAGCACCATGTCCCAAAGAAGAAAGAAAAGACAGAGATAAAGAAACAGATGCAGCAAAGGAAACAGATGAAGAGCAAGAAAGAAAAGACAAGGAACCTACAGATGAGACTACCTCAGACGACGACAAAGAGCAAGAAAGCAGCAGGTGCCGCAGCCCAACAGGCCAAAGCCCTGGTGAAGAGGAATCTGCCTAAAGTAAGAAGTACAGCAGTTGAAAAGTTAAAGTTTTGACCAGTTGAAGTTTGCAACGTTTTAAAGTTCAAGAATGTGCCCACAAAAACTATTGTGAGAAATAAACCTTAAGGCTATGAACTGGCTATAGCCACAAACTCTCGCAGTGTAAATAGTTACACCAGAGGGCACCACCACCACCAGAGTCAGCCTGTTTAGGGGCTTGGCTCGTCTGCAACCAGGAGGAGCCCGTCCGTATATAGGGCCTTGGCTCACCTGCGACCAGAGAGCATGCCTGTTTATGGGGCCTGGCTCTCCACCACAAAGAGGGTACCTGGTCAGCACCAACTGTGGAGGCCGCCTCTACATCCTGCCAGAAGAGGCTGAAGGCGCGGATCCACCAGGCCAGGTATACCCTGAAACCACCAGCCCATGTAAGCCGCCTCTACATCCTGCCAGAAGTGGCTGAAGTCGCGGCCAACGTGAAAGGGTTTTGGGTGGGTTAACGGACTTGTGGGTGGAGGGTGGTGATGTATGGTACCTGGTGCTTTTAAAAATGTTTTACATGTTTTAATGTTTTATGCATTTTAAAATGTTGTCTTGCAGCCCGAGGACGTGCTGGTGATAACTAAGGGGGAATGTGGCGCCCCTGACCTGGTCAGGCACCACTGAGTACTGCACCCATGCTGGGGACAGTACAATACAGGTAATCCAGAAGGCTGACCGGGGTGTGGAACACAGGCGCATAGTGATCAGGTCTCACACATGTACCCATGAGAGGACCCCTGGGGATCCCAGGAGGGGGAAAAGCCTTCACCTTCACTGGAATAGTGGAGGGGGCCAAAAGCCTCCATCTCCTCTCAAGGGGTGTGGTAAGAGAGTCTGGTTGCTAGGTGGCGTAGGCAGGCACAAAAGGGAAAAGAGAAGGAGGAGTAAACAGCCTAGAGTCTGCAGCAGAGTGTGGAGGAGTGAGGAGCAGGAAAGTGAAGCTCAGACAGGAGCAGCAGTGAAGGTCCCAGATGTGAGCCAGTGCAGTGTAGAGTCCAGGGAGCTCGAGTGAGGAGCAGATCCCTGGGGCTGTGCAGTCTGACAGCGCCCGCGCAGTGGCTACTGACGGGGGAGAACGGTCAACTAGGAGGGCTACCCGAAATCCATCTTCAGCTAAAGAGAGAGCACGGAGTGGGAAGTAAGGAGACTGCTAGAGAGTACCAGGCCCAAACGGGCGGCAGATCCCGGAGCGGAGATAGATCCAGCTTTCTTTTGCTAAACCTGCCGGTGTGGGGCTCTCAAAGCCCACGCCACAACACCACAAAAGCCGCAGCCACGTAGCCACAGTTAGGGCCCATAGGTCACAGGAGGCAAGCAGCTGGAGTGGCCTGGTCCAGGCGACAAGCAAACGGCAAACGAAGGGGAGAGAGGCTGCAGCATCTTCCCTGGGTGACCCCCATAGGGACTCAAAGTCGGGGTTACCCCAAACCACCAAGGGCTAAGGAAGGCGAGTTAGTAGTCACCCTCACAAGTCAGCCTGAAGGACACTTGGTTCCCACTTGGTTCATCCCAGCTACGCCCGGGTCACTCACCCTGCCATCAACTGTGAGTAAAAACCCTGAAAGACATCCTGTCTGCGTTGAGTCATTCTGCGCCTTGTGGTACTACGCACCTACACCGGGCCCTGGGGCTTGCCTCACTCTCAGGAGGCTATTCCAACTAACTGCACACACCATCAGCCCCAGGCGACCCTCAACCTGCAGTGGCGGTCCCTACTGGCCGCAATACTGAGAGTGGCGTCACGACAAGAAGAAGATCTCCTACCTGTGACGAGATCCAGCTGAGTGGAGTCCCTGAAGGTAATGCACCGACACAGCGTTTGCGGGGCTTCACAGTGTACACCTTGGAGCACGAAGCCGAGCAGGCACTGTGACATACCAGACCATCACACCGGCCCGGTGACTAGTAACTCAGGTACGAGACCCTGTGCCTGACTCCCCCTGGCCCCTGGGTGCTACACATGTGCACTGAGCTGAAATCTAGCGTCAGATGCAATGGCGGCAGAGAGGTGAGATCTCCTCTGATGCTGCATATTCATTAGAATGATAGCACACACACAGGGGCATACTAACATGCTAATGGGGCCGACTAGCAAGGGAAGCAACGCCCTTGAGACTAGTCCCCATGCTCATTAGCAAAAGATAAAAGATCTTTAGAAATACTTTTTCTAAAGATCTCTTTATCTATGTTAGTGTATACAGGGACTGACAGGCAGGGATTACTAATATGCACCCAGAACTGCTTGTGGTTCTGGGTGCATATTGGACTTGACAAGTTCCCTTTAAAGGAGTTGTTCTCTTTCAGAAAATGTTCATTCCCTGCTGCAGTTTGTTAAAACATAAACCGGACTGTACCCATCTTCCCTAGATCTGTCAGTCATTGACTGTTGATGTGACATTAGATCTGAAGGCAATCTGTGAGCTCAGCGGTTATGCCCATGTAGGCGACCAGTCCCTAAAATGTCGGGGACCTCACTTATTGACTGCCAATGCGTTACCGTGATGTCATTGCCGCAGCCAATGCCAGACACCTGTGACAGAGACTCAACGGTGGACCCAGGGAAGGTGTGCACAGTGTAGATGGTTATCGTTTAGCAAACTGCAGATGGTGCCGATCATTATCTCAAAGGGAACAGCCCCTTTGGCCTCCTTCACACATCTGTGTCTTCAGTATGTGTGGAGTCCGTTTTCACATGTACTGTCAGGCTGCCACTAGGGGGAGCTGGAGTCCAGCATGGAAAGAACACTACACGGAGCTGAACAAGCAAGGAGGGGAACTCACAGTGTGTGCTGGTGCAGTGTCTCGCAGCATCAGCCGGAAAGCAGAAGCGGGGGATGGTCAGGCAGGCTGGGTCATACACCGTACGAGGAGAAGGAAGACCGAGGGAACAAGCAGAGGCGGGGTCGAGGTCAGCACCAGAGGAAGCAACCGAGTAGGGAGTAGGAGACGAGGGAACAACCGGAGCTATTGTGAGAAGGAAGGAGGTGGGATATAGGAATGTCAGAATGACTAGGGGATGGAACACAGACAGACACTGAGGGAACAGAGAGGGGACAGATCAGGATCACACTTACAGGAAGCAGCAATCACAGGCAAAGCAGCGCTAAGCTTATAGCCGGCGCTGGTTCACCGGAGATGACAGTATTAAAAGCATCCAAGCTCCAAAAGTGAGGCCCAGGAGAAGGCTCCGCCCCCTAGACATGTGGACATGGAGGTGAAACCGTGACAGTACTGGAGACACAGACAATGGGTCTGGGCACACATCTGTGTTATGACATGGACCGTGTGGAGCACAATCGCGTCTGTGTGCTCCATACTGCAACATGTCCATTTTCTGCCAGCAGCACGGGTGTCACATGGACTGAACACTGATGTGATTTGTGTGACATTACTGTGACACTTAAGAAAACACAGAATACATAAAAATAAAGAATTTTTATACTTACCTGTCTCCAGAGCTGCTCTGTCTTTGCTGTTGCTTCCTCATTATGCTCATTGCATATTCACTGCACTCACCATGGACTCAGAAGTAACAGCAGTGTGGGAGACAGGTAAGTATACCAGCTCATGCTGTCCGTATGCTATCTGGATGTCACATGGAGAGCACAGGGACAGCACAAGATAAAAACACATACACGAACACATACGCACCTACACCATGGACAGTGCAAAATGTTAGTGTTTTGCACTGATGTGTGAAGGAGGCCTTAAACTTATTAATACTGCACAGATTATGGACATTAACCCCTTAACGACCGCGGGCCGTAAAATTACGTCCTAGCGGTCATAACGTTACTGCCCGCGGTTTCCTGGCATAAGCATGCTGCGATCGGCGCACATCTCAGCTGATTTTCACAGCTGAGATGTGTGCCTGCTAGGCACGAGCAGAATCGTTATCTGCTCGTGCCGTTTAACCCCTGTAATGGCGCTGTCAATATGTGACAGCGCCATTATAAACGCGATCGCGGTAAAGTTTTACTTACCGCCCGATACCGGAAGTCACGTGACATGATCACGTGACTTCCGATGGTTGTCATGGTAGCACAGGGTCATGTGATGACTCCTGTGCTAGACATGAACTACTTTCACTTTCGCTTTCCACGGAGGCCAGGGAAGCAGAAAGTGCACGTATCTGCTGTTTTCAGCTGTGAAGCTGTGATCAGCAGAAAGTGCAGAGCAATCGGATTGCTGATCGCAATAGCCCCCTAGGGGGACTAGTAAAATAAAAAAAAAAAAAGTAAAGAAAAAAGTTAAAAATTAAAAAAAAAACAAAAAAACATAAAAGTTCAAATCACCCCCCTTTCGCCCCATTGAAAATTAAAGGGTTAAAAAAATAAAAAATATACACACATTTGGTATCGCCGCGTTCAGAAACGCCCGATCTATCAAAATAAAAAATCAATTAATCTGATCAGTAAACGGCGTAGCGGCAAAAAAATTCCAAATGCCAAAATGACAGTTTTTTGTCGCCACAACTTTTGCGCAAAATACAATAACAGGCGCTCAAAACGTAGCATCTGCGCAAAAATGGTACAGTTAAAAACATCAGCTCGAGTCGCAAAAAATAAGCCATCACTGAGCCATAGATCCCGAAAAATGAGAACGCTACGGGTCACGGAATATGGCGTAAAACGTGCGCCACTTTTTTCAGACAAACTTCCGAATTTTTTAACCACTTATATAAAAGTAAACCTATACATGTTTGGTGTCTACGAACTCGCACTGACCTGAGGCATCACACCCACACATCAGTTTTACCATATAGTGAACACAGTGAATAAAGTATCTCAAAAACATTAGTGCTATCGCACTTTTTTTGCAATTTTTCTGCATTTGGAATTTTTTTGCATTTTTCCAGTACACTATATGGTAAAACCTATGGTTTCATTGAAAAGTACAGCTCGTTCCGCAAAAAAATGAGCCCTCACATGACCGTATTGACTGAAAAATAAAAAAGTTACGTCTCTTAGAAAAAGAATGGCAAAAAAAAAACGGAAAGCGAAAAATCGGCCGGTTGTGAAGGGTTTAAAGACCAAACTTTTTTTTTTTGTTATGTTGTCGCATTTTAAGAACTTTTTTTGGGATAAATTATGTTTTTAATACATACAATTTATTACTGTACTTTTTAATTACTTTCTTGGAAAGAGTGCGAATGGGGGAAAAGGAGCAATTCTACCATTATTTTTTTGCAAGAAAAAAGGGAAAAACAGCCAGCACCAAAATTCTCAAGAATAAAAAACTTTTCTTTATTTCTTCATTTTAAAAAAAAGAGTGCGCAAAACTGGAATAAAAAACATGGCAGTACCCTCACATGTTTCAGACCTCACAGGGTCCTTAGTCATAGGCCTATGACCTTTTCTTTATCTTGAAGTATAAAAAAAAACTAGTAAAAGTAAATTTAATTCTTCCTTTATTCCCTCGAGGGGTTGGGGGGTTGAGTAAGAGTTGTTTGCTTTTATTCTGAGCGTTAGATGCTAGGGCCTATTCAGTGTAACGGGGTGCTGGACTCATGCGCCCCGCCCCTGAAGACCTCAATTGACGTAGAGAATAAAGTTGATGTGTTTATGCTTATGTTGCCATCCAGTGGCCGGTTTTAGGTACTACTCCTTGGCAAGATATTGGAGGTTGCCTAGCGATAGGAGTAGCAAGACAGTGAACAGTTAAGGACACTGGTAGGAGTTAAGTACAATATTTAGATGGGCAGAGACAGAGTTTTAGTAGGAGAAGCTACAAGCCAATCAAATACCTATGGTTCAGAGAGCCGGTGTTCGTGGCAAGGCGCAAAACTAGTAAACAGAAACTGCATGGCAGGATGGAATAGCGGAACCCACCATGGTGAGTACCAAACCTTAACCCGGTTATGACTGTGCCCAGTAGTACTAGTCCTATATAGTGGAGAGCTGACATAGAGTTGGGTGAACATACAAGTCAGCATGGAGAAGCTAAGTGAACAAACTTTGTCCAGCTGCAGTGCACGTTTTAAAGACTGTTAGTAGGAACGATGCCCTATGGGCTGGATGTGACCATGGCCAGACGGGACTCTATGACTTTACTGAGTAGAACTGTGGTATCAGAAAGTGAAGGAGAGGACAGTGTAACAGCAGCAGCAGTAAGACCAAGAGCTAAGGAGCAGTTGACAGTATAGGTGAGCTTTAAAGTAAAGTGCACCATTCCAACAATGTTCAAGTGTTGTACCCACAGTAATAATGTGACTGAAGTACTATCATGGGGTGTGATTTGATAATTGGGGACCAGGGTTCCTAAACTTGCCCTCAGGCTAGGTGGGCCCTACCTGTCCCTGATTCCAGAGATACGTCTAATGGTGTCGATTTCTGGGCTGCCTTCTTGCCCTGCTCTTGAATAGCCCTGATCTAACACTCCCTATCCGTCACCCCAGGGGAGACCCGGGACAGGAGTGCTTGAACCCACAGATAAGGACAAACAGGGGAAACCAAAACTCATTAACACAGCATGCTCACACACAGGTATTAAACAGTGATAAGGAGGAAAATAAGAGCAGGGAGGAAACAAGATGACGGCAGAATGCCACAACAACTCCATGCACAAAGTAATTCAATCACCAGTAGAACTGGAATACAACACACAGAACGGTGTTGCTAAAGCTATAGTTGGCATAGGAAAACAGACTCCTCCATTTTAAAAAGGCAGGGAGTGACTGTGATAGGTCTACCACAACATGTGATCCAAGAGGTAGCCAGCAGGCTAGTAGAAATTAACTCCTGCATACCTGGTCACTAATGAGAACACAGCTGGTCAACGCCTGAGTGTCTGTGTAACTCAAAAGCACCAAAGGAGACATAGTGAGGAGTGTCAGACTCTTCAATGTGAACAGCATCAGATGCCGTACTGATACTTGGTGAGTTTAGAGCCAAACACCTGTGACAAGTACTGTATGTTACTATCCGTAAAACACAGTTTAACAGGAAAACCAAATTTGTGTCCATTAATACCCAGCAGGAGTCTCCTGGCTCTTACGAGCACCTGCGTAGGGGAATGGCTTGCACACAAAGTCCCCACAGCCCACCAGGAGCCCCACCAACCATCCTTTTTTCCGTGCTCTGTGGAGAAGACCGGGGCTCGAGCTAAAGAGAGAAAAGGGC
Organism: Anomaloglossus baeobatrachus; assembly: GCF_048569485.1. Classification (NCBI taxonomy): domain Eukaryota; kingdom Metazoa; phylum Chordata; class Amphibia; order Anura; family Aromobatidae; genus Anomaloglossus; species Anomaloglossus baeobatrachus. Next base: position 191,805,600 of record NC_134354.1, on the reverse strand, counting down.
TGATTCACAGCAGAACGACCGAGTACGGCCCCTGCCTCTCCTCTACATTTCTATAAATGCTTAAATTCTAGGGACAGCCTTACAGGGGAATAATTTAAAGGGAATCTGTCACCAGGTGTTTACCACCCCATCTAAGAGCAGCATAATGTAGAGACAGGGACCCTGATTCCAACAATGTGTCACTTACTGAGCTGTTTGCTGTTATTTTGATGAAATCAATATTCTCTCTGCTGCCAATCTAGCAGTTATACAGAGCTCCTGAATATGCTGGACTAAGTGGCAGCACGCCACTTAGTCAAAACAACATTAAGCAGTCCAGTAAGTGACACACCGCTGGAATCAGGGTTTCTGTCTGTACATTGTGCTGCTCTCAGATTAAGTGGCAATAACCAGGTGACTGATTCCCTTTAATGCCCTGTGCATGCCAACTACTGGAACCTCAGTGAACCTGACAGAGAAATGATTCCAATGTCAACCTTATGTGGGTTTCCTGGATTACAGAGTACCTACCATTTGTCTGTGGCAGCCCTTTTTATTTAAAGGAAATCTGTCACCAGGTTTTCGCCACCTAAAGCATACGGAAACAACAGCCATGATTCCAGTCATATGTTACTTACTGTGCTGCTTACTGCAGTTTTATTATAAAATCAAAGTTTTATCAGGTGGAGATTATCACTAGAGGACTAGTAAACCTGCTATCAAGTAGTCCTCCATATTCATGAGCACTTTATAAAGCCACCCAACCACTATTTGGCAGCTTTCTGCCTATACACAGTGTACACAGAAAGCTACCAATCAATGGTGTGGGTGGGGTTATACATAGCTCAACATTCAGAGAAATGGTAGCGCTGCAATATTTAGTGATTTGATCAAAAGTGCAGCAGCCAGCAATATAAGTGATATATCACTGGAATCAGGGTCTCTGACACTTCATCAAACTGTTCTCTGATGGGATAGCAAAAATCTGGTGAGAGATTATCTCCAAGAAATCAGTCAGCATCCATAGACAATGGATTTTTTTAAATTATAATTTTGTGACAAAAAAAGCCCAGAATTCTTCCTAGTTCTTGATAAAGGACACAGCACTATAGCAAGTCAGGTCTGAACATCGGGGATGTGGGATCCATCCCACATGCAGAGCAGAATCCAACAACTCTCCACCACCCACCTCTCTACTGTGAAGGGCACTGTTCTCAAGCCGTTATTCCATGGAATCACACTTTGCTTAGCAAATGATATGGCACTGCTGGTTAAGTTCAAAGTGCAAGGTCTGACAATAACACACAAATCTTACACATTCAGTGACAGGGCCGTTCTGCATACATGGATCTCATAACATAGAAGTTTGAACTTAACTTTAGCTGGAAAGTTTAGTCCTTTACCCTGGCTTTTGGGAGTGTCTGGGCACTTTTGTTAATAAGCTCTATTTAGTAAAATTATAAGCTTGTAGCTGTCTCCTATTTTCTTAAATAAAAACAACAGCGATTGGTCAAGAATATCTTTAAAGGGTGTAGCACCCCACGGGGCAGGCGGTTAACCTACTCATCGCCGGGCCATCGACTGTCGTTGTCACGGGTGGTCTAGCCCGACTCCCGGGGCACTCAGAAGATAGCTGGGGAAAGATGATAGGGGTAGTAGTGAGTTGAATGTCATGACGCCACCTGTGGTATGCGGCCAGAGAATGGGCCACCACTGCTGTCGCTGTCCTCCGGGCCAGGTGGTAGTAGAAGCTATGGATGGTATCACTCCCCACAGGTGGAGCGGCCCCCGGGGAGGATGATGAGGGCAGTAGTAATGGCGGCGCGAAGTGGCAGTACCGGTAATAAAGAGTCTGTGGCTGCAGTTCCAGGTTGTTTACTAACTTTTAGTGCTGTGCTACTCACCCGGGTCATACCAGTCACTTACTATGATGGGCTCCGTCGAACCCGAACCCGTTAGAGATCAGTCCGGTTTGGGTGTTCAGTGGGTTTCCTCCTTGTAACGCCTGTCTGTGGATCCCCTGGCTTGAAGCTACATGGGGACCCAGGTTTTCACAAGATTTACTCTTGTTCCTATATGCAGGTGCCGCGGTTCCGATATGGGGCCTGGCTTGATGCGAGACCCTGGATCCTCTTTGGCACTGTGCTATCGGGCGCTGTGTGGTCAGGAAAGCTTGAAACTTTCCCTGTTTGGGCAGATTCTGGAAAATTATTGTGAAGTATGATCTTCCCTAGGATCCTGCTGCCCTGTGTGGCATCGATTCCATGGGGAGCAGGTTCACTCTCCCCACGGCCGTCGTGTGAACTTCTTCTTCCCACCGGAGCACCTGTAGATATGACTGCTCCCTTCCTCTCCTGCTGGAGAACTCTAACTGTTGTGTTGGCTCCTGACTCCTCCTGCTGGCTGCAACTCCCCCTCCCAGGTCCTAAGCTAGTAGGACTGGGGTCCCTGTTGAGGGCATCCTATAAATGCCACTCTGTCGGCGACCTCTTTTGTTACCCTATCCTAGCCCAGTCCCCAGTGGGAACAGGGCAACCTGGTGTGTATTTGAGTGTGTAATGTGGTGAAACCGGGACTGACCTCTTCAGGATCCGGGTTTAGCATTACATCCAAATTTGGGTGAAATATCTGTGGCGACTGAAGCCTCAGGGAGCCACAAAGAAACCTGTCACCGACTTGCCTACAGGGCTATTCAATATATTACGGTCCGATGGGCGTTGCTGGTCTCTGGTCCAGCACCTTCTCTATCCTTGCAATCGCTGTTCTTCTTGCTCCGTGTAGATGACCCTTCCTACGTCATCTACAAAGTACCCTGCATTGCGCTTCTGCACACATGTACTTCTCTTTGCCATGCTGAAGGCAGAGCAAAGTCTTTGACCTGCACAATCCAGTACTCTGCTGTGCCCTCATCATGGCAGAAAGAAGTGGCGCATGTGCAGGAGTGCAACGGAGGACACTGTGTGAATGACATAGGAAGCATCATCCACACAGAGTAGGAAGGAGGACAGCGATCACACGGATAGAGGACGTGTCGGAACAAGATCAGCGACGCCCATGGGACCGGACCAGATCGGACTGCCCCACAGGTGAGTAGTTGACAGGTTCCTTTTAAAGCAGATCTATCTCCAGGATAGGTCACCAAGATCAGTACAGTGGGTTCCAAAACCGAACACGCATACCGATCAATTGCTTTTAGCTCTGGCAGCTGAAGGTAAACTAAAAATGCATCCCAACAGCACAGTTCAATGTGGCTGTTACTGGGTACTGCGCTTCAGCTGTGAGTGAAGTAAGTAGGAGATGAGCTGCAGTACCCAGGAACAGACACTACAAAAGGTAAAGGAGCTGTGCTGTTTGGTTCTATTCATTGAAAACACCTGAACTGTTAAGATACTGGGTGTCAGACCCTTATCGACTTGATAGGAATTATCGCTCTAAGGATAACTCATCATTAGAGTAAGCATAGAAAACTCTTTTAAAGCTTTTAAAGGGGTTGTCCAATACTCAGATAACTCCTGCTTAATCATCATTTTTGACCCTGTTAAAAGAACTGTGCTTATTTTCACCTCTGGTGCCGGCACCATTTCAGTGCCGTTGGCACTCACTCTCCCGCGGCCCACGTGACATTGGCACATCACACAGGCTCGGTGCCCAATCAGCATTAGCTTCCCTTCCACGACTTCAGATGAATCAAACATTGATAGGAAGTGAGAGACCAGATTGACCCATCTGAAGGTGGGATAGTGAAGCCAGTGCTCATTGGGTGCAGGGCTCATGTGACGTAAAAATGTCATGTGAGCAATGGGACAGCAACTGCTGACACCACTGGAATGGTGCAGGCACCAGAGAGGAATATATGTGTTGTTACTTTAACAGGGCCAAACATGATAATTGAGAAGGCGTTATCCAAGAAGTGGACAACCCCTTTAAGTAGTCAGACACAATTTATTTATACGTAGCTCTCCCTAATGACTCCTGCTTATCATTACACTAAACCTGTCGCACCTAGCCCACATTAAAATGAACCCTACATTTAGCTATATTTATGGCACTATTGGCTTTACATAACAGTATTTTTAGGTAGGTAGGTACAAGGCAGTAAGTTATGTACACCATATGACCCCATTTAAACAGTCATAATGCAGGTGCCCTTTAACATTTTGGATACAAACCTCAAACAAGCCTGACTACGAGTCTAACCTCAGTGCTGGGGGATGGGCGCACCACTGAGATGTGCCCTCTGCCACTCTATTTGTGGTCCATGAGGCTGATAGAAATGGCTAAATACAGCACTCTGTTTTCTCCATCAGCCCAGCTCCCACAGACAATATATATATATAATAGCAACGTACAATACATCCATGGTGCTCTATTCAATACTAACTGCAGGAGAAACAGAGTACTCAGGACTTTTGTTCTTTTGGTGTATGGTGGGTCCAGCAATGGGGTCCCCAGCAATCAGACATTTATCATTGGGATCAAAAATGAAATAAAAATAAACACACACACAAAATATTGTAATCCCCAGTCACACTTCAAGTGCTGTTGAAATAAGGAATGTCCATTAGCTAATCTCAGTGGAAAGCTAGTGACTACCATATGTGGTGCATAATGAAGATCAGTCGGTACGCAGTAGTCATCTTTTTGACTGGTGACAGGTTCTCTTAGTACCCGTGGTAGGGCTATGTATGGGCTGCATTTGTGTACTGCAAGTGTAACCCAGGCCTTAATTTAAGACAAAGAAGCCAAAGCTACGTTCTTTTGGGCTTAGTCAGGCCCAGAAGCATTTTGATACAGTTTATATAGTTTATATTGTATGGGAAAACTCATCAAAGGATACTGTGCACTACTTTTTGGTATCAGTTTTTATACAGATATATTCGTCCAGACTGTGGCCGCCGTTTCGCGGTAAATGTACACCTATGAATAAGGACATGTTTTTAACCTCCTGTCCGAAACACGTAAGGATACCATGACACCCCTTCCCGGTTCTCATATTTTTACCTTATATGTCTCAATAAATTTTTAATCTTTTAAATAAAACAATTTTTGGTGCTGGATTCCATTTTCCCCTGCCCCCTTCCTCCCTTCATTGACTTGTTGTGAAGTTGTGAAATGAACAAGCCAAACCCCTAACAGGCTAATTAAGGTCTGAAACCTTGGTCAACTTTATCTGTAAGGTCATGTAAACATCTCTAGAATCCGCCCCTTTCTCACAATGGAAACGACAAAAACCCTCACCGTAGCCCTGATCCACTCTCGCCTTGACTACTGTAACTCTCTATTAATTGGTCTCCCCCTAACTAGACTCTCCCCTCTACAGTCCATCCTTAATGCAGCAGCCAGGGTCACCTATCTGGCTAACCGCTACTCGGATGCCTCTGCTCTGTGCCAGTCATTGCACTGGCTGCCCATATATCACAGGATCCAATTCAAACTGCTTGTTCTCACCCACAAAGCTCTCCACAGTGCGGCACCCCCTACATCTCCACCCTCTTCTCTGTCTATCATCCTACCCGTTCTCTACGCTCTGCAAATGACTTTCGACTAACATCCACCCTAATTCGAACCTCCCACTCCCGAATCCAAGACTTCTTCCGAGCTGCACCAAACCTCTGGAACGCTCTACCCCAAGAAGTTAGGACAAATCACCACTTACTCAGCTTCAGACGCTCTCTAAAAACGCATCTTTTTAGGGCGGCCTATCACACTCCCTAGCCAAACTAATTTCACCTAATCCCTCTACAACTTCTCAGAACATAACCCCACGTCAAACTCCATGGCACCCAAATGCGTCTCAAGGCTCTGGCCAACTGGTCCAAGAAGCCATTATCTATCCCCCATGAGATGGCTGGATTGTCATTGTAAATAAGCACTTGTACCTTGCCCCTCCCCCCATCTCATTGTAGATTGTAAGCTCTCACGAGCAGGGTTGCCATTTTTCCTTTTAAATATTGTATCTTCTATAATTGTTACTTGTTTGTATATGTTTATGTATATGATATGTATATGTATATGAGCCTCCTGAATTGTAAAGCGCTGCGGAATATGTTGGCGCTATAGAAATAAAGATTATTATTTATTATTATTTATTATTTTGCATCAGCCCATTTTCCTTTTTTGTAATTCTTCAAATGTAAAAGATGAAAATATATTTTTTTCCCATAAACTATAAAGAAATGTGTCATCTTTAACTTTATGCCTTTTAGAGATCATTTCATCTTCAACTTGCTTAACTGTTTTGACAATAACAGTAATTTTGACCAGGGGTGTCCAATCTTTCACATGCCACTGTATATCTTTAAGCTTTTGAAACACAATAAAAAAAGAAAAAAATTATATATGACACTGCCTCCGCCCAATATGATACAAGTGCATCTCAAAAAATTAGAATATCATCAAAAAATTAATTTATTTCAGTAAATAATAATAATAATAATAATAATTTTATTCATTTATATAGCGCTATTAATTCCACAGCGCTTTACATACATTGGCAACACTGTCCCCATTGGGGCTCACAATCTAGGTTCCATATCCTTGTAACCACATACTGATATTTAAGTTTTGAATGTGCCGGGTTCTGCCATAGGATTGTAGATCATTATACCTCTACAGTATAGGCAATACATAATTTGCTCTTGCTTCTTTATTTTTTGTCCTGATATACGAGACTTCGTGAGAAGAACATTACACATTCACAAATTCATAAACAAATGCTGAGAGACGAGCAACATGCGAAGCACCAGAAAAGGGCACTCTGAGCCTCAGGGCTGTTCTTTTATCTAACGGAAAACCGTCTACTGCGCTCACCGATATACTTAGCAGTGGCCTTACCTTTTTATTTACCACTGAGTAGCAATGACAGCCTTAAGGATCTTCAGCTCTTAACAGAAATGAATTGCTTAGACAGCAACTCTAGGGTATGCAATTCAGTTATGGACTCTTGCACAAAACTAATTTAACACAATCTACACTTAATTAAACTAAATGAGAGTTAAGGATTTTTTTCCATATTCACTGTCTGTGCACTGGATGACAGTTCAGCTATTTCACATCATTGTTATTTCCTCATTAAAGCTGTGCACTAATTGAAGTAGATTCATTTATTATTCCATCCGTTAAATATTAGTACCATAAATTTTCTGACAAAAAACATTTAACCCCGTCATAACATATGACGTATATTTACGTTATCTGTTGCGTCCCCTGCTTTGATGCAGGCTCACACCCCGAACCTGCATCTTTCCCTGCACATGACATTGGATCTGATCAGGCAACATGTGCCTCTAAAGCCTGCTTTACACCTTGCAATTACGCATACGATATTGTATGCGATCGTACCCGCCCCAATCGTATGTGCGGCACGTTCAATTTGTTGACCGTGTCACACAAACGATTATTTCCCGTCACACGTACTTACCCTTCCATACGACCTCGATGTGGGCGGCAAACATCCACTTCCTGGAGTGGGAGGGACGTTCAGCGTCACAGCGACATAACGCGGCAGCCGGCTCATAGAAGCGGAGGGGCGGAGATGAGCGGGACGTAAACATCCCGCCCACCTCCTTCCTTCCACATTGCCGGTGGGAGCCGTGGGACGCAGGTAAGATCTGTTCATCGTTCCCGGGGTTTCACACACTGCGATGTGTGCTACCTCGGGAACATTGAACAACCTGACATTCAATTTTTAGCTTTTGAACAACGTGCATGCGATGAACGGTTTTTCGTTCAATCGCAATCGCACGTAGGTTTTACACGCTACAATATTACTTACGATGCCAGATGTGCGTTACTTACGACGTGACCTCGCCAACACATTGTAAGATTTATTATAGCGTGTAAAGCCCGCTTAACAGCCACAAAGGGACCGGAGATCTGCTCAAGACTGTTAAGCAGGTAAATTCAGCTGTAAATCTCTGACAGCAGGTTTTAATCGTGCCGGCAGGGAACTCTTCATTCACTGGACCCAACGGTGCCACCGTCATGTCATTACGAAGCGCTGATGGGTTGTCATGATAGCCGGGGGTCAGCTGATAAACAACTGTGTCTGTCATCCTTCTGTGAACGCTAGCTGCGAACATTCATAGGAGACCTTGATTTGTGCTACACAATTCCCTAAGAGGATTAGTAAATACAATAAAAAATTAAAAAAACACAAAAGGTTCAACTTACCTCCTATTTGCCCTATTGAAATATATATATATATATATAGTGTCCGATCTATCGAAATATATAATAAATTAATCCGATTGGTAATCAGCGTAATGAAAACAAATCAAAGCATCTTATGTGTCCCAAAATGGTATCAGTATAAATAAAAAACATCAGCTCAGGGCACAACATTAAGCCATTACACAGCCCTAGATCCCAAAAAATGAGAATGTTACAAGTCTCGGAAATGGCAACAAAAGAGGCATTTTTTTTTAACATATCTGAATTTGTTTTCACCAATTAAATGAATGAAAATACTACACAGGTTTGGTATCTAAGTACTCGTACTTACCTGGAAAATCATACTACCATGTCAGTTTTACCATATAGTGAACATGGTAAAAAAACATTGTAGAATTGCACTATTTTTTAAGTTTTATTGCACTTGGGATTTTTTCCAATTTTCCCCGCATACTACCGTATATGGTAAAATGAATGATGTCTTTCAAAAGTACAACTCGTCTTGAAAAAAACAAGCCCTCATGTGGCTGTTCATGGAAAAATGAAACGTTTTATGGCTTTTGGAAAAGGGGAGGAAAAAACAAAAGCGCAAAAACGGAAAATGGCTATGGCATGAGGAGGATTAAGAAATTGAAATATTATCAGGGCTTAGACTGAATGGTGCCTTGTGCAAAGTTGCCCTTTGGTGCCCCCCCCGCCATTTTTCCAAAGGATATATGCTTCAGCAGGCAACTAGCTTTTACATTCTAATAATATTGATGAAGGTTTATGTCCTTTTATAGTGTTTTTTCCATAAAATAGCATTTCCTTATAGAGCACAGTGATTTTTAAAAATTATTTTTGCCCTCTATCAGCAAATAGTAATTTGTATACAGTGAGTATACAGCAATACTTATCAGTCTCCATCTTCTACCATTCCAGCACTGTTATGGTCCACTCTGGCACCATGCGTCCACATTTGTGACCTGCTTGATCGCATCGCGACTTCTGTGTGCAGTGATCAGAGGTCACTTTCTCATTTTAAGTCCAGGAGACTGAGTACAAGGCTAGAGAGTCTAAAGGCCCATTTACACGCAACGACATTGCTAACGAGATGTTGGGGTCACGGAATTCATGACACACATCCGGCCTTGTTAGCGACGTTATTGCGTGTAACACCTACGAGCGAGTGTTAACGAACAAAAATACTCACCTAATCGTTGACACATCGTTCATTTTCAAAATCTCGGTGGCCGTTGTGGACGTAGCTTGTTCGTCGTTCATCGCTACGTGTGACACCGCAGGAACGACGAACACCGTACCTGCGTCCTCCGGCAAAGAGGTGGGCGTGTCTTTCATGCGGCTGCTCTCCGCCCCTCCACTTCTATTGGACGCCTGCCGTGTGACGTCGCTATGACGCCGCACGAACCGCCGCCTTAGAAAAGAGACTGTTTGCCGGCCACAGCAACATCGCTAGGAAGGTTAGTCCGTGTGACGGGGCCTAGCGATATTGTGTGGTACGGGCAGCGATTTGCCCGTGACACACAAATGACGGGGGCGGGTGCTTTCACGAGCGACATCGCTAACAATGTTGCTGCGTGTAAAGCAGCCTTAAGACTTGGGTCACACGACCGTATTCTCTCCACCTGAGAAAATGGTCCGATTAATCTGATCAGACTTTGATCAGAGTGGGATCCATTTTTCTTGGAGGTGGAGGAAAAAACAAAATACTGTGCAATTTAACTCTTCCTAAAAATACTCTCCTTTCTCAAGTGTAGGACTTTTAATGTAACTATGCACGGCTTTTTGCCTAGGTCACCATCCCCATACAATATTATGCCCCCACACTATATTACCCCCTCACTCCTTCCCCACAAGCACACAGCTCTGCTACATCAACATATAAACAACTGTGCAACATGAGCACAATTATGCATCAACACACATCTTTAAACAGCCACACCACTAGTTTTCAGTGAGTCCTGTATTTCAGCTGATGTTGTTTTTGGGTTTTTCTTTGTATCTGGAACAATTTTCCTGGCACCTGTAGCCAAAGGTTTGTTGGTCTACCTGATCGTGGATTTATTTTTACAGAGCCTCTGACTTTTCATTAGTTAATCACAGTTTGAACACTGCTGACTGTCATTATCAGTTCCTGGATATCTTTCTGTATCCCTTTGCCATTATATACAGTTCAACTATCTTTTCCCATAGATCCGTTGACAATTATTTTGCTTTCCCCATGATTCACAATCCAGAAATGTCAGTGGCTGGATGAAAGATGCAAGAGTCTGTCTGGATCCCAGAAACTCACTCAGCTTTTATGCACACACACTGATTACAAGCAAACAGGTCACAGGTGAGGATGTTACCTTTATTAGTCATTCAAACCCATTTGTGTCAACTTCTGTGCATGTTATCAGGCCAAAATCACCAGGGTATGTGAATTTTTGATCAGGGTCATTTGGATATTTTTGGTTGTCATTATGATTTAAAAAGAGAAAACACAGTAGTTGACAATAAATGGCTTCACCCAACCACTAACCATGAGTGGAAAAAAAGATTTTGTGTTATCATTCATATTCTCTGAAAAAAGCCCAGGAAAGCAAAACATCTGCCGGGGTATGTACATTTTTGAGCACAACTGTATTTACTTTGTGGAGTGAAGTAAACTTTTATGTTGGGTCAAGAGTGACCTCTCAATCCATGAAAAGTGGCGAGACTACAGAGTAAAAGAGCATGAATAAATGCAGCGTAGTGTGGTCTGTTGTACCCACTGAACAGTTTCTTTAACCTCAGTTGAGTGTCACTTAGTCTCTATACAAGTTAAGCTGCATACAGCATGCGTGAATACAGTGAACTATTTAACACGCAAGATGTTTCCTGATTGCTAACGTTTCAAGATTGGCATCCAAGACATTACCCCTCCTGCCCATTTTACAATTTCTTTCCATAGCCCTTTATCCAATCACTTGTAGGCTGTGGCTCCATCCAATACAGACACATTCTACCTTTATACACCAGAAAACGTCTGAGAGTTCTGCTTTCCAGAAGGTTTTGACGGCTCCAGGGAAATTGCCAACCGGTGCAGAAAGTTTCCCCTTTTTCTGGAGCGTCACAGAATTTTATGAACATAGGAAAGAATGTTTATATGAGATTATATATAATAAAAATAATAATAATAATAAAAAAATATATTATTATACCCATCCTCCTCCTATTCACTGTGGTTTTTCTAGACTGGTTTACCGGAATAGAGTTGCTCCATTAACTAACTAATATTTTTGCCAACAATCAATAACACATGCATTCACTGTCTTACACTACGGCCGTCAGAAAAATCTAAAAATAAAAAAAGACAATCTTTTATCACTTTGCTGGATCCAAATTTCATTCAGTTTTGTGTCCAATTTTCCTATCAATGAAGCATTAATTGTTCTAGAAAAAAAAAAAAAAAAGATTTCCAGCCTCTCCTAAGAGCAGTAACAAAGGATGACATCCGAGTGCTATTCTTTTTTTTTTTTTCCTGACCCTCGGTTTACCAAAAAAAAAAGGATAGTGAACGGGCCATAGATTATAGTAAGTACATCTTCTATTTGTGGAAAACATGGATAGAACACGTACGTTAAAAATTAACTTTAGGGAAATAGTAGTCAAAAAGGCATGATAAAATCAATCACCCCAGAGAGTTCTAAGAGAACAGTATGTACCGGCATATGCCTATGTCTTGAAAATGGGGGAATGCTTCAATAAACTTTACAAGCTTGCGTGCATTACTTCATTTCCAAAGACAGTAGTTTAGATGTAAAAAACATGAGATTTCACAATTTCCCTTTTTTTTTTTAAAGATAAATTTTTTATTGAGTCAACATATCAACAAAATTTACGCTCAATTATACATAGCTGCAATACATCTAGATGTCAAAATGTACAACTTGGTTTCAGTAATATAACTTTATCGATTAGATATCACATCTAGGTGACAATCCCACCATAGGAAAAAAGTATGGGTAGGGTGGGGAAAACGGGAAAGATATAAAGGGTAGTTAACATAGGAGGTTAAAGTTATTCATTTTATAATGGCTAAAAAAACAATATTTAATTAAAGAAGTTGTCCTCTACTCTTACATTAATGGCCTATCCTAAAGATAGGCCATCAATGTCTGATTGGCCGAGGTCTGACACCCGGCACCCCTGCCGATTAGCTGTTCGGTACCCGGCTGTGGTCACTATGAGAAGATGGGGCAACTTCAGAACTGAGCATTTCCAGCTGCCTACTGCCGCCTCTGGATACCGAACAGAGCTGAACAGCGGGTGCAGGTTGTTGGACCTCGGACAATCAGACATTGATGACCTTTCCTTAGGATAGCTCATCCAATGTTTAAGTAGTGGACAACCTCTTTAAGTTTAACGGAGTTCATCTTATATAGATTAGCTTTCCCGGGCTTTGATTTTATCTTCATGTCTAGTTAAATATTAAAGAAAAAAACAAACATACAACTAAATTCTGATCTGTTGTCATTATATTTTTTTAAAGATCAGTGAGCAGCTGTAAAGAGAAAAAAAAAATGTTTTTATGGTGAAAATCCCCCACGAAATTACTTTTGTAGTAATTTGGATGCTAAGAAAATGAATGGACGGCATCATATTCCTGTCATTAAGGTTATCAAAAATGCCGTAATCTACAGCCAGACACCAACAAACACAATGATGTGAAAGGAGAAAGAAAACAGATGAATTCATCCAACCTCTGATAGCAGAGACACTCAAGGAAGTCTGAAATATGGATTTGTTAATAATTCATACCGGTCTTTGCTTTTCCTATCACATTTTCCCTTCTTGATTATTGTATAGCTGATAAATCCAACAATCAGAAAGGACAATGACTTAAAGAGAAGGACTAGGCCCATGTAAATTATCTCATATCCATAGCTTACTATACTTTTTTTTATCAAGGGCAAAACTATAGGATTAGCATTAACATACAACTTTATGGACGTCTTACAACTTATGTTTGAAAGGCTTCTATTATATTCATTGAAAGCTGTTGAGTGCATTGGATGAACAAATTCTTCCAGGTTTGAGAGTCATACTTTGTAAATTTAAAGGGAACCTATCACATGAAAAAACCCTTATTGTGCATTTATGGGGTCAATCTGCAAGTTACGAGCTTTCTGAACCTGACCGGGGTCTGCACTTACAGCCCCGCTGCCGAGAGAAAATTAACTTTATTCCAACACACAGTGTTTGGCTTCCAATCATAGGTGTAGAGCTAGAGAGGGTTCACTGATTAATGTATAGTGAACGGTGGCTGTATCCACGCCCCCAACACTGACAGCCAGGACTAATCAATTATTATCTAAATAAATTGTCAGAATTAGAAATGACGGCCTTTTTTAATAACAGATTCACCCGATTCAATGAGTTTTGAATGTTATTGCAGCTTATAGCAATTCAGGTTATTGGGTCAGCACTGCAATATCAGACACTAATGAACAAGAGTGACAAGGTTTTTGGAGGAAAAAATATAGCTAGTGAAAAAAGGAGGAATAATCTGCTTAAATCTTGTGAAAAGTCTGTAGAGGCATACACAGATACAATAGACCTTCATGCATTCATTATAAGAATAATACCGTTCTGCATAGAAACCCCACCAAAAACTATAGATCGAGCCATGACGATGACCTAAGCCATAGTTTCTGTCTTACCTATTGTATCGATTTTGCCTAAATTTAAGATCAAAGTGAAGTTGGCTTTTAAAGTTTATCAGAAATACTAAATTGCCTAAAATAAAATTGGCTGTGTATTGAACAAAAACATCAAATTTTCATCCAGAAAAAGACAAAATATTTTAATTTGTATTCCATCTGTATGTTTTTTTTTCTCATCTATATTACATCCATTTCTATATACCAATATTTCATTCATTTATTAAATTAAATTATATATATATACACACACACATACATACATACACACAGTATATAATATATAATATTAATTTAATTAAAAAAATATTTATAAGACCAAATACAGTATCTTATAATTGCAATATATCTGTAATCAGATACCATACGGATGATATGTGGGTGAGTCTCTTCCGATGTGTGTAGACTAGTGAATGCTGCTATTTGTATCTCACACAGACACTTGGTTCATGTGAAATAATCAGTCATCTTAACATCCATATTGAATAACAATGTTCTGTCTGCTCAATAATTTTAATATGGACAGCACACATCAATATAATACACTACTGTATTAAGCCCTTCATCCATATTTACACATCCATGTATCCTTATACTTGTCCTCCATTTATGATCCAATTTAAAAGAATACAAAACATAACAAAAACTATAGTAAACTGGGTAACAGGTTTTAAAGACACCTCTCTTTTTAGATTCCGTGATCACATAAGAGAAAGAATTAAAATTACCAAAGAGTTTGTTGATATAAAAATAATTTCATTACTTGAAAACCAAAATCTTAAAAAACCTTCACATCGATTATGAAGTACTAACCTTGTTGGGATCTTGACTCGAAGATACCGGTCCACAGCAATGGCAAGCAGTGCAAGTATGGAGCTCTGGGTCAGAATTAACATAATACAAGCCACCATCAGGCAGCTATAAAATTCAGTCTCTAGTCCAATACTAATTATTATGGCTAATGGAATGACCAGGGCTCCTACTGCAATATCAGCGACGGCAAGTGACACAATGAAGAAGAAAGTGGTGTCTCGAAGAGCTTGGTTCACAATCACAGCCCATATCACCAGTATATTGCCAAGCACAGAAACTAGGGCGATCAGCACTTCAATGACGATGTAGACTGCTAATGAGACAGAGGTGCCCATGCTGTTTCAGTGCAGAAAGCGAAAGTCAGTCCTGAACCTGAAAAAATGAAAAAATTGGGTTAAAGAATGGCTGTTTTAGAATATGCCTAGACATATTTGTGACAGTTTACAGTTTATACAAATATCAGTGATTTTAACTTTGCCTAAAATAAGACATGACTGTAGCTTGATTTTCCTAAGCCCGTTCCAAAATGTCTTCCTCGAAGCTTTAGGCTAGATGAATTATATTAATGCACTTGGCACTAAAACTGACAATGATCCCAAAAATGTCGCCATTTTTGGTTTAGATTCCTAAATTTAGACCTTGTTATGCAAATACCGCAGTCTATAAAATTTTAACGAGTACTGCAACATAGTAAGTCCTCAATAAAAGCCACTTTACGACATGCAAACAACAAAAAAAATCTTATACAGCTCCTTTATTTGTGCCTGCTGCTCCACGAAGAAACATTAGGAGTTGCAGAACAGTATTTCACAAAATCACAAAGCTCTAGATGTGGAATCTTTGATAGATTTTTTATTATTGTATTATTATATTAGATATATAGACTTATTGTAATGCAAAGATTGAGTTAGCTCAGTACAGTGGGAGTTCTAGGTCTTTCCATGTCTGTGCACCACACTCTTCCCATTGCTGCTTTTCATTTGAAAATTGTCGTAGTTGTGTGACGACTGACAGACATGTATGGGTCTTAAAGGGGTTGTGCCGTTTTGTAGTATTTCTAGCTCATAGACTCAATGAATTATAAAACAACACACTGGACTTTACTTCTGCTCCCTGACTCCAGTACTGTTTCTCCGAAACTGCTCTCAGTAGATCGACTGCAGTGGTTATGTTGTTGCAGCAAAATCATTGATCTCCTTGAATCAAGCCATATAGGTCAGATGAGCCACTTAGTTTTCTTGTGAAATAAGTTAGTGCTAAATAAATAAAAACAAAGCTTGAAAACGTTTCTACTAGTAAGAGTGGGCATATTTGGAATGAGCGACGAAGCTAAACCCCCTCCATTCTAGGAAGATGATGGCTCTGTTGCACAGCTGTCATCTGCCTGTAGCAGCAGTGACCAGAGCGGATGGCAGAATTTAACCCCTTCACGCTAAAGCCTCTTTTCACCTTCCTGACCAGGCCAAATTTTTCAAATCCAGTCTGCGCCATTTTATGTGGTAACTCTGGAGTAGAGATGAGAGAAGCCAATATTTTTTTTCCAAAATGTGAGAGTAAAGCTGGGCTCTACTGCCTGTAAAGGGAAGGTGCTTAAGGGAAAAAGACTAAAGCTGGGTTTACACACTGCAACATCTCAAACGACATCGCTGTAACGTCACTGGTTTTGTGACGCAATAGCGATGTCGTTTGCGATGTTGCAGTGTGTGAAACACATCAGCGACCTGGCCCCTGCTGTGAAGTTGCTGATCGCTACAAATCGTTCAGGACCATTCCTAGGTCCTTTGTTTCCCGCTGTGCAGCATGCATCGCAACAAAGTTTGAGTGTGTGAAAGACTTTGCAGCGACTTTGTTAGCAACTTCCCTTTCAAAAAGCTGCTTATCAACGTCCCCAACAACCAGCTAGGTCGCTCTGCAGGTCCGGATCGCTGTTGCGTTGTTGGCCAGGTTTGCCTGTTTGACAGCTCACCAGCGACTCAACAGAGACTTAGGGAGGTCGCTGTTACGTCACAAAACCGGTGACATTACAGCTATGTCCTTTGCGATGTTGCAGTGTGTAAACCCAGCTTAACAGTATGTTAAATCCCAAGCACTCAGTTAGACTCAAAGGTAATGCAAAATGTGTTTTGTATGTAGATTATTTGCAAAAAGAAAAGAAACAAGCCACTACCAAAAAGAACAAAGCCAACGTTTCGGCCTATTTTAGGCCTTTGTCAAGGTCTTGCGTTGTAATAGAATGGTAGAAAAGACGAATTGGACGTCTGGGGACTGTACCATAAGTAGGGAGTTACTTTTCAAAGATACTTTGCCAGAGTGTTAGGAAGACATGGAGAACAAGTAGAGGAGTAAAGAAGATGCCTGAGGCGCATGAGGAATGGGGACAGGGTCCCAGAGATGCTGGCAGGAGGCATGTGGCAAATTGCAAATATGCCATTGAAGTGCCCAATACATAGTGTTTTACTTTAATTTAAATAATTAAAAAAAAAGCATACAGTGTGACGACATGGACTTTGTCAGTCATTAGGAGGGGTTAAATTTCTTAAAATTCAGCCAGACATGAAAATAGTTTGTTTATAGATGGGGGATAAGCCCTCATTGTTTTTACAATACTCTTGTTGACTCATTTAAGTAATACAATGGGAAGTTCGCATAATTGATTTATCTAAGTGAATTGCTACCGTGTTTCCCCGAAAGTAAGACCCTGTCTTACATTAATTTTACCCCAAAAAGTCCCACCCTGTCTTACTTTCAGGGGAGGTCTTACATTAGCCGAAAACAAATGACAATTTCTTAACAGTGCAGTGGGATACGGCACTGTTATGGGGTATGGGGCTGTGTGCAGTGGGATACGGCACTGTTATGGGGTATGGGGCTGTGTGCAGTGGGATACGGCACTGTTATGGGGTATGGGGCTGTGCCGTATCCCACTGCACACAGCCCCATACCCCATAACAGTGCAGTGGGATACGGCACTGTTATGGGGTATGGGGCTGTGTGCAGTGGGATACGGCACTGTTATGGGGTATGGGGCTGTGCCGTATCCCACTGCACACAGCCCCATACCCTATACAGTACATGTTTCCCTACTTGGTTTTTAAATGGTGGACGTTTTCCTCTGCGGTGCGGAAGGCCTGTGCTGCAGGGAACGCTGTGCCAATCAGCAGGGAAACAGCGGTGACGTGGGGCTGGGGCGGCCAATTACAGCCCGAGCTGCTGGGCCAATCAGCGCTCGAGCCGGAGGCCGGCGGTGACGTGGGGCTGGGGCGGCCAATTACAGCCCGAGCTGCTGGGCCAATCAGCGCTCGAGCCGGAGGCCGGCGGTGACGTGGGGCTGGGGCGGCCAATTACAGCCCGAGCTGCTGGGCCAATCAGCGCTCGAGCCGGAGGCCGGCGGTGACGTGGGGCTGGGGCGGCCAATTACAGCCCGAGCTGCTGGGCCAATCAGCGCTCGAGCCGGGGGCCGGCGGTGACGTGGGGAGCAGGGGCGGCCAATGAGCTGGGCGGATTGCGGGGTTAACACGGCGAGTTAACCCCTATGAGCGCTGGACCCGCCCAGCTGCACCTGAGGACACCTCTGGAGCCTGGGGACCCAATGGGGGACAGCGGCGGCCCAAAGGTAAGGGCCTTACATGTCACACTGGCCCCCCAACCCTGCCTTACATTCGGGGGAGGCCTTACATTGAAGGACCCCCCCCGTAACCCCCACCCTGTCTTACTTTCGGGGGGGTCCTACTTTCGGGGAAACACGGTAGATGTGATGTAACTTACCTGTCTCTCCCTTGTCTCTGGATATTTGAATATGGCTTGAAATCTAGCCAATATGAACCCAATATGAACCCAGTCTTTTCCACTAATCGCTACCCCTGAATATTCCAGCTAACACTTTAGAGCAATTAATATCAAATTGTAAATTCTGTTGGAAGATGAAGGCCATTAAATATTTAGGGGTAACCTCATCTTCCTCTTATGATAATTTGTACATAAACAACTTCCCCTCCTTATTTAGAGAACTGAAGAGTCTACTGATAAAGTGGAAGCCTCAATCTCATTAATATCCCTACTCCGTAAGATAATTTACTATTTGGAAACTTACCCTGTTAAAGTTCCTTTAGGGGAACCTAAAGCTCTGCAGAGAGCTAAAATAAGATTCATTTGGAATGACAAACGACATAGATTTTCAAAAAATATTCTCCCTTCTCCTAGACTGCAGGGGGTCCTTCTGATTCAGGACATTATTAAATATTGATGGGCAGTCCACTTAAGAAGGATACCCGCATGGGCAACATTATGAGCATATAACAAATGGACAGAAATAGAAAAATTGTGGATGGCCCCGGTTCACCTGAACTCTCTTGTGTGGTCGACTAGGCCTATCAGGTTGTCTTACCCTCTCCTGGGGCCTATGCAGTTTACAAGAGAACTTTGCCTCTTGTGCATGAAGTACTTAGAGCAGACTTGGGCAAGGGGCGGCCCGCCCGTCTTAGCTCAGAGTTGGAGGCGTGGCCTGATCTACAATGTTATGCCTCAGCCCCGCTCTCACTGCGGGGAGCTCTGTATCCCGCAGTGCAGTGATAAGCAGCTCCCACGCCCCCCACTCTGCCAGTTACACCCCCTCTTGCTGCCAGTTATGCCCCCTCTGGATGCTGATCACACTCTCTGGAGGCCTTCTATGGCATCTATGCTGCTAGCCACGCCCTCTTTCGCTGTCGTCCACGCCCCCTCTGAATGCTGGACACACACACTCCTCGGATGCCTTCCTTGTCCCCTCCTGCTGCTGTTGATGCTGGCCACGCCCCCTTTGCTTGCCCCTTCTACCCAGGATCCTCACATGTGACCGGCTCATCTGCACAGCGACCACTTCAAAAACGGAGTTAATGTGAATCAGTAGCAGCAGGGAGAGTGCAGAGTGCCTACAGGAGGGGGGAGCAGTGTGAGTGCAGGAGGACAGTGCAGAGTGAGTGCAGGAGGGGGGAGCAGAGGAGCAGCACTTGTGTCTTCTCAGGTCCCCCTGTGCCTGCAATAGAAAAAGCAGACACACAGGGGACTCAGAGAAGGCAGCCAGGGGAGCCCTCAGGCTCTGCTGCTGCAGTGATACCAGCCTATGCCCTCAGCACCCCTAGGGCCAGTATGTATGCTCTCCACTGGCCACCAGGGCCAGTATGTATGCTCCCCACTGGCCACCAGAGCTAGTATGTATGCTCCCCACTGGCCACCATGGCCAGTATGTATGCTCCCCACTGGCCACCAGGGCCAGTATGTATGCTCCCAACTGGCCTCCAGGGCCAGTATGTATGCTCCCCACTGGCCTCCAGGGCCAGTATGTATGCTCCCCACTGGCCTCCAGGGTCAGTATGTATGCTCCCCACTGGCCTCCAGGGCTAGTATGTATGCTCCCCACTGGCCACCAAGGCCAGTATGTATGCTTCCCAGTGGCCACCAGGGCCAGTATGGAGGCTCTCCACTGGCCACCAGGGCGAGTATGGATGCTCTCCACTGGCCATCAGGGCCAGTATAGATGCTCTCCACTGGCCACCAGGGCCAGTATGGATGCTCCTCACTCGCCACCAGGGCCAGTATGTATGCTCTCCACTGGCTACCAGGGCCAGTATGTATGCTCCCCACTGGCCACCAGGCCCAGTATGTATGCTCCCCACTGGCCACCAGGGCCAGTATGTATGCTCCCCACTCGCCACCAGGGCCAGTATGTATGCTCTCCACTGGCTACCAGGGCCAGTATGTATGCTCCCCACTGGCCACCAGGCCCAGTATGTATGCTCCCCACTGGCCACCAGGGCCAGTATGTATGCTCCCCACTGGCCACCAGGGCCAGTATGTATGCTACCACTGACCTCCATATTTTCATTGAATCTTTGTATTGTTTAACTTACTGTTTGTTTATGGATGGTTAGTATATATACTATATACAGTATTGGGTAAAACTGAGTTAATTATATTAGTCCGGCCCTCTAAAACCATCCCAATTTCTCATGCGGCCCCATGGGAAAATTAATTGCCCTCCCCTGGCTTAGAGGGATTAAGTGAAAAAATAAAAAAAAAGGTTTAAAAAAATTCTAAATATCTTAAAAAAAAACCCTTTATCCCTTTAGTGAACACCGTACTATGCGTTTCATAAAACCACAGAACAAAAAGTGGAATCAAACACGATCAAAAAGACGAATGTAAGGAAAAAAAAAATAAAACTGTATAGCTGACAATGTCATCTTGTCCCACAAAAAATAAACTGACAAACAGCTTCATTAGAAGAAAAACAAAAAAGTTCTAGATCACAAAATACAGTGATGCAAAATCAATTCTTTTTTCTATAAAATAGTTTTTAATGTGCATAACCAGAAAAACATAAAAAACAAATAAATATGGTATCACTAATCATATTGACCCAAAGTATAAAGCAGTCTAATTACTTTCACCCCAAGTGGAATACCATAAAAAAAACCCCACAAAACTAAATTGCTGGTTTTGTTTATTCTTCCTACTAATCTAAAGTACCAATAAAAACGTCAACTCATCCCACAAAATATAAGCCCTCACATAACGTTTTCAGCACAAATAGAGAAAAATATCAGCTCTCAAAATATGGCAATGCAAAAATATTTTTGTTGCAAAAAAAAGCATGTTTTTTAGTGTTTGATAGCAGCCAAACATAAAAAATGATAAAAATCTGGTACATCTGTACTCACAGCTGAAGAATAAAGCCATCAAATTACTTATATCGCACAATGAATGGCGTAAAATTAAAGAAAACCAATTCTTGACCTGCTGTTGATTTGCTCTTTATACCTGCCAAAGATTGCAGTAAGGCTTGGCTCACATTTGTTCTGCGCTCTACACTGAGTGCTTACACTTGAGTTTCAGTGTAAATCTCCGAAATACGCAATTCAGATAGAACCACTGATGGAAGATTCCCTATAATGAAGAAGAATAAGTCACTATAGAGCTTTGAGAAAGAATGCAGCAGCGTCTGAAACGCATAGCTCCATGCCACCTATGATAACTGCATCCTATTAATGGGGTCTTTTTGAATCTACTGCACAAATTTGGATTTTATCTTTACAATAAAGTTTTGGAATTTTATCCTGATTTTGGAGCAGAAATCTTTTCACTTTCATGAAGTCACTGTGGACTCTTTCTGGTCTATGATCCAGTGGTGTCCCTCTTTTTAGGTGTTTTTTTATGCGTGCACAAGAATACAGTCGGCCACAGGTTTGTGCACCTCTGAGAAGCCAGACACCACTAAAAAATCAAATGGAGTTTGGAATAACTCCGCCTGACCGATCCATTGGGGGCTTCATCTGAATCACATGTTTCACATATTTAGATGGAAATATAAGTGCTCAGTTTAGAGCACCAGATACATGTAAACTCATCCAAAATGTTCTGTATCCCAAGATGCCACCAATAAAATCTACAATTGAATGCACAAAAAAACAAGTCCCCACTTAGGGCAGGCACTTCTAGTGGAAATATAGGGGGTGCCCAACTTACTGGTAGCACAAAGGGTCTGGAAAAGTGACATGGCTCCCAACAAAAGAAAGTTAGCAAAATCTGCGCTCCCAAATCCAAATGCAATCCTCATGAGCCCCACAATGTGCTAAAACCACAGTTAGTATCCACATGTTTGACATTAATGTAATGAGGAAAGCCTTCTTATTTTACAGGTGCGTGGTTCCAGAAGCAAAGCTGGTGTCATGTGGTCTTCTGCTCTATACTTGCCAAGTGTCATGGCAACTTCTGACCTTTTTCACACTTCAGAGTCTGACACGCCACCTGATGCTTTTGTATTGCCAAGTTCAGCAGAAATTGTATAACAGATTATGGGGCCTTTTTAGCAGTTTCTCCTAGTGAAAATAAAAAATCTGGGGCTAATACAGTATTTGACTGATAAGAATGCAATTATTAGAAGTGATGGGAGAAGAGTTAAATATTTGGGTTTGGCTTATTCTTTTCAATTTTTTTTTTTACCATTCATGTATTCGTATAGTGAATGGGAAGCTCAAAACATTTTCCAGTGAACCCTCCCAGGAAATGCCAGAATGGATGGATAACTGACGAAATTGAATGGGAACAGTATGGGGGAAGATGCATGGATGCATTTCTGAACCACAGGTCACTTCTGCACACAATGTTCTCAGAGTATTACGCCACTTTGACATGTGGTCCCCTGCCTGGTTGAGATAACCAAAGGTAAAGTAGACAGCTGCCAGTAGCAGCCCCATCTATGTTTTTTATCTTGTCTGGTTATCAAAAATAGCGGCTCGCCCCTTTTTTTTTTTTTTTTTTTAATTATTTATATAAATAATATAAAAAATGACATGTGCTCCTTTCCATTTATAATAATCAGTGCAGATAAAGCAGACAGCTGGGGACAAGTATTTTCAGGCTGGTTAGGTCCATGGTTATAGGGCATTACCCAGCCTAAACATAGCAACTTGCAGCTGCCCCACAATTAGCACATACATTAGATACGCCAATTGTTTTGCTTTACCCGGCTCATCCTGATTGTCCTGGTGTTGTGGCAATCAGAGTAATATATCGGGTTGATGTCAGTTGGGATTTATAGACTTTCAACAATCTTTATTCCGATGTCAAACCCGAACAGGAACTGGACGTACAGATAAAAGTCTGGGTTCGGGTCCCAGACCCAAACACCTGGTGTTCAGTAGGAATCCCAACCTTACAGCTCAGGTTTGCTCATCCCTAGTCCGGAAGGTGAAAGCAGACTAGGTGGTGAAGGGGTTAAAGGGATCCCTTCGCCACATTTCTGCTACCCTGAGTACCCTGAGAGCAGCATGTGTAGGAACAGAAACCCTCATTCCAATAATGTATCACATATTTGATTGCTTTTTCTAATTTTAATAAAATCACTTTGTCTACTTCAGATCTACCAGTTATCTTGATGTAGAGAGTTTAGTTACCCCACCCACACAACCGATTGGCAGATTTCTGTGTTCACTGTACATACAGAGAAAGCTGCCAATTAGTTATGGGTGTAGGTTTGGACTACCTGGCATCAAGCCAAGTATTTTTCTAATGATAATCTCCTGCAGATAAAATAATGGATTTTAAGAAAACTGCAGTAAGTTGCCTAGTAAGTGATTAATTGCTGGAATCAAGATCTCTGTCTCCATATACTGCTTGCTGCTCTCAGCTTAGGCATCAAACTGGTAACAGATTCTCTTTAAACTAATACAAGAAAAATATACAGTGCCTTGCAAAAGTATTCGGCTCTCTTGAATTTTTCAACCTTTTCTCACATTTCAGGCTTCAAACATAAAAGATAAAAAATTTAATGTTATGGTGAAGAATCAACAAGTGGGACACAATTGTGAAGTTGAACAAAATTTATTGCTTATTTCAAACTTTTTAAAAAAAGAAATAACTGAAAAGTGGGGCGTGCAATATTATTTGTTCCCTTTACTTTCAGTGCAGCAAACTCACTCCAGAAGTTCATTGAGGATCTCTGAATGATCCAATGTTGTCCTAAATGACTGATGATGATAAATATAATCCACCTGTGCGTAATGAAGTCTCCGTACAAATGCACCTGCTCTGTGATAGTCTCAGTGTTCTGTTTAAAGCGCAGATGGCATCATGAAGACCAAGGAACACTACAGGCAGGTCCGTGATACTATTGTGGAGACGTTTTAACCCGGATTTGGTTACAAAAAGATTTCCAAAACTTAAAACATCCCAAGGAGCACTGTGCAAGCGATGATATTGAAATGGAAAGAGCATCATACCACTGCAAATATGCCAAGACCCGGCCATCCATCCAATCTTTCATCTCAGACAAGGAGAAGATTGATCAGAGATGCAGCCAAGAGGTCCATGATCACTCTGGATGAACTGCAGAGATCTACAGCTGAGGTGGGAGAGTCTGTCCATAGGACAACAACCAGTCGTACACTGCACAAATATGGTCTTTATGGAAGAGTGGCAAGAAGAAAGTAATTTCTCAAAGATATCCATAAAAAGTGTTGTTTAAAGTTTGCCATAAGCCACCTGAGAGACACACCAAACATGTGGAAGAAGGTGCTCTGGTCAGATGAAACCAAAATCGAACTATTTGGGCACAATGCCAAAAGATATGTTTGGCGTAAAAGCAACACAGCTCATCACCCTGAACACACCATCCCCACTGTCAAACATGGTGGTGGCAGCATCATGGCTTGGGCCTGCTTTTCTTCAGCAGTGACCGGGAAGATGGTTAAAATTGATGGGAAGATGGATGGAGCAAAATACAGGACCATTCTTGATGAAAACCTGTTGGAGTCTGCAAAAGACCTGAGACTGGGACGAAGATTTTTCTTCCAACAAGACAATGATGCCAAACATAAAGCAAAATCTACAATGAAATGGTTCACAAATAAACGTATCCAGGTGTTGGAATGGACAAGTCAAAGTCCAGACCTGAATCCAAATCGAGAATCTGTGGAAAGAGAAGAAAACTGCTGTTCACAAACGCTCTCCATCCAACCTCACTCAGCTCCAGCTGTTTGCAAAGGAAGAATGGGCAAGAATATCAGTCTCTCGATGTGCAAAACTGATAGCGACATACCCCAAGCGACTTGCAGCTGTAATAGCAGCAAAAGGTGGCGCTACAAAGTATTAACTTAAAGGGGACGAATAATATTGCACGTTCCACTTTTCAGCTATTTATTTTTTAAAAAAAAGTAATACATTTCGTTCAACTTCACAATTGTGTCCCAATTATTGTTGATTCTTCACCATAAAATTAACATTTTTATCTTTATGTTTGAAGCCTGAAATGTGGGAAAAGGTTGAAAAATTCAAGGGAGCCGAATACTTTCGCAAGGCACTGTAATGGAACAAAAAGTAACACCTAATATAGCAAAAGTCATTGAATTTGTGTTGTTGCAGACATATAAAGCTATTTTTTTTTGTCATCTCATGCTTTCTTTATAGACGCTATTCAGACAAGTACCCAATCATTAAATGTAATGGCGCCCTGGTCCACTGAGGTACAAGTGCCGATGTACTAAATATATACAATATTGTGTTACAGTAAAACTAGATATAAAGCAACAAGTCATAGTCTTAGCAAATTAAAAAAAAAAAATTAATATATCTGCCCCTAAGTTGAGTTGAGCGCGGTTCGCGGTTCTCCAGTTCGCGGTTCGAGTGATTTTGGGGACTGTTCTAGATCGAACTAGAACTCGAGCTTTTTGCTAAAAGCTCGATAGTTCTAGATACGTTCGAGAACGGTTCTAGCAGCAAAAAGCAGGGCTTTTTACAGCTACAGTGTGCAGGAGCCATCGCTGGCAGCCTGCCACAAGCTGGTAACCAAGATAAACATCGGGTATCCAACCAAAGCGCTTTGGTTAGTAACCCGATGTTTATCCTAGTTATGTGCAGGAAGCCCACACTTCCCCGCTCAACTCGCTCCGCCCCCTCCTGCACGCGGCATGTACGTGTACACACACACACACACACACACACACACACTGCACTCTGCACACATGGTCCCGCTCGGCTTACCTGCGGTGAAGTCCCGCTATCCCGACCTCAGCGCTGTCACTGTCCTCCATGGCCGCCGCTTGTCACATCACCTTCTCTCACTTCCGACCCGAGACTGACTAGCGGTGACGTCACGGGCCTCTCGCGATACTTGGCTGTGAAGGCGGCGATCATTGAACTCAGTGACAGGTGCTGTCAGTGTGCAGGAGATCAGCGCAGGTAATGTACCTCGCTGACAGCAGCACTTGTCATGCCCTGCAGTGACCTGGGCTGACCCATTGATGTTAGCTCAAGTCACTGCATAGCTCTCCCAGCCAATGGGGAACATCCTGCTCTTCACTGACTGGGACAGTGTGGATCGTCATGGCAACCCCTTGGATTACACCAGACCTGGATTTGTTTTTCTTTCTAATAAATTGGTTAAAGAGGGAATGTATTGGGGAGTGTTTTTTCAAATAAAAATGTGTTTGTCGTTTATTTTTTTTTTATTACTGACTGGGTTGGTGATGTCGGGTATCTGATAGACGCCTGACCTCACCAACCCCAGGGCTTGATGCCAGGTGACATTACACATCTGGTATTAACCCCATATATTACCCCATTTGCCACCGCACCAGGGCACGGGATGAGCTGGGGTGAAGCGCCAGGATTGGCGCATCTAGTGGATGCGCCACGTCTGCGGTGCCTGTGGCCTGCTATTTTTAGGCTGTGAAGGCCCAATAACTATGGACCTTCCCACCCTGAGAATACCAGACCACAGCTGTCCGCTTTACCTTGGCTGGTGATCCAATTTGGGGGGGACCCTACTTTATTTGTGTAATTATTAATATTTATAAAATAATATATAAAAAAAGAGCATGGGGGGACCTCCACATTGTATCCCCAACCACGGTAAAGCTGCCAGCTGTGGTTTTCAGGCTACAGCCATCTGCTTTACCCTAGCTGGCTATCAAAAATGGGGGGACCCAACGTCATTTTTTTTTTAACTATTTTTTAAGTAGAAAAAAATTAATGGGCTTCCCTGTATTTTGATTGCCAACCAAGGTAACGGCAGGCAGATGGTGGTGGCAACCCATAGCTGTCTGCTTTATCTGCGCTGAGAATCAAAAATACCGCGGAGCGCTACGTCATTTTTTTTAAAGATTTATTTTTACAGCACTGTGATGTCCAGCAATCAAAATACAGGGAAGCCCATTTTGTTTTTAGTTATTTAAATAAATAATTAAAAAAATATATATGGGCTCCCGCTGCATTTTTTGTATTGCTAGCTAAGGGTAATCCAAGCAGCTACTGGCTGCTAACCCCCACTACTTGGTGTTACCTTCACTGGCAATGTAAAATCCAGGGAAGCATTTTTTATTTTTTTGCCAAAAAACTACAAAAAAAGGACGTGAGCTTCGCCATATTTTTGTATGCTAGCCAGGTATAGCAGGCAGGTGCTGGAAGAGTTGGATACAGCTCCAGAAGATGGCGCTTCTATGAAAGTGCCATTTTCTGAGGCGGCTGCAGACTGCAATTTGCAGCAGTGGGGCCCAGAAAGCTCAGGCCAACCTGTGCTGCGGATTCCAATCCCCAGCTGCCTAGTTGTACCTGGCTGGACACAAAAATGGGGCGAAGCCTACGTCATTTGTTTTCTAATTATTTCATGAAATTCATGAAATAATAAAAAAGGGCTTCCCTTTATTTTTGGTTTCCAGCCGGGTACAAATAGGCAACTGGGGGTTGGGGGCAGCTGTACCTGCCTGCTGTACCTGGCTAGCATACAAAAATATGGCGAAGCCCACATAATTTTTTCAGGGGGCAAAAAACTTCTGCATACAGTCCTGGATGGAGTATGCTGAGCCTTGTAGTTCTGCAGCTGCTGTCTGTCTGTATGGAGAAGAGCAGACAGCAGCTGCAGAACTACAAGGCTCAGCATACTCCATCCAGGACTGTATGCAGAAGTTTTTTGCCCACCAAAAAAATGACGCAGGCTTTGCCATATTTTTGTATGCTAGCCAGGTACAGCAGTCAGCCACGGACTGCCTCCAACCCCCAGTTGCCTATTTGTACCCGGCTGGGAACCAAAAATATAGGGAAGCCCTTTTTTTTAATTATTTCACTTATTTCATGAAATAATTAAAAAAAAAACGACGTGAGCTTCGCTCCATTTTTGTGTCCAGCCGGGTACAACTAGGCAGCTGGGGATTGGAATCCGCAGCACAGGTTAGCCCGAGGTTTCTGGGCGCCTCTGCTGTGAATTGCAGTCCGCAGCCGCCCCAGAAAATGGCGCTCTCATAGAAGCGCCATCATCTGGCGCTGTATCCAACTCTTCCAACAGCCCTGGAGCCGGGTGGCTTGTTGGGTAATCATGAGTTAATACTGGCTTTGTTTTACTAGCTAGTATTAAGCCAGAGATTCTTAATGTCAGGCACGTTTGACCCGGCCATTAAGAATCTCCAATAAAGGGTTAAAAAAAAGACACCACACAGAGAAAAAATACTTTAATAGAAATAAATACACAGACACATTAGAGACTCCATCTTTATTACCCCCTGTCAGCCCTCCACGATCCATGGTCTTCTGTCTTTCTCATTCAACAAATGCAGCTCTGATCCATCACTGCTGCATGGGGGAAGACGCTGCTTCCCGTGCAGAAATCACTCCGTGAAGGCTGCACGGAAAGCAGCGTGCAGCCTTCACGGAGTGAGAGATAAGTGCTGCTGGCTGCTGGCGGTCACAGACGCGTTACCATAGCAACAGGGCTCCGATCATGTGATTCCCGGAGCCGCGGTTAGCGGTGACGTCACCGCTAACTGCGTTGCTATGGCAACGGTGTGTCAGCCGGTCCCTAACGGAACGGGGAGTCAGCTACAGCATGTCGCCGGTACACGGCGATACACAAATGTGCACCGTGTACCGGAGAGATGCACTCGCAGGTCCTACATGACGCGTCATAGTCATGTGACCAGTCTGTAGCCAATGAGATAATAGCCACGTGACTGGTCACATGGCTATTTTGACGTCACGATAGGTCCTGCATCACTGCTGGCAGTGCCGGTCACCGGGAGGATTCAGCGATCATCGGATGGAATAGCGGCAGGAGACAGTGCAGGAGGGATCGCGGGGACCGGTAAGTGTTATGGCAATGTTTATTAACTGTATGTGTACATTTATAATGCGTTTTTATGTGTTTGTGATTGCCTCCCATTATAGCCTATTGGTTCGAGTTCAGTTCGTCGAACGTTCGACGAACCGAACTCGAACGAGACCTCCGTTCGGCGAACCGAGCTCGAGCCGAACCACGGCCAGTTCGCTCATCTCTACCCCTAAGTGACTTCTGAGTTGCCAAGCAACATCTATTGAAATACTATGTTAGCAATTAGACTGTATGTACACTGATGAGCAAAAGGGTAATAATGTTTTGCACTTTTGACTTTCAGGCTCCATATCTCACCATCCACTGCAGCTTTGAGCGTGAGATCACCTTCATTTCATAGACAATCATCTTGGCTATCTCATACTTACATTTGACTTGCAACTATTTATCGTCTGATTAGGTATGCAGATTTTTGTCATGTCACTGCATTGTCACTGTTTTGCTCTTGGTTTTGAGATATTGTTTTCTACCTGAATGCTACAAATTACAACTTGTTCTTACATTTTCTAGCTTAGTGTGTTATTAGGTTGATTCCCAAGGAAAAGGTCACTGGTTCAAATCGAGACGCAGCCATGAAGACAATTTCTCAAGAAAAGAAAAACCGCATCATTCAGCTCATCAATAGTGATCTATCGGCTAAGAAAATTGACAAACTACATCAGGTTAGTGCCATGACAGTTGGAAGAATATAAAATTAATTCTGACCATACATTCAAAAGTTTACATACTACTATTCAATACCATAGGTAGATATTAACGCCAAAACCAATTTTCAGACTACCGTATTAAAATTATTAACTTTATTAAACATATATGCCACAACATAAATTACATACACCACATTATATACAGTCATATGAAAAAGTTTGGGCACCCCTATTAATGTTAACCTTTTTTCTTTATAACAATTTGGGTTTTTGCAACAGCTATTTCAGTTTCATATATCTAATAACTGATGGACTGAGTAATATTTCTGGATTGAAATGAGGTTTATTGTACTAACAGTAAATGTGCAATCCGCATTTAAACAAAATTTGACCGGTGCAAAAGTATGGGCACCTCAACATAAAAGTGACATTAATATTTTGTAGATCCTCCTTTTGTAAAAATAACAGCCTCTAGTCGCTTCCTGTAGCTTTCAACGAGTTCCTGGATGAAGGTATATTTGACCATTCCTGTTTACAAAACATTTCCAGTTCAGTTAAGTTTGATGGTCGCTGAGCATGGACAGCCCGCTTCAAATCATCCCACAGATTTTCAATGACATTTAGGTCTGGGGACTGGGATGGCCATTCCAGAACATTGTAATTGTTCCTCTGCATGAATGCCTGAGTAGATTTGGAGCGGTGTTTTGGATCATTGTCTTGCTGAAATATCCATCCCCTGCGTAACTTCAACTTCGTCACTGATTTTTGCACATTATTGTCAAGAATCTGCTGATACTGAGTTGAATCCATGCAACCCTCAATTTTAACAAGATTCCCGGTGCTGGCATTGGCCACACAGCCCCTCCACCAAATTTTACTGTGGGTAGCAAGTGCTGTTCTTGGAATGCCGTGTTTTTTTGCCTCCATGCATAAAGCCTTTTTGTATGACCAAACAACTCAATCTTTGTTTCATCAGTTCACAGGACCTTCTTCCAAAATGTAACTGGCTTGTCCAAATGTGCTTTTGCATACCTCAGGCGACTCTGTTTGTGGTGTGCTTGCAGAATCGACTTATTTCACATCACTCTCCCATACAGCTTCTCCTTGTGCAACGTGCGCTGTATTGTTGACCGATGCACATTGACACCATCTGCAGCAAGATGAAGCTGCAGGTCTTTGGAGGTGGATTGTCCTTGACTGTTCTCACCATTCTTCTTCTCTGCCTTGCTGATATTTTTCTTGGCCTGCCACTTCTGGGTTTAACAAGAACTGTACCTGTGTTCTTCCATTTCCTTACTATGTTCCTCACAGTCGAAATTGACAGTTTAAATCTCTGAGACAACTTTTTGTATCCTTCCCCTGAACAACTATGTTGAATAACCTTTGTTTTCAGATCATTTGAGAGTTGTTTTGAGGAGCCCATGATGCCACTCTTCATAGGAGAATCAAATAGGAGAACTTGCAAGTGGCCACCTTAAATACCTTTTCTCATGACTGGATACACCTGCCTATGAAGTTCAACGCTCAATGAGGTTACAAAACCAATTTAGTGCTTTAGTAAGTCAGTAACAAGTAGTTAGGAGTGTTCAAGTCAATAAATTGATAAGGGTGCCTATACTTTCGCACCGGTCAAATTTTGTTTAAATGCGGATTGCACATTTTCTGTTAGTACAATAAACCTCATTTCAATATTACTAATTCCATCAGTTATTAGATATATGAAACTGAAATAGCTGTTGCAAAAATCCAAATTGTTATAAAGAAAAAAGGTTAACATTAATAGGGGTGCCCAAACTTTTTCATATGACACTGTATATATATATATATATATATATATATATATATATATATATATATATATATATATATATATATATATATACACACACATACATACACACTAGCTGTACTACCCGGCTTCGCCCGGGTTAATAACTGTTGTTAACAAAATAGAATCTATTAACATTCCCGGGATAGAATGTATAAATAGAATGTATTAACTCCCGGGATAGTAAACTGTCTCTCTGTTTCTCTCCCATTCTCTGTCTGTATATATCTCTCTGTCTCTCTCGCTCTTTGTCTGTCGGTCTCTTTCCCTGTCTGTCTCTGACTGTCTCTGTCTCTTTCTCCATCTGTCTCAATCTCTTTCCCTGTCTATCACTTTCCCTGTCTGTCTCTTTCTCTGTCTGTCTCTTTACCTCTCTTTCTCTATCTGTCTCTTTCCCTGTGTCTTTCTCTGTCTGTGTCTGTCTCTTTACCTATCTGTGTCTGTCTCTTAACCTGCCTCTCTCTTTTCCTCTCTTTCCCTGTCTGTCTCTTTCCCTGTCAGTCTGTCTCTAAAAAAAAAAGGAAGCCGAGGAGACACTATCACATGTTAGCTGCTAGGAAACCACTGCTATGGAAAGGCAACAAGCAGAAGAGACTTGTTTGGGCTACGAACACAAGGAACGGACATTAGAACAGTGGAAATCTGTGCTTTGGTCTGATGAGTCCAAATTTGAGATCTTTGGATCGAACCACCGTGTCTTTGTAGAAAAGGTGAACGGATCGACTATACATGCCTGGTTCCCACCGTGAAGCTTGGAGGAGGAGGTGTGATGGTGTGGGGGTGCTTTGCTGGTGACACTGTTGGAGATTTATTCAAAATTGAAGGCATACTGAACCAGCATGGCTACCACATCATCTTGCAGCGGCATGCTATTCCATCCGGTTTGCGTTTAGTTGGACCATCATTTATTTTTCAACAGGACAATGACCCCAAACACACCTCCAGGCTGTGTAAGGGCTATTTGACTAAGAAGGAGAGTCATGGGATGCTACGCCAGATGACCTGGCCTCCACAATCACCAGACCTGAACCCAATCGAGATGGTTTGGGGTGAGCAGGACCGCAGAGTGAAGGCAAAAGGTCCAACAAGTGCTAAGCATCCCTGGGAACTCCTTCAAGACTGCTTGAAAACCATTTCAGGTGACTACCTCTTGAAGCTCATCAGAGAATGCCAAGAGTGTGCAAAGAAGTAATCAAAGCAAAAGGTGGCTACTTTGAGGAACCTAGAATAAAAGACATATTTTCAGTTGTTTCACACTTTAAGTATTTCATTCCACATGTTTTCATTCATAGTGTTGATGTCTTCAATGTGAATCTACAATTTTTAGAGTCATGAAAATAAAGAAAACTCTTTGAATGAGAAGGTGTGTCCAAACTTTTGGTCAGTAATATATATATATATATATATATATATACACACACACACACACACATGTACACACAATATATAATATATATACACTGTATATATATATATATATATATATATATATATATATATATATATATATATACATATATATATATATATATATATATATACATGCATACAGTGCTTGGCATAAATAAGTACATCCAACCTTCAGTTTTATCTGAAAATCAACCTTTTCTACTTTTCTATGAGATACCGTACTTCAAAATACTACAACAAATCTGGGACATTGATTGGAAGCAAGCTTTCTTTGAACACCCAAAAAATAAATTTTCCTGACAAATTTATTCAAGACCATATTGCAAACATCAATACCCTGAATGAAAGTCTTAGGAACAAGGCCAAAGTTTAGACTACAACATTCTAATTAACAAGGATTCAATCACAGGTAAGTCGAATTCATTAAACAGGTTTCCAGCAGAACATTGACTATAAATGGGAATTACTTAAAGGGACTGTATCGCGTTTTTTTTATTTTTTATTAAAATAAGTGATTCTGAAATGAAGTATTTGTTATTCAAAATGAAATTCGTAGCTTATTTAGTTTTTATGTTATTCTAATGTTACTGTATGCACTGGGGGCCATGTTGGATTTCTGTATCTGTAACGACAGTTCCACACTCCTTTATGGCAGCACCTGTGCATAGAGAACAGTGGTCGCCATCCGACCCTATGTGTAACGTTACAGTGGGTGTGTGCTGTGATCTGGACGCGCCCCCTGGACTGTCCATATCACAGCAATGGGAAGATTTCAGCGCCATTTTTGTGGAGATTAAATCCATGCTCTTTGCGCCACTTTACACCTGTCAACCGCCGGGATGTAAGTTCGGGATGCCTCCCCTCCCCCCGTTACCGATCACACAACCCTCCCTCCCTCTGTTCTCACCAGCCCCCGCCCCCTGCCATTACCGTCTGTTATTAAATCACGTCCCTCCGCTGTCCCCAGCCCCGTTCTGGCGGCCTCTGGTGTGTGTGTCCTCCCTGTGCTCTCAGCAGCCCCCTGCCGTTACCGTCTGGTCCCTCTGCTGTCCCCAGCCCCGTTCTGGCGGCCGCCGGTGTGTGTGTCCTCCCTGTGCTCTCATCAGCCCCCTGCCGTTACCTTCTGTAATGAAACCCCCTCCCTCGCCCAGCTGTCAACGTCTGCATGGTTGTTTATCTAATCCTCCCCTGTGTGATAATGTGTGCTGAGCTGTGTATCTAATCCTCCCCTGTGTGATACTGTGTGCTGAGCCGTGTATCTAATCCTCCCCTGTGTGATACTGTGTGCTGAGCTGTGTATCTAATCCCATCCTGTGTGATACTGTGTGCTGAGCCGTGTATCTAATCCTCCCCTGTGTGATACTGTGTGCTGAGCTGTGTATCTAATCCCATCCTGTGTGATACTGTCTGCTGAGCTGTGTATCTAATACTATCCTGTGTGATACTGTCTGCTGAGCCGTGTATCTAATCCTCTCCTGTGTGATACTGTCTGCTGAGCCGTGTATCTAATCCTCCCCTGTGTGATACTGTGTGCTGAGCCGTGTATCTAATCCTCTCCTGTGTGATACTGTCTGTTGAGCTGTGTATCTAATCCTATCCTGTGTGATACTGTCTGCTGAGCTATGTATCTAATACTATCCTGTGTGATACTGTCTGCTGAGCCGTGTATCTAATCCTCTCCTGTGTGATACTGCCTGTTGAGCCGTGTATCTAATCCTCTCCTGTGTGATACTGTGTGCTGAGCCATGTATCTAATCCTCTCCTGTGTGATACTGTGTGCTGAGCCGTGTATCTAATCCTCCCCTGTGTGATACTGTGTGCTAAGCCGTGTATCTAATCCTCTCCTGTGTGATACTGTGTGCTGAGCCGTGTATCTAATCCTCCCCTGTGTGATACTGTGTGCTGAGCTGTGTATCTAATCCTCTCCTGTGTGATACTGTGTGCTGAGCTGTGTATCTAATCCCATCCTGTGTGATACTGTCTGCTGAGCTGTGTATCTAATACTATCCTGTGTGATACTGTCTGCTGAGCCGTGTATCTAATCCTCTCCTGTGTGATACTGCCTGTTGAGCCGTGTATCTAATCCTCTCCTGTGTGATACTGTCTGCTGAGCCGTGTATCTAATCCTCCCCTGCGTGATACTGTGTGCTGAGCTGTGTATCTAATACTATCCTGTGTGATACTGTCTGCTGAGCCGTGTATCTAATCCTCTCCTGTGTGATACTGCCTGTTGAGCCGTGTATCTAATCCTCTCCTGTGTGATACTGTCTGCTGAGCCGTGTATCTAATCCTCCCCTGTGTGATACTGTGTGCTGAGCCGTGTATCTAATCCTCTCCTGTGTGATACTGTCTGCTGAGCTGTGTATCTAATCCTATCCTGTGTGATAATGTGTGCTGAGCTGTGTATCTAATCCTCCCCTGTGTGATACTGTGTGCTGAGCTGTGTATCTAATCCTCCCCTGTGTGATACTGTGTGCTGAGCTGTGTATCTAATCCTATCCTGTGTGATAATGTGTGCTGAGCTGTGTATCTAATCCTCCCCTGTGTGATACTGTGTGCTGAGCCGTGTATCTAATCCTCTCCTGTGTGATACTGTCTGCTGAGCCGTGTATCTAGTCCTCCCCTGTGTGATACTGTCTGCTGAGCTGTGTATCTAATACTATCCTGTGTGATACTGTCTGCTGAGCCGTGTATCTAATCCTCTCCTGTGTGATACTGCCTGTTGAGCCGTGTATCTAATCCTCTCCTGTGTAATACTGTGTGCTGAGCTGTGTATCTAATCCTCCCCTGTGTGATAATGTGTGCTGAGCTGTGTATCTAATCCTCCCCTGTGTGATACTGTGTGCTGAGCCGTGTATCTAATCCTCCCCTGTGTGATACTGTGTGCTGAGCCGTGTATCTAATCCTATCCTGTGTGATACTGTCTGCTGAGCTGTGTATCTAATACTATCCTGTGTGATACTGTCTGCTGAGCTGTGTATCTAATCCTCTCCTGTGTGATACTGCCTGTTGAGCCGTGTATCTAATCCTCTCCTGTGTGATACTGTCTGCTAAGCTGTGTATCTAATCCTCCCCTGTGTGATAATGTGTGCTGAGCTGTGTATCTAATCCTCCCGTGTGATACTGTGTGCTGAGCCGTGTATCTAATCCTCCCCTGTGTGATACTGTGTGCTGAGCAGTGTATCTAATCCCATCCTGTGTGATACTGTCTGCTGAGCTGTGTATCTAATCCTCCCCTGTGTGATACTGTGTGCTGAGCCGTGTATCTAATCCTCTCCTGTGTGATACTGTGTGCTGAGCCGTGTATCTAATCCTCTCCTGTGTGATCCTGTGTGCTGAGCCGTGTATCTAATCCTCCCGTGCGATACTGTGTGCTGAGCCATGTATCTAATCCTCTCCTGTGTGATACTGTGTGCTGAGCCGTGTATCTAATCCTCCCCTGTGTGATACTGTGTGCTGAGCCATGTATCTAATCCTCCCCTGTGTGATACTGTGTGCTGAGCGGTGTATCTAATACTATCCTGTGTGATACTGTGTGCTGAGCCGTGTATCTAATCCTCCCCTGTGTGATACTGTGTGCTGAGCCGTGTATCTAATCCTCTCCTGTGTGATACTGTGTGCTGAGCCATGTATCTAATCCTCTCCTGTGTGATACTGTCTGCTGAGCTGTGTATCTAATCCTCTCAAGTGTGATACTGTCTGCTGAGCTGTGTATCTAATCCTCCCCTGTGTGATACTGTCTGCTGAGCCGTGTATCTAATCCTCCCCTGTGTGATACTGTGTGCTGAGCTGTATCTAATACTCATGTGTGATACTGTCTGCTGAGCTGTATCTAATCCTCATATGTGATACTGTGTGCTGAGTTGTGTATTTCTCCTGTGTGATACTGTCTGCACAGCTGTGAATCTAATCCTACCCTTACACATCATATCATCATCAACTACTGAGCCACCGTACAGTGCCAACTACTGAGCCAACGTACAGTGCCAACTACTAAGCCACCGTACAGTGCTAACTACTGAGCCACCGTACAGTGCCAACTACAGAGCCACCGTACAGTGCCAACTACAGAGCCACCGTACAGTGCCAACTACTGAGCCACCGTACAGTGCTAACTACTGAGCCACCATACAGTGCCAACTACTGAGCAAACGTACAGTGCCAACTACTGAGTCAACGTACAGTGCCAACTACTGATCCACCGTACAGTGCTAACTACTGAGCCACCATACAGTGCCAACTACTGAGCCACCGTACAGTGCCAACTACAGAGCCACCGTACAGTGCCAACTACAGAGCCACCGTACAGTGCCAACTACTGAGCCACCGTACAGTGCTAACTACTGAGCCACCATACAGTGCCAACTACTGAGCCAACGTACAGTGCCAACTACTGAGCCAACGTATAGTGCCAACTACTGATCCACCGTACAGTGCTAACTACTGAGCCACCATACAGTGCCAACTACTGAGCCACTGTACAGTGCCAACTACTGAGCCACCGTACAATGCAAACTACTGAGCCACCATACTGTACAAACTACTGATCCACCGTACAGTGCTAACTACTGAGCCACCATACAGTGCCAACTACTGAGCCACCGTACAGTGAGTGCCATCTACTGAGCTACCGTACAGTGCCAACTACTGAGCCACCATACAGTGCCAGCTACTGAGCCACCATTGATTTTTTTTAGCAAAAAAAAACACCTGTTGACATAAATTGCGGCAACAATGCATGATGTTTTAATACGTTTTTTTTCTCACTGGTTTTTTATGCGGTTTTATCATTGAACAATGTCATTGAAGATGGTTTAAAAAATTAAAAAAAGAAAAAAGGTCTGATGTCATTTCCTTCTTCAATATTCTTCATTCTCCACTAGTGTTTGCAGGAGAGCAGACAGCTGCAGAACTAGAAGGCTCAGCATGCTCCATCCAGGACTGTATGCTGGAGGGAGAGGCAGGGGGAGCAGAACTACAAGGCTCAACATATTACATCTAATAGTGTATGCAGGAGAGCAGACAGCTGCAGAACTACAAGGCTCAGCATATTACATCTAATAGTGTATGCAGGAGAGCAGACAGCAGCTGCAGAACAACAAAGCTCAGCATCCTACATCCAATAATGTATGCAGGACAGCAGACAGCAGCTGCAGAACTACAAGGCTCAGCATACTCCATTGAAGACTGTATACAGGATTTTTTATCCACCCAAAAAAATGACGTGGGCTTCGCCATATTTTTGTATGCTAGCCAGGTACAGCAGGCAGGTACGGGCTGCCCCCAACTCCCAGCTGCCTATTTGTACCCGGTTGTGAGCCAAAAATATAGCGAAGCCCTTTTTTTTAAATTATTTCATGACTTTCATGAAATAATTAAAATAAAAAAAAGACGTGGGCTTCGCCCAATTTTTGAGTCCAGCCAGGTACAACTAGGCAGCTGTGGATTGGAATCCGCAGTGCAGGGTGCCCATGCTTTCTGGGCACCCCCGCTGCGAATTGCAGTCTGCAGCCACCCCAGAAAATGGCGCTTTCATAGAAGCACCATCTTCTGGCGCTGTATCCAACTCTTCCAGCTGCCCTGTGACGGTTAGCTAGCTGGGTAATAATGGGGTTAGGGCTAGCTTTATATTATCAGCTCGCCCTAAGCCCGAAATTCATGGTGTCACGCCAATATTAGGCATGGCCACCATGAATTTCTAGTAAACATAAAAAAAAAAAAACAACAACACAGAAAAATTGTTTTATTAGAAATAATACACAACACAATTAGTGACTCCATCTTTAATGAAATAAAGAACCCCCCTCCGCAGTAATCCTGGGTCAGGGTCCCGCGCCGTCCAATCCGGATCCAATATCATCTGATCGGTTTGCTGGAAGGCAAACCGATCAGATCATGTGTCAGGATCAAGTGCCTGAATCATATCACACAGCAGCTGATTGTATAAACGGCATTTATACAATCAGCTGATGAATCTGTGAAAAAAAAAAACCAAACATACACACATCCCTGCTGACTCCTGTACGACCGCTGCAGGAGCTGCCGGTGATCAGCTGAAGAAGTCTCCGGACGCATCAGCTGATAGCCGGGTGGCAAAAAGACTTGCGATCAGCTGATGGGTCAGGTGACCACATCAGGTGATCCACCGCCAGGTCCTGCCGCCATCATACGTGCCTGAGAGGACACAGCCGGTGCAGCGTTACCGGATGAGGAGCTGGGAGCCGGCATGGCACCGGGAGTCTGCAGACACGTGAGTATTTGGTTTTTTTCTTTCTATTGTTTACTTTCGTTTTCACTGCTACTTCCATCTCACGCGCGGGAGCAGACCTGCCGCCGCAAGGGAGACTGAAGGAGCAGTGGCGGTACCGGGAGGATTCCATTACCGCAGTGTGTATATTATATATAATAAACAGTCAGTGTATATATATATGTATGTATATGTGTGTGTGTGTGTATGTATATGTGTGTGTGTGGGGGCTGAGAAGAGTCAGTGGATATAGTGTATGTGTAACAGTCAGTGTCTATATGTGTAACAGTCAGTGTATATATGTGTAACAGTACGTGTGTGTCTGTGTATACTTGCTAATGGTTGAGTCATCTCCACGTTCCTGTGAACGCTGATCTTCAGGGACCTGCTGCAGTAAGGCTGCTCTTTCTCCAGGGCACCGTACCATGCTGCTGCTCCTGTCTGACTAAAATGTGTTTCCACTTTACTTCCGGGTGGAGCTGTACAATTCATATACAGTCACCCAGAAAATGGCGACACATTACTATGAAATACACCTCTTCCCCTTTTGGGTGCAGTGTAACACCCAAAAAGGGAGGAGAATAGGCATGTCATCTAGTGACTGCCCAAATTTGCAGCTATCGTAATTCTCCTAAGGATTACTATAGCTGTTGGATGTGTACACAGGAAGATGCTCCCCCTACTGGCAATTATAAGTATTTTTAATAAAAAAATTTTTTACATATATAAAAGTTGAATTACATTAAGAAAATAGTTGTTACACAATTCTAATAATATTGTTTGCAGATTTGGCCTACAAAAAAAAATAGACGATACAGTCCCTTTAAAGAAAATTCCCAGTTCATGCTGACAGAAATGGCACCACATGGAAGAGAAATGTCACAAGACCTTAGAAAGAAAATAAATTCTTTACAAAAGAAAGGTGAAGGATTCAAGATCAGCAAAGCTTTACTTATCCGTCAGAATAGCAAAAGTGATACAAAAAGCAACAAATAAGAAATCCTTTCATAGAGCTGTCCAGGCTGCCTGTGCAAGTTAACAACTAAAAAGCATCTTCTGATCAAAGGGTTTAAATAAAGTCAACATGCAATTTCACTGCAGTTAGATAAAGAAAGAAGCTAAACCAGGGTGTTTCCTGTGACACAATGTGACATACACTGCAGAAGAATGGCATGCATCAGTGTTGTCCACGAAGAAACCCTCTCCAAAATATCACACACATAGAAGCCTGCCTACAATTTGCCACAACCCATAACGAAAAATATGAAGGCTACAGAGACTCTATACTTATTTCTAGTGAGAATACCAAGGTGAATCTTTTTGAAAATGATGGATTCAAAACAGTATGGCATCGCAGAGGTGAGGAGGAATACAAAGAAAAATGCTTAGTGGCTGCAGTGAAACATGGTGTTAGCAGGGTGTTTATGTGAGACTCAATGAGTGCTGTTGGTGTCGGGGAACTAAATTTCAGTGATGGTATTATGAATTCACAGATGTACAACTCTATAATGAAAAAGAAGATGTTACCAATTTAGTGCTGAGCAAATAATAACTATTCGTGTTTGGATTATTCGTAACGAATCCCAAAGTACCATTCCAGTATTCATCACGAATAATGAACCTAATGCAAGTCAAGGGGGAAATCGAGCATTTTTATAGTGGTGACAAGTACTGGAATAGTACTCGGTAGGCATTTTCCAAACCCAAATGCAGTAGTTTCTATTCACTCATCACTAGTTACCATCACTCTGAGCTCTTGGTAGATTTGTGCTTTAGATTATTGTAACATTGGAAAAGTGACCATCATTTGTATTTGTGAAGAATAATAGGGTGAAAGTGATTCAGTGGCCAAGTATGTTTCCTAATCTGAATCCAATAAAACACCTATAGGGAATTCTGAAGAGACAAGCTGTAATCACTCTCCAACCAGCATTCTAGCTCTAAAGTGGCCATTCTTGATGAATGGATGCAATGCAAAAACTATTTGCTTTCTATAAATTAGTTTTTATGGTTTAAAAGTAACAAAACATAAAAAAAAATAAATATAAATGTGGTGTCGCTGGAATCGTAGTGATCCGTAGCATAAAACTATCTTTTCTTTATCGCTTCATTAGGGGACACAGGAAACCATGGGTGTATGCTGCTGGGACTAGGAGGTGACACTATGCAAATAAGAAAGTTAACTCCTCCCACGTAGTATACACCCACTGACCGGAGCTGAGGAGATCAGTTTTTGCTTAGTGTCGGAGGAGGTTGGACACACAGGGGCTGCTCTCAGCCCCTCAGGTTTGTATTGTTGTGTTTTATTAATGTTTTCCCTTTGTTTTTCAGACACAGCTCTTCGGGCGACAGGGTGTAATCGCTCACCCTGCTCTCCCACATAGAGACCGGTCGCACAGAAGTGGGGTCCGTCCGCCACTTCCGTTGTCCTCCGTGTCTGTCTGGCAGGACCCTACCCCCCTAACACTTTCAAGCGGTTTGGGGGGCATCCGCACAGAGGGACAGGCGGATGGTCCTTGCCCCCCTCCCCAAAAACTTTCTCGCTCCCGAGCCTGATTGTGGGGTAGGAGGACGAAGACCGTACCTAGGATGGAGAGGTACCCTTCCGGTCTCCCCTATCCCCAGGAGGACCATCGAGATGTCTTCACTCGCCTCCCAGGATGCATCCAGGATCACCTCAAGACAAGCCGGGACCTCAGGGTAAGTACTCTGCACTCCCCCGTCCCGGGTTATGGGGGGGAAGGATCCCGTCTACATAATCCCCTGCCCCTTCACCCTTTGGGTCAGGGGGTCCCATATCTCCCTTAGAGCACCACCCAGCTGCGCTCCCCCGATCGGCCCCCCTGCCGTGGCGCCCACTACCCGGCGTCCCCCCATCCCCCAGCGGCCTGCCTTTAAACTTTAGCCCCTGGCTCCATTGCGGCCTGCGGCTCCATCGGCTCCATCAAAATTTAGCTCCCGGCTTTGCGGCACCCCTCGGTATCTGCACGCCCTCCAGGCCACGCCCCCAGCCGGTATTCTGTCCGCACGCGCGGGTTTTTCAAATCTCCCGCCTCTTTTCCTCTCGCGCGGCCTCAGTCCTCCTCCCGGCATCTGACGTCACTTCCAGGCGCCAATCCCCGGCGCGTGTCATCCCTGAGCCTTCGCCGGCCCTTGCCTCCGGGTAAGCGGCGCTGCCGCCGCCGCGATCTCCGACCGCCTCCGCCCGGTTAGGTCGATCCTGCAGACACCGGTGCCGCCGCCACGTCCG
The DNA here is from genome assembly GCF_048569485.1 of Anomaloglossus baeobatrachus. Classification (NCBI taxonomy): domain Eukaryota; kingdom Metazoa; phylum Chordata; class Amphibia; order Anura; family Aromobatidae; genus Anomaloglossus; species Anomaloglossus baeobatrachus. The sequence goes on along the minus strand of NC_134354.1, from coordinate 191,762,935 downwards.
TGCTCGCCCGGGTGAGCGCTGCTTGAGCCGCCGCCAGGGCTGCTCCACCGACCGGGTAAGCGTTCCTGACACCGCTGCGACTCTCCCTTCCCAGGCTGTTTGCGACGCTATGCTCACCCGCAGGCAGTGCTGGACCCAGCGCTCCCCTCTGACAGTGATTAAAGACCCCTGCTCATCTTGCAGCATTCAGTGCGCCACATCTGAGCCCTCCAACAGGCACCTAACCCCCCCTCAGGGCTCATTCTCCAGGGTACTGTTCTCCCTGAACATGCAGTCCTGTTGGTGAGGGGACAGGCCCATTCACTAGGATACCGCTTTGTGAAGCAGCCGTATGTCGCACAATTTTATTGTCTCCTGTCTTGTGTTGTGTTGTACACACATCCCTCCTAGCCCAGATGTGCTCCTGATTTCTGGGTGTTCATTGTCAGTTTGCCATTCTGTCTCCCAGATATTTACCGCCGGTAGCACTAATTACTAATCCTAGGTGTGCAGCGGTATTATGCGCCTGTGGCACAAATTATGGACGTTACTACGGCATTCTAAATCATCCCCAGAGTACTGTCCTTACACCTGGTTATCCGTCAGGTTACGGATAGATTATAGCGCTCTACCCAGCAATCAGAAGTTCACATCTCGCTACACACGTTGTTACCCGGTGATCCATGACTTGGCCTTTCCGTGATCGTTCCAGTGTCTCCGTGAACTGGTCAGTTTTTTCCAGTGTGTTCCATGCTTACGCCCTGTGTATTCATGTACCTGTCCTCTGTCCCACGTGTCAGTGTCTCTGCGTGCCACCTGACGGTTACAGTGCGCAGTTGCCTTTTTTCTCTCTACACTAGTCTCTACCTGTGCGCAAGTGACACCAGTGTGCCTGTGTTTCTTTATGTACTAGTTTTCATCAGTGTGCTAGTCTCCTACTTGTCCACTATCCAGTGGGCCAGTGTTTCCCTAGGCACTGACCTGCTCCTGTGTGCCAACGTTTCCCTGTACCTGTTCACTATCCAGTGTGCCAGTGTCTGTGTCATGCCTGATGTTCCAATACCCAGGTGCTTTGGGGATCCTGCCCGCTGTTCCGTGGGCCAGCGTTTCTACATACATTTGTTGGCTTTGGTGTATCACGGTTTTCACAAGCCCTTACACTACTCAGTGTAACAGGGTTTCCATACGTACCTGTCTACACCACTGTAACAGCGTTGTGTGACCCTTCCCACTGTTTAGGGTGTCAGGTCCCTATGTGCACCTGTTAGTTTCAGTGTGCTAAAGGTTTTTTTCTATCAACCCGTCCGCCATTCTGATTGAGGGTTCCATAGACCAGTCCACTTGCCTGTGTACCTGTGTCTCTATATGTCGGCCCATCTAACAGGGTGCCAGTATCCACTATCCAGTGTTTCTCTATCCACCTACCCACCATCCGGTGTGCTAGTATTTCTGAAACGTACCCTCTATATATTGTGTGCAGCGTTTCTATATCCCCCTGTCTACTACAGCGTGAGAGTAATTTGGGGAGCCTGCCCACTTACCTATGGGCCAGCACTTATCAGAACCAGAAGCCGGATACAGCAGCAGGCTTGAGTGCCTTGTTCAGCCTTCCGCTCATCTTCGACCCAGGCGAGAGCTCCATCCAGCACTGCAATATGAGGCGGCCTGCCAGCAGCTGTCGCATTCAGTGCCAGGTTTCAAGACCACTGATCCTGCCCACTATCCAAGGGACTAGCTTTTCTCCTGATCAGAAGCTGGTTACCGTAACAGGTATGTGTTGCCCTGCTCACTACCCAGCGAGTCAAGCGTAATACCTCACCTGGCGGGTCAGGTATCTCCTTCATCTCTGACTGAAGCGAGGACTGTGGTCTCAGGTACGGCAGCAACTGTCACTTTCAGTGCCAGTATTCAAGATCGATGATCCTGTTCGCCATCCAAGGGGCTAGCGTTCTCCAGACCAGATGCTGGATACCGTAATAGGTAGGTGTTGCCCACTTACGACCCAGCGAGTCAAACGTACTACCTCACCTGGTGGGTCAGGTATCTCCTTCTTCTTCAACTGAGGCAAGGACTGTGGTCTCCATTGACCCCTAACGTGGTACGGCAGCAACTGTCATCAGGTTGCTTCCCAGTGACCCGGGGGTTTTCTCCTGCTTCAGACTACTCATTCAGGTAACCTGAAGGTAAGCCAGGACTCCCTGGCCAGTTCACTTCTCAGCGATCTGCAGCCATCTCCTACCTCACACCATACGTGTAACGTGATCTTGAGGTAAGGCAACACGCGACCTTCTGACTGGAGGGTCGTGTGATTCACTCCCTGCAGCAGCCACGGACCCCATGACGCAGCACAGCAGCAGCAGCTCTCATTTGGTCCCTTCCCAGTGGCCCGGGACCTTACCCGACCTCGCACCATTCATCTAAGGTAGCCACAAGGTAGGGTTTTTCTCTCTTGACCGTAAGTTGGCTGCATCGCTTCTTGAAATAGCTGTCATTTTGGTGTTCAATTGAGGTAGGCAAGGTGCAGCTCTGTCCGCTAACCAGTAGGTTGTCCGTTTTGCTTCCTGCCACCGTCCCTGGGTGGTTCGTGGTAATTCTGGTACCTGCCTATTCCTTGGTCTAGAACAGCCTTGGCCGCACCCCCCCCTAGGGTTCCGGCCCGGCACTGTAAAGGTTTAAGACCATATATCTTTTCTTACATTTTCTCTCTTTCAGATAGAGATCAGATTTCCTCAGTCCCCCCATAGTCAACAGATGAAGTTAAGAACCAGGCACAGGATCGCCTACCCAGCATTGGTTCCACGGAGGACCAGCTCCACCAAGGGACTTCTAGTATCCTGATGGCCCAGTCTTTGGGCCCACTCTTCCGGACAAGCTGTAAGGTTTCATATAACTGTCTGTCTACTTTCCACAGCAGAATTCTTCAGGGAGCCCTGAATGCTCAGACCACTGGGTGTTTCCACCCGAACACTCAACACTGCAGCGTCTGGCCCACGTCTGCTCTGCCAATCTCAGTTAACACCTAGACATGACCTGCTTCCGTTTCAGGCCAAGAGGGGTCTTCATTTCCCCTACCCCGGGTCTACCTTTTTTTTTTTCCCCTCTCGTAGTCATTCTGAATGGCTTTTGGGGATATGCTAGATCTCTCCGATGACCCTGACATACCAAATTCCGCGACCACTCGCCACCGCTTGGTCTCAGAAGCTTGTGCATTCCTGCAAGTTCCTGCCCAACCATTTATACTCTCATATTCTCACTCATTTCCTTCCCTTCGTCGTCACTTCTTATTGTGACGTGATGACGCGTTTTATAATAATAAGAAGAATATTTCATTCATTCTTCCGTCACATCTTTCTTGTCATCCTCCAGGGATAGGAGTCCCTCCCCTGGTCGGCTAGTGCTTCGGCCGACGACATAGGCCGAGCCCTTTTGTCAGGTTTCCGGGTTTTTCAGTTCTCTTTTGAAAGAACTTGCCCTCAGTTAACATGGAGTTTAATGTTCTGTTGCCCTACTTCCTGTCCAGCTGCTTAAAAGGCCGCCTCTAAGCCCAGTCCAGTGCCTGAGTATACTGCTTGCTGTGTGCTCCTGCTTTGCTGCTTCTACTTCCTGATTGCCTTTTGGATCTTCCTGAAAGACTACCGACCGACTCTGGACCATACCCGGTTTTCTCAAGCTGTGCCCGGACTCCTTCTGCCGTCTTTGATCAGCACGTCTGCCCGGTTCCTTCTGGTTCGTAACCACTCTGGACTATCATTCCGTACGGACACTCCTGGACTTTTACCACTTGCCCCTTGTGTCCCGGCTGCTGCGCATTTAGGCCTTTCGGGGTGATTGCCGGACAGTCCCTGTATATGGGTTCGCTCTGGTGGTCTCCCTGGGGGAGTCCGGTGCGTGGTCCCGGGAATCCCCTTCGCTCCGTTTCGGGAAGGTATTTCGTGTGTGTGTACTACTGTGTTTGTTCCGTTGTGTATCTACCGTGGTTACATGTTATAAACATCTTGTACCAAGAACTCGTCTCTGGTGGTCATTGCCCTAACGCTATCGAAATCCTCAGAACATACAATAGTATTACATTATACTCAGGCCATAAGAGGATTTCGCTGGGGCAATGACTGAGACACGAGTAGATCAGCTCTTTTCCATGATTAACTCCTTACAGCAGGAGATGGAGGCTGTACAAACTAAACTTAGAGATGTGGAGGCACAGCTGGGCCATGATCACCAGGTACTGGGTCCGGCTATTCAGGATTTGCAAGTCAGAGTGGAGGCTCAGGAAGCCACCCCCACTACGTCCGTATCAGCTGCCGGTATGCCTAGGTTACCCCCATTCCGTTTCAATGGTGATCGTAGTCAGTTTCGTGGATTTGTGAACCAATGTATACTATTTTTTGATGTACATGCTGATTATTACCGTTCTGACCGGTCCAAGGTGTTATGTATAATCATGTTATTAACCTCACGAGCACTGGCCTGGGCTAATCCTATGATAGAGAATCGGGACATCCGTTTAAATCACCTGGATGACTTTCTGACCGCAATGGCGCAAATGTTTGATGATCCGAATCGCCGTGCCACCGCTGAATCGGCTCTCCTTTCCTTACGTCAGGGAAAGCGTTCTGTCGTTGAATACGCCACTGAGTTCAAGAGGTTAGTGGTAGACACCGACTGGGGAAACAATGCGTTATTGTCTGTCTTCAGAAAAGGTTTGTCCGGTACCATCAAGAACGAGTTAGCTCGTTCCGAGTCACCAGGGGATTTTGAAATGTTTCTCCAGCACTGTGTGCGTATTGATACCCGCTTGACGGAACGTAGACAGGAAAGATGGGCAGCTGTAAACCGTGTAAACAACTTTGCGTTTCCTTCCAGAGAACCCGCTCTCAGGACGCCACGGGAGGCCGAGGACGTTCCTATGCAAGTGGACTCTCTGCAAAAGCGAGAGACCAACGAACGTCGTGAACACCGGCTCCGTGAGCGTTTGTGCTTCTATTGCGGTCAATCGGACCATTTCTTGATTGACTGCCCGAAACGTCCGAATCGCCCAAATAAGGTATTGGCAGCCATGGCGGAGTGTGACAACACGGACGCAGAGTCCGATATCTCTGAGGCAAGTGGACACCTGGATGCGGTATTTCCCTTGACTGTAATGTCCACCTCACCGAAGGACTCAGAAGGGAAATATACCCATTGCTCGCTCCCCATTCAGATCCGGTGGGAGGGACAGCTAATACCTACCTCTGCAATGATAGATTCTGGGGCAGGGGGAAATTTCATGGACTCCTCTTTTGCCAGGAAACACGGTATCCGGACTCAGCAAAGATCCTCACCGGTTACCATGGAGACGGTAGACGGATCTCCGTTAATCTCTGGACCAGTTGATCGGGAAACAGTACCGCTAGAATGCGTGATGAAGCCAGGTCAGCAGGAGACCCTTGTGTTCATGATAATTTCTTCTCCTCATTTTCCGATTATTTTAGGTATTCCGTGGCTACGGTCTACAAATCCAGTCATCAATTGGGAGACTAAGGAAATATCCTTCCCACCGCAGAGTAGTCCGACCATTAGTCCAACTGTTCCGGTTCCAGTAACACCGACTGCGGAGGGCACTGTACAGGTACCTGTTCTACCACCGGTTTATAATGACTTTGTTGATATATGCGACAAAAGAAAAGCCGATCGGCTTCCCCCGCATAGACCGTATGATTGCCCCATAGACTTACTCCCAGGGGCGGAGATTCCATTTGGTCATGTCTACCCGTTGGCGGCACCTGAGCTAGAAGCATTAAAAGAGTACATTGACGAAAGTCTAGCCAAGGGATTTATTCGCCCGTCTACCTCACCAGCAGGGGCACCCATCTTTTTCGTGAAAAAGAAAGAGGGGACTCTGAGACCCTGTATTGACTACCGGGAACTGAATAAAATAACCATCCGGAACCGGTATCCGTTACAGTTGATTCCTGAGCTATTGGAGAGGGTCCAACAGGCAAAAATATTCACCAAATTGGATCTCCGTGGGGCATATAATCTACTTCGCATACGTCCCGGAGACGAGTGGAAGACCGCGTTCCGATGTCTGTATGGACATTTTGAGTACCTAGTGATGCCTTTTGGACTTTGTAACGCTCCCGCGGCTTTCCAACATCTAGTTAATGATATTTTTAGGGATATCATGGACCAATTCATGGTGATTTATCTGGACGATATCCTAATCTTTTCTGATTCCCTACAGGAACACCAGGAGCACGTCAAAACCGTACTTACCCGGCTGAGGGAAAACCACCTGTACATCAAACTGGAGAAATGCGAATTCCATTCCTCACAAATACAATTCTTAGGTTATGTCATCTCTCCTCAGGGACTGAACATGGAGTCTGGCAAGATACAAGCAATTCTAGACTGGCCGGAACCGGGAAACATTAAAGAGGTACAACGCTTTGTCGGTTTTGCCAACTTTTACCGACGCTTTATCCGTAATTTTTCAGAGATCGTTCGTCCCATCACTCTGTTGACCAAGAAAGGACAGAAGTTTGTGTGGTCCGCCCAGGCCCAGGAAGCATTCCATCGTCTCAAGGTTTGTTTTACCTCAGCGCCAATATTGGTACATCCGAATCCCGCACTTCCCTTTATCGTGGAAGTCGACGCTTCCGACTACGCATTAGGGGCCATCCTTTCTCAAAGGACTGGGGACAAGAGTCTCTTGCATCCGTGTGCTTTCTTTTCCCGCCGGTTGTCCCCTGCAGAAAGAAACTATGACATTGCGGACAAGGAATTGTTAGCGATTATTTCAGCTTTCAAGGAATGGAGACACCACTTACAGGGAGCCGCGCAGCAAGTGATAGTACTCACAGATCATCGTAATCTGGAATTTCTTAAGTCTGCCAGGTGTCTGTCTCCACGGCAAGCCCGTTGGAGTTTGTTCCTTAACCAGTTCAATTTTATCGTTACATACCGTCCAGGTTCACGTAATGGGAAAGCCGATGCCTTGTCCCGAATCCATGCCGTGGACTCCGTGCCTGGAACCCCGTCTCAGACCGTGTTATCAGATGCCAATTTCGTTGGAGTAATCCAGGACCAGGACTTGTGGAAGGACATCAAGCTGGCCTATGATGGTGACGTATTTCTTGCTGCCCCCCGAATGATGTAACTCTTGTTCTTCGGAATGGTGTGTGGTTGAGAGAACGACGCATTTATGTCCCGGAGGCCGTAAGACTTCGGGTTCTCAAGTTGGTCCATGACTCCGTGTTGGCTGGTCATAGGGGGGTACAGAAGACGCAGGAATTTCTAAGCCGTTTTTTCTGGTGGCCTACCTGTTTAAAGGATGTAAAGGACTATGTCCACTCATGTGTGGTTTGTGCCCGGTGCAAGGTCCCTCGTGTGGCTCCTACGGGACTCCTCCAACCGTTACCCGTGCCATCTCGCCCTTGGGGGTCTATCTCAATGGATTTTATTGTGGAGTTGCCAGTCTCCGGCGGTCACAATACCATTTTAGTGGTGGTGGATCGGTTGACAAAAGCGGCTCACTCTATTCCGTGTACCGGTCTTCCCTCAGCCACAGAGACAGTGGATTTGGTTATCCAGAACGTATTCCGATTGCATGGGGTACCGAACGAGATCATCTCTGACCGGGGCGTGCAGTTCACGTCTAGGTTCTGGAAGGGGTTTTGTACGGCACTCCAGATTGATGTCTGTTTGTCTTCTGCATACCATCCCCAGACGAATGGGCAAACCGAACGGACTAATCAAACCCTGGAACAATACCTTCGATGTTATGTCAGCCATCTGCAGGACGATTGGTTGAAGATGCTTCCGTTGGCGGAATTCTCGTATAACAACACTCAGAGCAGTTCCACTAAGGTAACGCCCTTTTTTGCTAACTTGGGTTACCATCCGACTATTTTGCCTAGGTCACCGGTTATGGTTTCGGTGCCTGCGGTGGAGGACAGATTGACAGAGCTACGACAAAATCTGGAGGTTCTAAAGGACACTGTGGCTACGGCTCAGGAGCGTTACAAGAGGTCGGCTGACACTCACCGGAGACCGGCACCCATGTATAAGGTAGGGGACTCTGTATGGTTATCCACCAAAAACCTGAGATTGGGTGTTCCTTCGCAGAAGCTGGGACAAAAATTCATCGGTCCGTTTAAGATCACCGGGATCGTGAGCCCTGTGGCCTGTCGGCTGCGGTTACCGCACCATCTGAAGGTACACCCGGTCTTTCATCTCCTCAAACCCGTTTCTCCTAATACGTTTCATGGTCGTGTCGTGCCTCCTCCTCCGCCTGTGATGGTCGACGGCGAGGAGCAGTTCGTGGTTGAGGACATTATTGACTCCCGGCTCCATCGTCGTCGGCTTCAGTATCTGGTACGTTGGCAGGGGTACGCCCCCGAGGACGATTCCTGGGAACCGGTGGGTAACATTCGGGCACCCCGGAAGATTGCTCAGTTTCATCGACATTACCCGGACAAACCGGGCCCTGATCCGTCCTGAGGCCGTTTCTGGGGGGGGGGGAGTTAACATGGAGTTTAATGTTCTGTTGCCCTACTTCCTGTCCAGCTGCTTAAAAGGCCGCCTCTAAGCCCAGTCCAGTGCCTGAGTATACTGCTTGCTGTGTGCTCCTGCTTTGCTGCTTCTACTTCCTGATTGCCTTTTGGATCTTCCTGAAAGACTACCGACCGACTCTGGACCATACCCGGTTTTCTCAAGCTGTGCCCGGACTCCTTCTGCCGTCTTTGATCAGCACGTCTGCCCGGTTCCTTCTGGTTCGTAACCACTCTGGACTATCATTCCGTACGGACACTCCTGGACTTTTACCACTTGCCCCTTGTGTCCCGGCTGCTGCGCATTTAGGCCTTCCGGGGTGATTGCCGGACAGTCCCTGTATATGGGTTCGCTCTGGTGGTCTCCCTGGGGGAGTCCGGTGCGTGGTCCCGGGAATCCCCTTCGCTCCGTTTCGGGAAGGTATTTCGTGTGTGTGTACTACTGTGTTTGTTCCGTTGTGTATCTACCGTGGTTACATGTTATAAACATCTTGTACCAAGAACTCGTCTCTGGTGGTCATTGCCCTAACGCTATCGAAATCCTCAGAACATACAATAGTATTACACCTTTCTCGGAGTCCCCCTCGAAAGGGTTTTTCCTTCTCCCACTTCAGGTCATACATGCCAGGTCTTGTGCCTTTTGTCATTCACAGGAGCCCTCCCCCATGGGGATTCTCCTTCCCATAGTTCACCGCAATGGTCACCCAGTACCCGATTCCAGGGTTCGAGTTTCCCAGTCACATCATTATAGATGCTAGGGCTCCCTTCTCCTGTCTATCACGTCATAGTGAGAATTGGTTCTTGGAATTCCTCTGGCTCCTTAACCTTGTCATTTTTCTCCGAACCTCACAGGTTCTCTGGACCCCTTCCATAGACAGGGGTATTGTCTCCCATATTTTTTTCCCCGCCTGCAGGCTGGTTCGTCCACTAGAGTCAGATCACTTCCCTCAGGTGCTGTAGAATCAACAGGTCAGGTTCCCCTATGGCGGAATCCCCTTACACTTTTCTCAAGTATCTTGACTCCCTTGCACCCTCTTAGGCGGTCAGTTTTCCCGTCTAATCATCCTGCGGCAATAATGGGCCAAGGCTCCTTTGGCCTCCGCTTACCTGGCACCTACCTCTACCAGGTGCCTTAGTTCTTCGCTCATTCTTCCCCTCTCAAACGTAGTTCCAGGGCCTGTCGGGTTTCTTCTTCTTAGCTCGACCTATTGCTGTCAGTCGCCTTAGCTCCTTGGCTTATTAGGTACAGACCTCAGAGGATGTAGTTTCTCCTGATCATCCTATTCCCCATGTATTTTACACTAGTTCTTAGTACTCCCTAAGTACTCTAACTCTTCGCCTGTACTTCGGCCCCTGGCCGGGTAGGGGTTCCTTGCGGGGTCTAGGACCAGGTTCCGGTCAAGGAATCTTGTCTCTGCTAACCCTGTTTTCGGGGGGTTTTTTTCTCTTCCCACCCTTGGGGACTGCTTTAGGACGTCCCATGGTTTCCTGTGTCCCCCAATGAAGCGATAAAGAAAAGTAGATTTTGGGTACTCACCGTAAAATCTCTTTCTTGGAGCCTTCATTGGGGGACACAGCACACGCCCTTTTCTAAGACTTCAATGGATCCGGAATGTTCTGGTTTTCAAGCTTCTCCTCGTACTGCTTTTACACAAACTGATCTCCTCAGCTCCGGTCAGTGGGTGTATACTACGTGGGAGGAGTTAACTTTCTTATTTGCATAGTGTCACCTCCTAGTCCCAGCAGCATACACCCATGGTTTCCTGTGTCCCCCAATGAAGGCTCCAAGAAAGAGATTTTACGGTGAGTACCCAAAATCTACTTATCACTTTTATGACACGGTGAATGGCGTAAAAAACCCCAACCAATTCCTAGATTGCTGTTTCTTAAAAGTTCTGCCTCATAAAAAGCAGAATAGAAAGTGATCAAAAAATATTATGTGACCCAAGATGGTACAGATAAAAACTCCAACCCATTCCACAAAAATCAAGCCCTAACATGACTTTTGTAACTTTGTACGCAGAAAAATAAAAAAACTATAGCCTTCAAAATTCAGTGATTCACAAAATCTCTACTTTTGTGAAAAAGCATTTTTAGTGTGATAGTAACTAAACCTAAAATATAAAATATAAATTTAGTATTGCTGTAATCCTACTGACCTGAAAAATAAAGCCACATAATTACTTAAGCCACAAAGTGACCAGTGTAAAAAATAAATAAAGCCAAGTCTTCACCTGCTGTTGATTTGTTCATTCTAACTTCCAAAGATCGCAGTACGGCGTGGCTCATATTTATCCTGCACTCTATGCTGAGCACTTACACCAAGGATTACGTGTAATTCTTTGAAGAAAGTGATTCAAACAATATTGCCGTCTGAAAATGCACTGTAATGAAGCAGGAGTCACTTTGAATGCCCGTCTGGCCTGTGGTGCAGCGGTATCCATCTTTTTACAGGTCTTTTTAGACGTGCACAAAAATGCGGTCATCAACAGTTTTGTTTAAGTTGATAAATGTGAACTGATCCAAAATGTTCTGTACCCAAATCGCCATCAAATAGCATTCAACTCAACCAACAATAATACAAGTCCCCACTCAGGTTAGTCATTTGTTAACGAAAATATAGGAGGCTTCCATTATACATGTAGCACAAAAGTTCTGAAAAAATGCTATGGCTCACCCCTCAAAAAAACACATACAGCTAAATATGTCCTCGAAAATCCAAATTTCCCCCTCTATTCTGAGCCCTACAATGTGCCTAAACTACAGTTGGTGTCCACATGTTTGCCATTGTACGAAGGAGAGCCTGCTTAATTTATGGTGTGCAAGTTTCCAGAAGCAGGAGCTGGACAAGATGAATGTGCACTAAAATGTACTGCCGCATTCACTGAGTTTGACACAATAGGTGTTTTGCAGAGACTAAATCATCACTACATCCATAGATGAACTCTCAGAGGGGTGTAATTTCCAAAATTTGGTCACTTGAGGGGCTTTCTTTCTATTCTGGCACTTAAGGGCTCTGCCAATGGAGTCTATAAGCTATTGTAGGAAAATCTGTTCTCCAAAAATCAAATAGTGCTCCTTCCCTATCAGGAGAAATTGTGTAACACATTATGAGGCCTTGTTTACCTATTCTCCTTGTGAAAATTGGAAATCTAAAGTTAAAACAACATTTTAGTGGTAAAAATGTATAATTATTTTTTCTTCGCTGCCCAATAGTCTAACATTTTGCAACAGGCCCATAGGGTCAATATGCTCACTGTATCCCAAGATGAATTCATTGAGGGGTGCAGTTTGTAAAATGGGGTAACTTGTAGGGTAGCTCAACTGTTTTGGCACATCAGGAGCTCTCCAAATGCACCATGTCTGCTAACAATTCCAACCAATTTTCCGTTCAAAAAGTGAAGTGGCTCTCCTTCACTTCTGTGCCCTGCTGTGCGCCAAAACAGTACATTTCCACCACATATGAGGTATTACCATAATGAGGAGAAATTGCACAACAAATTGTATGGTGCATTTTTTCCTGTTACCTTAGTGAAAATGAAAGATTTTGGGTTAAAGCATAATTTGGAAGGTAGAAGACATAAAATCCTCTGCTCAGCGGATTTTACTGGCAGGCACTTTATGGCCTGCCAGTAAAATCCGCTGAGCAGAGGATTTTAAGTCTTCTGGCCCACAACAGCGCTTGGGGCAAAGCAGCATATAGAGCCAGGAGCTGTGACCTTAGGGCAGCCCATCAACGGACTCGCGCTGCCTGCTATACGGGACGGGGAACATAACCACCCCAGGACTCGGGTCCCTGTGTAGCTTCAAGTTGCAGGGACTCACACAACAGAGCACAGGGAGGAAGGATTCACGAAGTATCCCACCGGTACTGGCCCTCGAACTATCCGGGATCGTCTGCAGCCCATTACAGCGGAGTCTGGAAGTCCAACGGCAGGATCAACTCACTGAGTAAATACCTTAAACTGCAACCGCTGTGTCATCTGATCCTTCCCACGCCCCGCTATTCCCACACTGGGGTGGACAAATACTCTCCACATCCTCCCTGGGGCCTAGCTCTGCCTGTGGAGAGCTGCAACATCTGAGCTGCGTTACCATACGCCCCAGTAGAGAGAGACCTTGTGCAGCGGCAGCTCCCCTCCTGGCCGCATACCACAGGTGGTGTCATGAAAGACAACTACTTCCACCATCATCATCCCCAAATCCCATCATTTGGTTGACACCACGGGATCACGGAGTGGGGCCAGGCCACTGTGACAGCCCCAAACCCCCACACTGGCCCGGTGATGAGTAAATCCGTCAAGACCCCGCGAAAGCCTGGAAAAAAAAGAGCAAAAAATAATTACATGTAACTTTTTTGTTTTTCCATTTACATAGCTGTATAAGGGCTTATTGTTAGGGGAACAAGCTGTAGTTTTGAATGGCATGATTAATTTTACCACTCAATGTACTGGTAGAATAGAAAAAAAAATTCCAAGTGTAGTAAAATTGCTCAAAATAATGCAATTCTGCAATTATTTTTAGGCTTATATTTCAGGGCTCATTGTGGTAAAAAAATGACTAGGAATCAAGATTCTACAGGTCAGTACAAATACAGTATAATAATCAGTAATTTTTAGTTCAGAGGATTACCCAATGAATATATTAAAGCAATGCGGTAGAAAAATACGGTAAATATTTAGAATGTAACTTTTACTAGTAAGTTAAAGAAGGGGAACCCCCACAAGGGCACAAACACCACATACATAAGGTGCTAAATATTACCTGTGAAAATTGTGTTATAATTAGAAAACACATATGACTGTGGTGTCATCAGTATAGAAACTGATGCCACAGACAGAAAACAGGTGCTCGAATAAGTAGGCAAAATGTTATTCAAACACTAAAAGTAGCCTCCCAAATAAAACACCTAGAGATATACATGCTCAATGATATGTAAAATAATAAACCATAATACAGAAAGTGGTATATCACTATATACAATGCTATATACAATGAGCAATCCCAAAGGTTGTATAAAGGAACAACCTCACCGGGACAATGGGTGCTGCAATGATGGAGAGCTGATCCTAGAGGGCTAAAGGCTAAGAAAAAGAGGGAGGCAACATTATAAGGCCACACATTACCCCTGATGTTATAGCCTGTGCTTTAGTAGGGGCTTCAGGACCTCCCTACAGGTTTCATCGGTGAACTCATCAGGGGAAAAAAATTAATTAACTCCATTCTCTATATGCCATACTCCTACTTTTAGGATTTGTATAAAATGTATTGTAGTTTTAAACTAAATTTATGCAAAGATATGGAAAATTTTGAAGGGTTCACAAATTGGGATGAGTGAAACCATATGGTAAAGTTCAGGGTTCATATCAGTCACCAGGTGTCTGGGGCTCAATCTCGAACACGGACTTTTAAAAAAAAACTGTGCCCGAGTTCATAGGTCGAGTACTGTTTGTATGCTAATAAAGTTTGTTGAAATCAACAAACTTTTCAGCATCGGGAAGATGTGAGCAATAAATACAAAAAATTCCGTGGGCTCCCGCCTATTTTTGATAACCAGTACAGGTAAAGCAGGCCTCAGCTGTCCCTTTATGTGGTAATAACCATAGAACGCGTCAACAGATCCCAGAGGTTTTGAGATTCATTTTTTTCACGACATATTGTACTTCATGTCAGTGGTAATTTTAGGATGATTTTTTTGTATTTATTTGTGAACTCCCACAGAAATTTGGTTCATAAATTACATTTCCCATATGTCCACTTTACATTAGCACCATTTTTGAAACATATTTTTTTTGTTAGGAAGTTAATAGGGTGAAAATTAGTTTATCAGCAATTTCTCATTTTTCCAATAACATTTACAAAACCATTTTTGTAGGAACCGGATCACATTTTAAGTGACTTTGAGACACTTAAGTGACATAAAATACCCAAAAGTGACACCATTCTAAAAACTGCACCCCTCAAAATGCTCGAAACCAGATCCAAGAAGTTTATTACCCTTTAACCCCTTAACGACCCATGACGTACTAGATACGTCATGGATCGTGTGCCGGTAAGCCCTGCCCCCAGCCGCCGGCAGGCGGCGGCGATCGGCGCACATATCAGCTGTTATCAACAGCTGATATGTGTGCCTGCTAGCCGCGGGTGGAATCGCTTCCACCCGCGGCCATTAACCCCTTACATTTCGCTGCCAAAGTCTTGGCAGCGATATGTATATGGGCGCCACCATGACAGTGACTTACCCCGCCCCCACCGGAAGTCACGTGACATGATCATGTGACTTTCGGCGGTTGCCATGGTAGCACAGGGTCATGTGATGACGCCTGTAGCTAACATGAGTCACTTCCTCTCAATGCCGGAATACAGCCGGCATTGAAAGTGAAGCAAATCTGCAGTTTTCAGCTCTGTAGCTGAGATCTGCAAATAGTGCAAAGCGATCAGATTGCTGATCGCAATAGCCCCCTAGGGGGACTAGTAAAATAAAAAAATAAAAAAGTAAAAAAAAAAGTTTTAAAAAATTAAAAAAAAATAAAAAAACCTAAAAGTTCAAATCACCCCCCTTTCACCCCATTGAAAATTAAAGGGTTAAAAAAACAAAAAAAACCCCACATATTTGGTATCACCACGTTCAGAAATGCCCGATCTATCAAAATATAAAATCAATGAATCTGATCAGTAAACGGCGTAGCGGCAAAAAAATTCCAAACGCCAAAATTACGTTTTTTGGTCGCCGCAAATTTTGCGCAAAATGCAATAACAGGCGATCAAAACGTAGCATCTGCGCAAAAATGGTACCGTTAAGAACGTCAGGTCGAGACGCAAAAAATAAGCCATCACTGAGCCTCAGATCCTGAAAAATGAGAACGCTACGGGTTTTGGAAAATGGCGCAAAACGTGCGCCACGTTTTTTGGACAAGCTTGTGAATTTTTTTTAACCCCTTAGATACAAGTAAACCTATACATGTTTGGTGTCTACAAACTTGCACCGACCTGAGGCATCATACCCACACATCAGTTTTACCATATAGTGAACACGGTGAACAAAATATCCCAAAAACTATTGTACAATCCCACTTTTTTTGCAATTTTTCCGCACTTGGAATTTTTTTGCCGTTTTTCAGTACACTATATGGTAAAACTTATGGTTTCATTTAAAAGTACAACTCGTCCCGCAAAAAACAAGCCCTCATATGGCAAGATTGATGGAAAAATAAAAAAGTTACGCGTCTCGGAAGAAGGGGAGCAAAAAACAAAAACGCAAAAACGGAAAGTGCCCGGGGGCTGAAGGGGTTAAGCACTTAATGGGAATTAATACACAGTGGAATAAAAAAAAAATTACCTACAAAAGTTGTTTTAGACCCAATTTTTCACTTTTAAAAGTGATAGCATGACAAAATGGACCCCACAATTTGTTACCCTGCTTATTCTGAACGCGAAGATAATCCACATGTGTTCATAAACCTCTGTTTGGACAAATGCCAGGGCTCAGAAAGGAGGGAGCACTATTTGAATTTTGGGAAAGCAAATTTGACTAGAAAAGATTGCAGGCACCATGTCGCATTTGCAGGTCCCCTAAGTTACCTAACAGCAGAAGCCTGAAACATTTTAGTCAGGGAAACAATGAGGATTTTGAACTCACAGGTACTTCACAGAATTTGATAACAATAGGTCATCATAATAAAAATGTCCATTTTTTTGCACAAAAATGTTGCTTTCGAACCAGATTTCTCACTTTTATAAGAGGCAACGTTAAAAAGTGGATCCACAGTTTGTTACCCACTTTCTTATGAGTGCGGTGATACCCCACATGTAGTCAAAAACTGATTGGACAAACGGAAGGGCTCGGAACGGAAGAAGCAATATTTGAATCTTGAAAAGCAAATTTGGCTCTGTTTGGAACAGATTGTCATATTTACAGAGCCTTTGTGATTGAAGAACAACAGAAAAGCTCCATAAATGTCTTTGTAAATTATACCCTCTAATGTATTTATTTATGGAGATTGTGAGTAGATTACACCATACTTTATGTAGCTGATGCAACAAAAGTTTGAAAACTTACAATTTGCATTTTTTTATCTCTCATTTTTATTAATTGTTTTTAGGGTATGCGTTCTGCCTTGACAAATATTCTGCAGCGTTTTGTCACTGCATGTGCGTTTCAAATCGCAGCCAAAACGCTGCATTTTGGATGCATTTTGAAGGCATTCTGGATGCTTGCTCTACCATAGACAGAGTGGGGAAAAGCATCTAAAGCGCACAAAAGAAGTGACATGTTGCTTTTTAGAACGCATCAATTTTGTCAAAAATTTGGCATCCAAAAAGCTGCGTTTCAAAACGCAACGTGCGCATGGAATTTGCTGACTTTTCATAGACTTTGCTGGGGAAGCAGAACGTATGCATATACACTGCAGTTTAAAATGCTGCGTAAACGCATGAAAAAAACACAACGTGCGCACACAGCCTTATATGTTCTGAGGAAAACACATCAAATTTTATTGCACTAGTTTTTCAGTGTTCAGAATATAGATAAATCCAATCTAGCACTAATGTGAGCACTAGACACACGTCTGTGCCTATAGTAGATGGGGCACCATTTGGTCTTCAGGGCAAAATTGATGGGATTCCAGGACCTATTCAAAGCTTACAGAGACACTGAGCTGCCGAACATGAAAATCCTTCCAGGAATTATTACTCACAATGGGCGGCATGCCCCTAAATACATGTTTCCTGATAATAAAACTTGTTATTAACAAAACTATTATCTCACAACTGTGGATATTGTAGCAGGAAGGATAAACTTTACTGAAGTGAAGAGCAAAATGTTCAAAATTTGGAGGAAAATCCAACCATCTATGTAGCAAACCTGAGTTTGTTCCAAAGATGAAAGAACACCAGCAGGGCGAGAATGACAGGTTTACCTTTCAAATAGACTTTTCGTACAATGTCTGTTTGGCTCCATCATTCTCTATTAGAATAATGAATGTGCCAATCGACAAGGCACACCATAACAGGTTCCTGCCCACCAAGGTGCACTATATGCACAGAAGAACCAATCCCCTAAATAATTCTAAAAGTATTGTCCGGTACAGGTGATTCGGGAAAAACCATATGTATAAATGCGGAAGAGCCTCATTGTTAAAGATCCTCTAATAAAATGATCATGCTCGTATCAACAAGATAAATAATATATAAGTAATATAAAAGCAAACAAAAGTTAATGTTTAGCAAGACATAGTCAGAAAAAAAGTCAAACTACGATAAATAGTAAAAATGTTAATGTGAGTGATGTTGTTCTGGAATTCATCATCAGATGACCTGACTTTTCAAGAACATTTGTGGGATCCACATTCTGGAGTATACAGACGTCGGATGGGATGGAATTTTGTTTTTAATAATGTGGACGGGAAGTTGTTTGAATTAGTTTGGTATGTGATAATCATAGCTTGGAATTAATTGTTAAATGGGGTAAAAGGTGTTTTACCGATGAAAATATGATTTCTATGGAACTAGTAATAAATAGAATCTCCACTGGGGCTCAGTAAACATAAATTATGAAGTGTTTGAATAAAAAAGACACTACCACACAATTTGGAGTAATAGATGACAATTAAATAATGGGACGTTGTGTGGTATTTCTCAAAGTAGAGGGTGATAAAAAAGGCCTGGTTGTGATGGGCACATAGAGAATAATAACAGAAATCACTCCTCTTTCCATGCTTACTACAAACCAAGCATCTCTTTTGGAGACGGTTTTGGGTGGGAGTGGGAGGGATGAGGCAAAATCAATGTCACCCTGGAAGTCTCCAGACATACTCTGGCTCAAAGGCAGCCTCCTGTGATGGTGAGTCAAACAGGAGACGATCAACAATTTTCTCCTGGTACTGGAGAAATGTGAGTGTTCCTTGTGGCTTTCTCCGAACAGAGCTGTTATAGGTAGCAATCTGGATGAGATAGATTGTTACTTTTTTCTACAAGGCCCTGGTCTTTTCCTTTCCCAGACAAGGTTGAAGCTCCTGGTGCAATACGTCAACGCCTCCCATCAACTTACTGTAACCTCTAACACAGAGCGGGATCATTTTTATTTTTTACAACCAGCCAAGGTAAAGCAGACCAGCCAAGGTAAAGCAGAAGGTGGAACCCAGTTACCCATTTTACCTGCGCTGGTTATCAAAAATATTGGAAACCCCACGTCAATTTTATGTGTGCAGGGTAATTGTCCTTCTCTTACCCCCATTTGCCCCTAGCCCTTATTATGACAATTTTACAACCAAGGTTTGAGACCCCATTGGCTTATATGAGGTTCAGAGCCCACAGTCAAGATTGGGTCTGGCTGAACCCAAAATTCCATGGGTTTGCTTATCCCTATTCACAAACTTTCAAGCATCAGAGACATAGCTAAGAAAACAGTTAAATTTAGCTGCGCTATGATGTTTCGGTAAATTCCATTCATTTTTATGGAAGTTATGCCAACAGGTGACTTATAATTATGTATCTTGGCCTGTAGAACATCAAACATCCTAGAAATGACATGCTTATGGACTGGCCAATGTAACTCTTCAGAAGAACTGCACCATCCTCATGACTCATCAATGGTAACTGGCATTCAACACACGCCTTATTTTAACTTATATTATAATGTTGAAAAAAATTTAGATAACTACTCCTTTCCCTTCCAGTATAAGGCATTGGCGGTGGTTCAGTTATGGTAAAATGGTTTTTTAGACATACCAAATTTTTATCTCATTCATTTTTTTGTTTTGCAGCTTTTGATAGACCATAGGAGATCTGCTAAAAGCAATCTGCAGTCAATAGGGACTTAAATGGAACCTGTCAACATGAAAATGCAGTCCAATCTGCAGGCATCATGTTATAGAGCGGGAGGAGTGGAGTAGATTGATATATAGTTTTGTGAGAAAAGATGCAGTATAACCTTTATTTTAATTATTTAAACCTCTGCTCTTTATTTAATTTTCAGTCCAGTGGGCCGTCCAATCAGTTATTGACATATAGCTCTATGCATACTTATATAAAGAAAGGAGTCAGTCACTGATAGGACCGCCCACTGGACTGAAAATCCCAAAAAGAGCAGAGGTCTTAATGAGGAAAACACAGGTTATACTGAATCCTTTCTCATTAAACTATATATCAATCTGCTCCACTCCCCATCCCCTGTAACATGGCACCTGCAGATAAGACTGTATTTTCATTTGGACAGGTTCCCTTTAAGACTATTTACAGGATAAGTGAATTGATTCAGTGCAAAAGTAATTCATTTAAAAATGGTAGGAATTCTCTGAAACAATTCGAATATGTGGTTCGCTTTGCATAAATCACCTAAAATTGCTGCTGCTATTTTATACATCAGCCTGAAAAGGCTCACACGACCTTGGGCATGGAAATGGGGATTTCCATATAATATTTTGCCGCTATCACATCACATGGGGACCATCATAAGCTGTATAAAAGTAGAGTCAGGGAAAGCAGCAGCCATTTTATGGTGAATCTGGATAGTGAGGGGATGTGTCAGCTCACAGCTTAGCCATAGAAATACAGCAGGTGAAAAAAGTATTTAACACATGTCTAAATAAATATATTTCTAAAGGTGCTAATCCACACAGACAAATAAATCAAACCAAATATGTCCATAAATTGATGATGTGTAATAATGAGAAATGAAATGTATTGCACATATTAAGAAATAGAGGCAAAAAAAAGTTATGGAAAGTCATGACACCAGCTGAAATATATTAGTAATTTGAAAGCTATCCTGCCATTTACTGAAAAATAATATCAGATGGTCATCTGATGCCCTATAAAAAGATCTCATTACCAAGGTGCCACACAAGAAACATCTCATGATGGGTAAAACCAGTGAACGGTCTCAAGACCTTTGCAATCTTTTTGTTGCAAAACATACTGACAACATTGGCACACCAAGAGAAAAAGACATGAATCGCACATCCCAAAATCATACTTTGATCTAAACTCGCTAGGCAAAAATTAAATACCTGAACATGAGGTTGTTAGTTTAACATTCTGATCAGACTGTATGAAGCCCACTGCCACGTCACGGCGAACCTTTGAGTGGATCCCTAATTTATGCTTTAAAGATGCAGCGCCATGCGCCAACCGCTACGGCAGCGACAATGCACCAGTAGGACAGGTGACCTGGTGCCTCACAACACCCATGCTGTAAGGCAGAGTCCCCATAACTCCAGGCCACACTGCCCCACCGACGCAAAACCACCACAACAATGGCCATCACACAGTACTAGCACACTGTGAAAAGAACTGTACACTCACCTTCCACAAGCTCCCAGGGTGTGGGAGAACAAAAATGGCGGAACCTCTTTTTGCAGTCTGGAGGAATGCTGATTCAAGTAAAAAACAGAGGGGGATGGAATGCAAAATAGCACAACTGGAGAAAAAAAAACATGAATCGCACATCCCAAAATCATACTTTGATCTAAAGCCACTAGGCAAAGTTTAAATACCTGAACCTGAGGTTCTTAGTGTAACATTCTTATCAGACTCCCAGTTCACATACTGGGAACTTGTGGAAGGTGCTGTGTGGCAACCATTGTGTTAGTTTTGTGTCGTTGGGGCGGTGTGGTCTGGAGTCATGGGGACTCTGCCTTGCAGCATGGGTGTTGTGAGGCACTTGCCCTGCTGGTGCAATGTAGCTGCAGCAGTGGTTGGCACATTGCGCCACACCTTGAAGGCATAGACTAGGGACCCACTCAGAGGTTTGCCGTGACGTGGCAGTGAGCGTCCTCCAGTCTGATCAGAAATTTTAACTAAGAATCTCATGTTCAGTTATTTAATTTTTGCCTAGCAGCTTTAGATCAAAGTATGATTTTGGGATGTCCGATTCATGTCGCTTTCTCCAGGTGTGCTATACTGATGACATTGGTTACAGAACAATTTCTAAATTACTGAAGGATTCACTAAGCACTGTTGGGGCCATAATCCGGAACTGGAAATAACATCTTTTCGCTATAAACCGGCCTTGACCAGACGCTCCCCTCAAGATTTCAGACAGAGGAATGAAAATAATTATCAGAAAAGGTGTCCAAGAGCCAAGGACCACCTGTGGAATCAGCAGGTACAATTGTTTCAAAGATAAAAATAAGTGATGTACTCAACCTTCATGGCCTGTACGCCAGAATCCATTGCTGAACAAAAAAACATGTTCAAGCGTTTTTAAAGTTTGCTCAAGGACATTTAGACAAGCTAGTGATATACAGGGATAATATAGTCTGGTCAGATGAGACCAAAATTGAAATCTTTGGATGTCATAATACACACCTTGTTTGGAGGTCAAAAGATACTTCATAATCTCCCCAAAAACACCATATTTACAGTAAAATATAGAGGTGGGAACATCAGGGCTGTTTTTCAGCATACGGCACTGGAAACCTTCATATAATTGAAGGAAGGGTGAATGGACAAATGTACTGACACATTCTTGATAAAAATCTGCTGCAGTCTACCAGGATGATGAAGATGAAACAAGGGTGGATATTTCATCATACAATCATCCCAAGCACACAGCCAAAAGGGGTCTCAATTAGTTTCAGAGAAAATAAAGATGCTAGAATGGCCCAGCCAATCACCTGACCTAAATCCAGTAGAAAATGTATGGAAGAAACTAAAGCTCAGAGTTCATAGAAGGAGCCCAGTACTTGAAGAATGTTTGTGTGGATGAATGAGCCAAAATCACACCTGAGCAACACATGAGATTACTTTCTCCATACAGGAGGCGTCTGAAGCTCTCATCACTAACAAAGACTTTTTTTTACAAGTATTACATTTCAGTAAGCATATTCAATGCTTTTTCACTGTCTCAATTCTCATTAGTACACAACACTAAATTTATGGACATCTATGGCTTGATTTCGTTGTCTGTGTGGATTGGATGGGTTGTTACCAACATGTGGTGAGAAATTCATGTCAATAGCATCTTTAGAAATACATTTACTTAAAAAAATTGCTAACATCTTCCACACGCTGTATGTCGATAATGCCATAAAACACTGAAGAAATTGTACAGAAGTGGGTAATTAGTATAGGAGGTGGATAATTCGAGCTCTATGCACGTTACCGAAGATATTCAATTGGATAAAGTAATACAGCAAGATTTACTGGCTGAAAGTGAAATCCACGTATCCTTTAGAATAATTTGTGACACTTATTGACTGTCACAGTCTTACCCTGAGATTTTATCCCATTTTTTCTTTTATTTGTGAAAGTCTATATACAATTGCAATCAAATATCTGGTCACCACTCATAGCTAAAAGACAGTGGTGCCATATATTGGGAGACATTCATCCAAATAATGCATGTAGAAATAGCTTCTGCAGTCGGCCCCTCTATCTACTATGAAGCATAGGACATTGGTCGTCATCAAGTTCTGGAACGGAGTGAAACATTGGCCATCTTTTCTATTTCCACACGCTGAAAATCTAAAAAAAAAAAAAAAAGAAAAAAAAAAAAAACCTCCCAGAAAATAAAAAAACAACCTTTAATTCCATATTTTAGTGAGTGCTGGGGTATTTTGCACTATTGTATAAAGTTGCAAACCTCCATTGATTAGGTGAAGAGTGTCATCTTTTTTTTGACAGGGATCCAAAATCTCTAATATCTGACCTGGTTAATTTGACTGAGATTTGGAAGACATGGCTTAAAAAGATATTGTAGGTTTATTCCCTGCCCTCTACATTGATGTATATATGCCTGTGAAGATTTAATCAGATTCCTGGCACTTGAGGGCTTTATGCGGATTGCAGAACAGAGTTGACAAAACTTGCACAGAGCACATTCAGTTGCCTAATGAGGAGTTTCATGACCTCATTGTGCTGCTGTTTTGGGTCTTTCAGGGGCAAATATAAGGAGATATGCAATGAATACCACAATGGAATTCAACATTAAATGGAATATTTCAGCAGGATTTCACCCAAAAATGATATATTCTTGTGGCACTTTAAAAAAGCAAGTCCAGCAATACAGTTAGGTTGCCAGTCCATTCCTGTTACTGAAAAGTATCTCCAGCCCTATTTTCCACCCAGCCTCCTAGTGCTTGACTGACAGTCTTAATGCTATGTGACATCAGACAAATGAGCAAAATGTAAAGCAGGAGGAAGCCGCACTGGGGGGAATAGAGCTGGAGTGACAGAGGCTTCATATCTACAAATACTCATTCAGCTTCATTTACATATCAATTTATTTCACAGTAACGGAGGAAAGGAATGGTCATGTAAAGTTATTGCTGGACTTGTCTTTAAAAGAGCTAAATGGACAAATTACTTGGGCGCGGGGTGGGAAACACTGCTTCCTGATTCTCTTTAAGGCTAGTTTCACACATCCGGCTTTTCGACAGATTGCCGGATTCGGCGCACTCCAGTACAGTGTGATACAGTATAATGGCATCGCGGGTCACATGATTGTCGCGCTGCCATTGTACTGTATATATTGTACTAGAGAGCGCCAAATCCGGCAAAAAGCCGGATGTGTGAAACGGCTCTAAAAAACCCCCTCCATATGAGAGATGAGGGGATGGATCCACAGAGGATCAATCTCTAGTTGAAGTTTCTCAACTCAAAACAGTTTTCACAAATTCGAGCAAATTTGCATTTAAATAGGTTTCCAAAAACTAAGAAAAAATGTCAATGTATTTCCCCATATAATGCATTGTAGCTATTATATCTATAATGCAACCAATCAGATTCGACTATCACAAACACTATAAACGAATAACGTTTAAGATTTTACAGTCTATGGCTACAGAACACAGCTTATTCAACATAGGAATAGAAAAATGCCTAATCTGATTGATTTGCAGTAACAGCATATTTGTTGTATTCTTCACACATGCAAACATGGAAGGCAGTTAAAATACTCCCATACCCTAATTGTGCTACTAAATAAAAAATCCTGAAACCAAGGCTCATGTGCCACAGAAAGAGTGTACTTTGTGGCTTATGGTCGGGAACACTAAAAGTTTTTTTTTCTTAAAGACAAAAGAAAAATCTCCATATTTCAGAAATGTAAACATAACTGTCTACCTCATGGTGGGCCTTGAAAGCCTAACTAATTTTTTGTGTGCTATTATTTACCGCATTTTTCCGACTACAGGACACATGGGACCAGAAGATACACCTAGGTTTTAGTGGAGAAGAATTAAAAAAAAAAAGAAAGAAATGCAAAAAAAGTGGTCATGATTCACTCATGTGTGTGTGTGTGTGAGAGGGGATCTGCTGCTGACAATGTTATGTGGGAAATGCACCCAAATCCTGTACTAATGACCCCATCCTGGTGTATATGTCCCCCTTCATGGTATATATAGTTGAAACCAGAAGTTTACATACACTATCTAAAAAGACACACATGCATGTTTTTCTCTCTATCTGACATAAAATCAGAATAAACCTTTCCCATTTTAGGTCAATTAGGAACCAAAATTATTTATAATTTGCCAAATGCTAGAATAATGAGAGAGAGAGAATGTTTTAAGGCATTTTTATTTCTTTCTGTAAAATGAAAAAAGTTTACATACACTAATAGTAGTATGCCTTTAAACAAAAGGGACAGCCCATATAATGATGTCATAGATTTATCAGCAACATCTGAGTTAATTAATTATTAATTAAACCTGTGGATGTATTTTAATGCACACTGAATCGCACTGCTTCT
The DNA here is from genome assembly GCF_048569485.1 of Anomaloglossus baeobatrachus. NCBI lineage: Eukaryota > Metazoa > Chordata > Amphibia > Anura > Aromobatidae > Anomaloglossus > Anomaloglossus baeobatrachus. Next base: position 191,737,732 of record NC_134354.1, on the reverse strand, counting down.
TTGCCTAGCATCATGGGAAAAATCTAAAGAAATCAGCCAAAATCTCTGTGTCACGGGTGATCGACAGTCCTGTGGCGTCTGGCTATAGAAGATCACAGTGTTCGACTGAACAAACTGCTTTCTAACCTTTTATCATTCATGCTTGATTTTCATCCCTCTTTCTTTAAGACCCTGGGGCCTTGTCCAGACTGTCAACTGCTGCTCATCAATACTTTCCTTGTCTAGGGCGGTGAGGGAACCCAGGGCCCAGCGGTAGGCTTGGTCAGGGGTCTCCATCTCCCCCTTCCCAAAACACAGGGTTTCCCTTCCCTTTCCTTTCACCATTCACTTGGTACTTCCCTGTACCTAGTGTGACATTATCACCAGCTGCACAAAAAAAATGACAGGTGACTTTTGATGGTTTTTTTTTTCTTTTCCCATGGATCACATCGCTGTTCTGGCTCAGCAGCTTCAGGGTCTACCCCTGGAGGTAGCAGACCTTAAGTTATCTGTGCAGCAACAGCAGAGGTCGCAGACTCCTAATGTTGGGGATTCTGCTGGTAGGCAGGTCCTAGTGCATACCTCCCAACTTTTAAAGGGAAAGAGGGATAAAGTTTGCGGCGCGCAACGCAATTTTTAGGCCACACCCCTAACCACACCCATTTTACAAACGGTCACACCCATATCCACTCCCCATCTACACCCATCCAGCAAACTGAAACTGCAGAAACTGTCCGTAATCGCTCTGAGCCACCACAGATCAGCAATGTGCAGAACAGGCAGGGAGTTAACTACAGGGTGTGCAGGCGGCTAGGACCCAGGAGGAGAGCTGAACAGGGTGTGCAGGCAGCTAGGACCCAGGAGGAGAGCGGAACAGGGTGTACAGGCAGCTAGGACCTAGGAGGAAGGCTGAACAGGGTGTGCAGGCAGCTAGGACCCAGGAGAAGAGCAGAACAGGGTGTGCAGGCAGCTAGGACCCAGGAGAAGAGCTGAACAGGGTGTGCAGGCAGCTAGGACCCAGGAGAAGAGCTGAACAGGGTGTGCAGGCAGCTAGGACCCAGGAGGAGAGCTGAACAGGGTGTGCAGGCAGCTAGGACCCAGGAGGAGAGCTGAAAAGGGTGTGCAGGCAGCTAGGACCCAGGAGGAGAGCTGAAAAGGGTGTGCAGGCAGCTAGGACCCAGGAGGAGAGCTGAAAAGGGTGTGCAGGCAGCTAGGACCCAGGAGAAGAGCTGAACAGGGTGTGCAGGCAGCTAGGACCCAGGAAGAGAGCTGAACAGGGTGTGCAGGCAGCTAGGACCCAGGAGGAGGGCTGAACAGGATGTACAGGCAGCTAGGACCCAGGAGGAGAGCTGAACAGGGTGTGCAGGCAGCTAGGACCCAGGAGGAGAGCTTAACAGGGTGTGCAGGCAGCTAGGACCCAGGAGGAGAGCTAAACAGGGTGTACAGGCAGCTAGGACCCAGGAGAAGAGCTGAACAGGGTGTGCAGGCAGCTAGGACCCAGGAGGAGAGCTGAAAAGGGTGTGCAGGCAGCTAGGACCCAGGAGGAGAGCTGAACAGGGTGTGCAGGCAGCTAGGACCCAGGAGGAGAGCTGAATAGGGTGTGCAGGCAGCTAAGACCCAGGAGGAGAGCTGAACAGGGTGTACAGGCAGCTAGGACCCAGGAGGAGGGCTGAACAGGGTGTGCAGGCAGCTAGGACCTAGGAGAGCTGAACAGGGTGTGCAGCTAAGGGTATGTTCACACATCAGGTTTTTGCTGTGCGGCACAATCCGGCGCCTTGCGGGAAAAACGCATCTGGGTTTTTTTTTGCCGCCGGGTGTGGTTTTTCCTCATAAACTTTTATTAGCGCCGGATTGTGCCGCATGTACTTGCGTTTGATCCGGTTTTTGCCTGATGCGGCAAAAAACGTCACTCCGGCGGCCGCACAGGACGCAGAGAGGAACGTTTTTTGCCAGCGGCAAAAATATGCATAGCTCCGGGTGCGGCACTGTGCGGCATGGTGCATAATGAAAGTCTATGCGAGCCGGATTCGGTGTCATGCTTCAAACGCCGGAAGCATGTACCGTATCCAGTTTTTACTTCTGAGCATGCCCAGAAGTGATATAAATTCATTGCTTGTCAGAAAATCAATCAATCATTCACTCTCAAACGCTCTCACTCACTGACTGACTCACTGACTTATTCACTCACTCTCACCCACTCACCGATCACCGGCGCAGGGCTGCAGGGCTGTCACACTGCTCCGGCGGCTTCTCCTGATTTGAAAATGCCAGCCGCTCATTATTCAATCTCGTATTCCCTGCTTTCCCCGCACACCGGTGCCTATGATTAGTTGCAGGCAGACATGCCCCCACGCTGAGTGACAGCTGCCTCACTGCAACCAATCACAGCAGCCGGTGGGCGGGTCTATATTGTGCAGTAAAATAAATAAATAATTAAAAGAAAAATGGTGTGCGGTTCCCCCCCAATTTTGATACCAGCCAAGATAAAGCCACACGGCTGAAGGCTGGTATTCTCAGGATGGGGAGCTCTACATTATGGGGAGCCCCCCAGCCTAAAAATATCAGCCAGCAGCCGCCCGGAATTGCCGCATCCATTAGATGAGACAGTCCAGGGACTCTACCCGGCTCTTCCTGAATTGCCCTGGTGCGCTGGCAATCGGGGTAATAAGGGGTTAATCATGGCAGGCGTCTATGAGACACCCCCAATGATTAACCTGTAAGTGAAAGTATTTGGAATAAAAGACAAAAAAACACCCTCTTTCACCATTTTATTAAAATCCCAAAATACCCCTCCAGGTCGGACGTAATCCACAGAGGTCCTGCGACGCTCTCAGCTCTACTACATGAAGCTGACAGGAACGGCAGTAGAACACCGCCTCTCTCTATCAGCTCCAAACTTACCACTAATCCGACCCCTGAATATAGGTTAAAATTAAAATCCATATTGGAGGAGGCCCTTCTTGATGGGATAATCACCCCTAAGGTGAGAGATGGACTTTTGGTTAAGACTCCGAAGTTGCCTACCTTTTATCTTTTACCGAAAGTCCACAAGGATGCCGCCAATCCTCCGGGTCGTCCTATTGTCTCGGGGATTGGGGGCCTTTGTGGACCAATCTGCACATTTGTGGATTTTTATCTAAAACCCCTTGTGCAGAATCTCCCATCATATCTTAAGGATACAAATGATTTATTAAAGAAATTGGATGGGATCCACATGGATGCAGACATGTGGCTGGTTACAGCGGACGTCGAGTCCCTGTATACCTGCATCTCGCACGAACAGGGGCTGGAAGCATCAAGACACTTTCTCTTGGGCAGCTCTTGGGATGGGCCTTTGTGTGAATTCGTTCTTGAGCTCCTAGAATTCATTCTCCACCACAATGTTTTCACTTTCAAGGACCGGTTCTTCCTGCAGAGGCGTGGCACCGCCATGGGCGCAGCATGTGCGCCTTCTTATGCTGGGCTATTCCTGGGCAGGTGGGAACAGAATGTTCTATATGGTCTGCCGCTTGCCCAGAGGGTGGTCAGCTGGTACAGGTATATAGACGACGTGCTGTTCCTGTGGCAAGGTGCCCGTCCTCTGCTGGATGAATTCATGGGAGAACTTAACCGGAATGACATGAATGTGAAACTTACATATAAGGCAGATCAGAGGAGAATGGATTTTTTGGATGTTGTGGTGGAGGTTGGTGAGGGAGGTTGTATTGAGACTGACTTATTTAGGAAAGCTACATCGGTAAATGCATTATTACATGCATCGTCAGCTCACCAAAGATCTACAATAAGAGCGATTCCCACTGGCCAATTCCTGAGGGCGAGGAGAATTTGCTCCACTACCCAGAGATTTGAGGTCCAGGCCAAGGATTTAAGTGCGAGATTCAGGGACAGGGGATACGGCGCCCGTGGAATCAGATACGGCTATAATAGAGCCAAGCACGTCCCCAGAGAACAACTACTATATGGTCCTAGAGAGATGAAAAGGGATAAGGGAGACAACAAAACCAGGTTCATCTCAACCTTTAGTGGACAATGGGGGCGCATGAGGGATGCTCTCACGAAACACTGGTCCGTCTTACAGACGGATCCGGTACTAGTGGGGGACCTTCCGGGTGCCCCCCTACTAACATCAAGGAGAGGCAGAAGTTTACGTGACCTGTTGGTGGATAGCCACTATGTGGCGGGTACACCAGGGGGTGTTTTCGGACATAATACCCCTAGAGTGGGATGTTTCACTTGTGGGGAGTGTGTGACATGTAAATCTGGGAACATTATTAGAGGCAAGGACTTTGTTTCAGCCGATAAAAAACAGCGGTTCCAGATTAAAAAATACATCTCATGTAGTAGTGTATATGTCATCTATTACGCAAAATGTCCCTGCGATTTAATCTATGTGGGGCTGACGTCGAGACAGTTAAGAGTCCGCATACGCGAACATGTTCGTGATATTTTAAAAGCTCCATCTGTGACGGACCTCACGCTTCTCAGAACCCTTCCTAGACATTTTAAAGTCCATCACAATTGTGATCCCTCTGGACTTAAGGTGATGGGGATCGATTTGATTAAAGGGGGCATAAGAGGGGGGAATTTGAAAATGGCCCTATCCAGGTTGGAGTCTAGATGGATTTTCTCTCTTGGGACACTATCTCCTATGGGCCTAAACGAACAGTTGAGTTTCGCCCCTTTCCTGAGTGGTTGATCCACTATTTTTTATTGGTCCTTTTTGGGAAATTTTGTATCTCATTGTCTGCTATTTTTATGCTGTTCGCTGTGCTTCTTTTTAATTTACATGTTGTTTGTGTTCTAGTAACATTGCTGTAACTGAAGATCCGGCTGGTTCCCTTCCCTTTACCTGATGTGTCCCTGATTTATATATTCTGGCGAATGTGAAGATTGATGGTGTCAGCCGTCTTTTTGAATGGAAGAAGAGAACCTAATTAGTCATCTGAAGAAATCTCAGTGCCTTTAACCATATTGGCTGTATCAATAATTCTATTTTTGGCTTTTTGATATATTATGATGGTACGAACCTTGACACACAATGGTTTTCCTCCCCGTGAAGGGGTGGTTTGGTGGTTGCATGAGGTCCTTGTTGGACTACATATTAGGATGACGTCCTTTGAGATATTCAGGGGAGTGAGTCTGAATGGAACTAATTACATCTTTTTGTAACCATAACCATTGTGTGTCTGGTTAACAACCTTACTCCTACCATGTAAATAATCTGACTAAGCGGTGCTCTTCTTGATATCGAATTGTACTGTGGCCTATGTACGAGGAGCATGGCCATTGAGATCCCCCCTATAAAGAAGAGGCAGTATCTGTTTACACTTATATGGGAATTAGGCACGACTGAGCATGACCCACAGAGATTATAGCATTCCCTCTTGCTGCGTGGACTGATGGGATAATGGATTCTGGAACCATCAGACTGTACGCTTTTTGTTGGGTTTGATGCATAACTGTATTAACCTGTGGGGAATATTATGTTAAACTTATTTATGAACAATAAATGTGTATTTAGACTGCCAGTGTCTGGGATGAAGTATGGCCATTCTTTGGGTGCCGATTATAAGCTTTACTTGGGCCATAATATGTTTCTCTTACTGAGATATACAAGATCGGCTATATGACAGAAAGATCTAACCACTCACTCATGTTATCCATCCGCCTGCCACCTACTATGCGCGCAGTATGAGCGTGTCTTCCGGGTGCATGCACCCGGCGGCTTCTCGAGCGGCGCCGCGCATGCGTGAATGACGTCAGGGGATTTTTTCCCCGACGCATGCGCGGTAGTGCGCTACTTGCCGCCGGCTGTGTGCTTCGTTTTTGACTCCCGGAGCACGCCGTACGGGCGCGCAGCTGTTTGGGTTTATGACGGATGGATAATGGGATCCAGAGGGGTATTTAAGGGAGGGTGCCACAAGGATACACACAACGTGTGGTGGCCCTTGAGAAAGGCAGCCGAAACGCGCGTCGGGCGTGGACCAGGACAAATCTTCCCCCCTTTCTGATCACATACTGGTATGTACGATTGCACCTAACTGCCCCTATTTGGGCAATAACAATATATTTTGCATGGTGCAGGTGGATGACTGATTATGGTCATCCTCAGGGTGTCAGAACACTGGGGATTATGTTATACGTATGGTGCACTTTGCAGGTATGATTATGGGAAGATCTCTCCCTGTATATGATAATATTTGCATTTCCTGCCATTACTAAGTGCATCATATTATTACTGTTGTCCTGATCCCCACATTGTGAGGTTATTCCTTTTTGTCCGCTGATTACTTAATGTTACATTTGGGATAGACATGGTGTCTGTGATGTTTTGTCCCTCTTTTTAATATGTTTAATAAAATTTGCATTTAAATAAACTCCATTGTGTGGTACACACATTTGTAAAAGCAACTGAAGGGAGTCGCACTGCCAGCGGTGACGTCACTGAAGTAATGCCGGGTTGTGTGGGGTGAAGATGCATGCAGGGTAGTGCCGGCGTGTGCGGTGATAATGCGTGCGGTAGTGCAGGGGTGTGCGGTGATGATGCGTGTGAGGTAGTGCCTGCCTGTGCGGTGATGATGCTTGTGAGGTAGTGCCGGTGTTTGCGCAGTGATGGTGGGGTGTCTGTCTCTCTCTCAGCATAACAAAAAAAACAAAAAAAACCGCATCCGTCGCATCAGTTTTTTCACAATCTGAGACGGATCCGTTGCATCAGGCACAAACCGTATTGTGCCTGATTGGAAAAAACTGATGTGTGAACTTAGCCTAAGGCTGCTTTCACACATCCGGTTTTTGCCGTGCGGCACAATACGGCGCTTTGCAGGAAAAACGCAACCGTTTTTTTTTTGCCGCCGGTTGCGTTTTTTCCTGCATAGACTTACATTAGTGCCGTATTGTGCCGCATGGGCTTGCGTTCGGTCCGGTTTTTGCCGCATGCAGCAGATTTAGCCGATGCGGCGGCCGGATGGAACGGTGCCTGGCATGTTTTTTTGTCCAACAAAAAAAACGCATCACGCCGCATCCGGCCGGTGCAGCGCGATTTGCAATGCATGCCTATGGACGCCGCATGCGGTTCTTTCCACTTCGCATGCTCAGTAGCCTGCCGCAAGCGGCAAAAAACGGACGGGCCGCATGTAAAAAACTTATGCAAAGGATGCGGTTTTGTCGCCGCATCCGTTGCATAGGTTTTAGAGCCGGATTGGCCGGCTCTGCAAAACCGGTGGTGTGAACTTAGCCTAAGATGCAGCAGCTCTGCCAGGCAGGAGATCATGTGTCGGTAGCTGATAGAAGCATTGCCAATGCTTCTATCTTTGCATATTACTGGCCAGTGCTGTCTGTTCACTTGCAGGAGAGGACACAAGTGGTAAGTACACACTGTCTTCTCCCCAATGTCCTGATCTACCGTGTGCCTGCAGCACTGAGAGGCAAACACTGCACACACGATAGATCAGAGAAACAGCTGGAGGAGCACAGGCTCCGGACCGGAGGGGAGGGAGGAGGAGGGAATCAGCGCTGGGGACATTCATTACCTTAGCAGCAGCAGCAGCACAGAGACTAGCGTAGCACGCTCTGCTCTGTAATGCTCAAGACACGTGTTAGGATGGTAGGAGGGAAAAGCAGCGAGGTGGGGAGAGAGTGGTTGGGCGGAGCCGGGATAAAGACCTCCCGCCCGGGGCAACGGGACAAACTCTGCAAAGCGTGATAGTCCCGCTGTATCCGGGACGGTTGGGAGGTATGCTAGTGTTAATAGTGCAATGGTAGGGGACAGGTGAATACCGTTGTTGGTTATCACTGGTTACTATCTGTTTTCACCTAGCCAGATAGATTGAGGTCACTTGGACATTTAAATAGCTACAATTTCAATCCACTTCTAGGAGGACTCAGTGTTAAACTTATTTTGTTGGCAATTAGAGACTTTGCTGTACTGTGATTCATTGCAAATTTATTAGCCACTAATGACATTTTTGGGAAAAATTCAGGAAAGCTGACAAATTCAAATTTGAAATGATCCATTATTCTCTACTGCATATACACTACAGTTCAAAAGTTTAGGGTCACTTAGATATTTCCTTATTTTTGAAAGAAAAGCACATTTTTTTCAATGAAGCTAGCATTAAATTAAACAGAAATACATCTATACATTGTTAATGTGGTAAATTACTATTCTAGCTGCAAATGTCTGGTTTTTAATGCAATATCTACATAGGTGTATTGAGGTCAATTTCCAACAACCACCACTCCAGTGTTCTAATGGTACATTGTGTTTGCTAACTGTGTTAGGCCCTGTGTGCACAAGAAAATGGAATTTTCTTAAGAAAATTCCAGACCGGCTGAAAGATTTCCACACCTGCGGTAAAAAAACGCAGCAAACTCACCCGAAAACTGCATGCAATTTTGCCGCGGTTTGTTGCGCTTTTTTGCGGAATTGCTGCGGATTTTCCTCAGGTTGTTCCCTGTGGGTTTTTTTACCATTATCTATGGCCAAAGCCGCAGGTACCTGTGGAAAAAAAGTGACATGCATATTCTTTTTGCTGCAGAAAACATGTAGCAAAACCTGTTAGTGAAAAAAAACGCAGTGTGTGCACAGCATTTTTTTTACCATAGATTTTGCTGGGAAAGGACTGCAGCAAAGTTATGAACATTTTCTGTAGCAAAACATGCAGCAAAACTGCGGCAAAACCGTGGTAAAAACCGCAGCATGCGCACAGGGCTTTAGAAGGCTAATGGATGTTTAGAAATCCCTTGAAAACACTTGTGCAAGAATGTTAGCACAGCTGAAAACAGGTTTATTGATTAGAGAAGCTATAAAACTGACCTTCCTTTGAGCTAGTTGAGAATCTCTAGCATTACATTTGTTGTTTCCATTAAACTCTCAAAATGGCCAGAAAAAGAGAACTTTCATGTGAAACTCGACAGTCTATTCTCGTTCTTAGAAATGAAGGATATTCCATGCGAGAAATTGCCAAGAAACTGAAGATTTCCTACAACGGTGTGTACTACTCCCTTCAGAGGAGAGCACAAACAGGCTCTAACCACAGTAGAAAGAGAAGTGGGAGGCCCCACTGAACAACTGAGGAACAAGACAAGTACATTAGAGTCTCTAGTTTGAGAAATCAATGCCTTACAGGTCCTCAACTGGCAGCTTCATTAAAGGGAACCTGTCAGGTCAAAATAGCGTTCTGACCTACAAGCAGGAGCCTGTGTGAGCTGCTAACCCATTCCTACCCATCCCTGTGCTGTTATATTGTGTAATATGAAAGTAATAAAATATGTTTTATTACTTTCATATGTCCTATGTAAATAGCACAGGTCTCTAGTCCTATGGGTGTCTCATCACCCTGTGGGCGTCTACATGTTTTCCATGGTATCACTCCCCTGTGGGCGTGATACCATTGATTTAGATGATCGACATCAGTTGTGCAGCTTCAGAATCTCGCGTGCTTACCATTCTCTTCGCCTTTTCATCCTGGTGCTTGCTTCTCGGCTTCTGATGCGCACTGCGCAAGACCAGAATCGCAGGCGTCTTCTGAGCATGTGCAGTGCGCGTCAGAAGCCGACACGCAAACATCAGGGTGAGGCGGTGAGAATGGTAAGCGCACGCACGCGAGATTTTGAAGTAGCGATGGTCACGTGGCTGATGTAAATCCATGGTATCACGCCCATGGGGCTAGAGACCCTGTTATTTACATAGGGCATATGAAAGTAATAAAACGTTATTTATTTACTTTCATATTACACAATATAACAACACAGGGATGGGTAGGAAGGGGTTAAAAGCTCATACAGGCTCCTGCTTATAGGTTAGAACGTTTTTTTGACCTGACAGGTTCCCTTTAAATAGTACCCGCAAAACACCAGTGTCAACATCTACAGTGAAGAGGCGACTCCGAGTTGCTGACCTTAAGGGCAGAATGGCAAAGGAAAAGCCATATCTGAGACTGGCTAGTAAAAGGAAAAGATTAATATGGGCAAAAGAACACAGACATTGGATAGAAGAAAATTGGAAAAAAGTGTCATGGACAGACAAGCAAACTGTAGGAGGGGAAAAAAAGCGCAATAGGGTCTTACCCGGTATGAGGGTAGACAGACAAGACAGAAAAACACTCACCTGATGAGGTTGTGCCAGTCACAACCCCTTATGATAGCCTGTGAGTGCCTGATGGTTTAGCTGCAGCCCTGGGAAGGATATATGTAATATACAGGTAGAAGAGAAGACCGGGTTTATGCCACGCTAGAAACCACTGATGCATGTAGATTAAAAGATATCCTTTTATTTTACAGTTCTACGCGTTTCAGAGACATCCGTCTCCTTCCTCAGGAAAATAAATCATCAATTGATTTCTTTTCCTGAGGAAGGAGACGGATGTATCTGAAACGCGTAGAACTGTAAACTAAAAGGAAATCTTTTAATCTACACGCATCAGTGGTTTCTAGCGTGGCAAAAACCCGGTCTTCTCTTCTACCTGTATATTTTACAGAAGAACATTTGTGAGATGCAGAACAACTGAAAAGATTGAACTGAAAAACTGAATTGTCACCCGGACAATTTTGTCTTTTGCATGAAAAATCATACTTTTATTTATCAAATGAGTTGCATAATGAATAGTAAATATAGTCCAGACATTGACTAGGTTAGAAATAATGATTTTTACTTGACATAATAATTTTCTCCTTCAAACTTTGCTTTCGTCACAGAATGCTCCTTTGCAGCAATTCCAGCTTTGCAGACCTTTGGCATTCTAACTGTTAATTTGCTGAGGTAATCTGGAGATATTTCGCCCCATGCTTCCAGAAGATCCTCCCACAAGTTGAATTGGCTTGATGGGCACTTTTTGCATACCATACGGCCAAGCTGCTCCCACAACAGCTCAATAGGGTTGAGATCTGGTGACTGGGATGCCCACTCCATTACAGATAGAATACCAGCTGCCTGCTTCTTCCCTAAATAGTTCATGCATAATTTGGAGGTGTGCTTTGGGTCATTGTCCTGTTGTAGGATGAAATTTGCTCCAATCAAGCGCTGTCCACAGGATATGGCATGGCGTTGCAAAATGGAGTGATAGCCTTCCTTATTCAAAATCCCTTTTACATTGTACAAATCTCCCACTTTACCAGCACCGGAGCAACCCCAGACCATCGCAATACCTCCACCATGCTTGACAGATGGCGTCAGGTACTCTTCCAGCATCTGCAAAGCTGGAATTGCTGCAAAGGAGCATTCTGTGACGAAAGCAAAGTTTGAAGGAGAAAATTATTATGTCAAGTAAAAATCATTATTTCTAACCTAGTCAATGTCTGGACTATATTTACTATTCATTATGCAACTCATTTGATAAATAAAAGTATGATTTTTCATGCAAAAGACAAAATTGTCCGGGTGACCCCAAACTTTTGAAGTGTATTGTACTTCCTATGTAAAATCTTGGAAGCAGAACTACGGTACTGAAAAACATGAATTAAAAACTACTGTATTATACTTCCCAAAAGAAATAAACTCAAAAAGTTATGCCCCCTGTAGCATAATCCCAAGAAAACTGGCACTGCCTCTTGGTTGAGTTTAATTATATATCTTTGAACTATTTTGTTGCATTGAACCAGTGATGTAACTGGCCATTTTGACTTATGTTCATTCTGGCCTTTAGACCACGTGCACACATTGACTATTTGGTGAGTTTTTTTATTTCAGTATTTGTAAGCTAAAACCAGGAGTGGAACAATCAGAGGAAAAGTAAAATCAAATAGTAAAACATGAGCACCACCTCTACATTTATTACCCACTCCTGTTTTGGCTTACAAATATTGAGGTGAAAAACTCAACAAACAGCTTGTACATGTGGTCTTAGGGTATTCTCTGTATAGACCCTAGTTTATAAGTAACATGAAACTTTGCGTAAAAAGTAAACTGTGCCAATAAGTATGGTGGGCCATGTAACCACTGTTTTGTTTGTATGTTGTATAACCTTTCTCTTATAGTGAAATACTTTTTTGGGGTGTGGGCAATAGACTATGATGTAGATTATGTAGATTATGTATGGTCGGTTAAGGTCACAGATTACCTATGGCACATACAAAAGTGATTCCACACAAGCATTACTTGACTTGGAGTTTTAAATGATCAATTGGATGCATCTTATAATCATGTGCAAAACAGCAGTCATCGTCCAGACATTTCCCACATTTGAGGCTTTTTATACTTTAAAGAAAATAATGAACTTATAACTCTTAGTCTGGTGAGTGCCATATTTTCACTTCTCTTTGTTGGCTGCATCTTGTGGTCAGAAGCAGGGGATGGTAGTTAATTGTCATGACGCTAGCTAAAGACTATCAGCGGGTCAAGTGGTCTACAGACTCACAAGAGACCTCTGAAATGATAGAGTTGGGAGAAGGAGAGGTAGAAGTACACAGTGGGAAGAAGCTATTAAAATAGAGAATGATTATATGGGGTTTCTCTGTTGATGACTTCAATAGAAGAGTAGGAATACTCTGCCCTAAATTACAGACCATGGCCAAATACTGTGTGAGAGATGCCTCAAAGTGACCTAAAGTGATTGAAAATGTTACAGTGAGAGATCTTTGGCTAGATATAACCCATTCTATTGTAGACCACCTCATCAATCATGGCAACTACAGTCTGGAAGAAAAAAAAGACTATAAAGCACGTAGAAACAACTCCCTTTGCCAGCATTGCAGTGATTCACAGGTTGTATTGCAGCTAACAGAAAATGTAACTATTTAATTAATCTTCCATTGCGAGTGTGAATGAGCAGGCGATTGTGATTTGTTTCCAAGTGTGATTTAGATTAAGTATATGACTTGTGATTCAGTGAAAAAGAAACTTGGAATTCTGTGTGCATAGCTGGGTGCATTCCTACCGGATTGTACAGGTAAAATATATCTTTGTACGGTGTTAGCCAGTAGAGATAAAAAAGTTGTTTAAAAGAACTGAGCATTGTCAGTGATTGATACCTTTTAATGACTAACTGAAAAGATGGCAATAATAGCAAGCTTTCCAGACTATGCAGGTCTCTTCTTCAGGCTCAGTATAACACAAAATAAAACTTTCACACTGCTTATCTATGAACTACAGCAATATTTATGGCCACAACAGTTTGCCCCCTTGCCATAGTGATAGTTCTGCTTCACATAGCTTGTCTTATTTACTGCCTCATTCTATGTCCTGTTGTGTATAAATATGTGACTCTTCAGATTTTGTGTTATACTGAGCCTGAAGAAGAGACCTGAGTAGTCTCAAAAGCTTGCTATTATTACCATCTTTTCAGTTAGCCATTAAAAGGTATCAACCACTGAGGACTCTCAGTTCTTTTAAACAACTTGTTTACCGGATTGTAGAGTCGGGAAAGCACTTTTCCCCTAATATGGAGCTTACTGTTTGCTCCATGGGTTTTTTGCCTTCTTCTGGATCAACATGTTAGGCTTTAGGTTGAAATCTCTGGACTGAAGTCTACCTTCAATCTTAAAACTATGAAATAAGTCCCAAAACAATGCAACCAATAAAGTAAGTGAGGTTCTCCACTGAAATAGATTTCTCAATTCAATCATAGAGAGATATGTTACATAAGTGTCAAAAGGAGAAGGTAACAGACGGCAGCTGAGGTCAGAGGAGATGAGGCGGAATAGATGAATTAAAGAGGCACACAGTTCAGAAAAGGGAGAAACATACAAGACACATGAAAAATGAGATGGATACAACTTTATTCTTGCATTTTATGTAGCCAAGCACTAAAGCAAAAATAGCTGTCAGTAACTTTGCCGCCTGCGCCTTCCAGATAATCCTCACCAATTAGCACTATCAGTACAGAAATGCACACTATTCCTGACAATTCACACTTACAGCTTATCATCAGAGTCCTATATAATTCTATACTCATTAACTTTCCTATTTTCACTGAGGTTTAAGCATCCAAAGAAATCGATGTTATGAAGGTTTGTGAGTGCTGGTCTACTGCTAGATGCTAATTACTACCTGACCACCAAGACAAATTCGTCAATACGCTGTTCCTGTTTTACTTCTAAAAAAGTATATGTTACACAAGTGTAATCATGATTGAATGACGTATGTGCTATACTGTGACCGAGGCTCACCTCAATCAGGGAAATTCAGGATTTTCAGTCTGGGTAATTGTGAAGGTAAAAGGTATTATTTCTGTGCGGAGTCATTCTAATTGCCTGATAGGGATTGAATTTAATACAAAAATCCCTTTATAATGCATACAGCCCCTGTCATACCATTTTATTCCAGAATACCTGTATTAACCATAATACTATAATAACCAATCCCATTTACAGCTTATTACAAGGGATTGGATGCGCTGTAATGATACATCTAGATTTCTTGTATGTGTAATCTGTATCTATAGATCAGCATTTTAGATAACAATGAAGGAAACGTCATATCCCTGTCTGCTGTGTATCGCCCATTGATTAAATTTTATTAATTGTCCTATGCCATACACTATACCGTACAGAGAAGGACAAAGTGACAATGTCTACATTTATGCTTCAATTGACGTGTGTGTTATTCTATTCCCTTCAGGTCTATATCACACATACAAATGTCATTGCTGATAAACAATTGGAAGACAATGCCCCTTCCTATCTGCAATATATTCATGGAACTTGTCATGATCCATTGATTTCTGACTACAATTTCTACAATACACACAATAAAGCCAAAGGGGGTTTAACACAAAGGACCATAGAGAACAATGAGGCACAAAGCCGTGTCTGTTGTACTGATGAGAATGAATGTCATGAATTTAAAGCAGGAATATAAAAATTTGGGAAACATCGTTTTTGACTTTTTTTTCCTCTCCGCATATAGCTGCTTTGCATGCATATGGTGTATACAGGTTGTAGTGATGTCATTGACCCAAGCTGGGCTTCTAGTCCCCATAAAGCGAAGTGAGGACATGAGTTATCTTGTGCTGTCACATTCTGCCATCACTAACTAAATATATGACTGTATTATCGCACGGGTCACACATGTCCTATGCAGTCAGCAGGGGTCATCATTCAGCCAAGGCTGGCACCATTACACCTGCCTGCTCCTCTCCTTATCCCATGTATTTTAGTTCTAAGTGTTTATTCTATTCTGCATCAATACAAAACAGAAGTAAATATATATACTGTATATGTATAAGACTGTATTATCACATGGTTCACACATTTCACACATGTCCTATGCAGTCAGCAGGGCTCATGATTGCCTCCATTCAGCCAGTGTTGGCACCACTACACCTGCCTGCTCATCTCCTTATCCCATATACCTTATATATGTGTTTCTTGTACTCTGCTATTGTGTATCAATATGTACAATATAGAGGTAGCTATATATATATATATATATATATATATATATATCACTGTATTATCACATGGATTACACATTACACATGTCCTATGCAGTCAGCAGGGGTCATCATTGCCTGGATTGAGACAGTGTTGGCACCACTACACCTGCCTGCTCATCTCCTTATCCCATATATTTTATATATGTGTTTATTGTACTCTGCTATTGTGTATCAATATGTACAATATAGAGGTAGCTATATATACTGTATTATAACATGGATTACACATGTCCTATGCAGTCATCAGGGGTCATCATTGCCTGGATTGAGCCAGTGTTGGCACCACTACACCTGCCTGCTTCTCCCCTTGTCCCATGTATTTTATATATAAGCACTTATTATATTCTCCTAATATCTATCGATATGTACAATACAGAAGTAATTATATACGGTATATGACTGCATTATCACATGGGTCACACATGTCCTATGCAGTCAGCAGGGCTCATGATTGCCTCCATTCAGCCAGTGTTGGCACCACTACACCTGCCTGCTCATCTCCTTATCCCATATATTTTATATTATATATATATATATATATATATATATATATATATATATATATACACACACACACACACACACATTTATTATATTCTCCTAATATCTATCGATATGTACAATACAGAAGAAATTATATATGGTATATGACTGTATTATCACATGGGTCACACATGTCCTATGCAGTCAGCAGGGCTCATCACTGCCTGGATTGTTGAGCCAGTGTTGGCACCTCTACACCTGCCTGCTTCTCCCCTTTTCCCATGTATTTTTGTATTTGTTTATTATATTCTGCTATTAAGTATCAATATTTACAAAACAGAAGTAACTCTATGCCCAGAATACCGAGCCTGTCATTGACATTAGCCTAATATACAGATCTGCTCTGTAGCTCTCAGGATGACATTATTGCTATAGACAGAGCACATCTGTTACAGAGAAAGACAAAAGAAAGCTTGTCATGTAAGGTGTTCACATCAGTGACCAGACACATCAGCTGCAATGCCTCCATACACTCAGTGCAGAAAGCCACCATTCAATAGATACCTACCATGTCTGTAGGAGAATCCAGCAGCTCATCCCCAATACCTTGCATGCTGTGCATTATTCCTGCTGCTGCCCTTGAAGAGGTGCTGCAGTGTCTGCCCCAGTCCAGTACACACTGCAGTGTAGGGTGTCATCCAAAATGCACATTCCTCTCCTGCCTGCACCTCTGCTTACTCTGCTATTGCTGCTTTTTTTACTAGCTTCTAACAGTGTTGCAATCAATCAGTAAATCACATGATCCCTGTACTAGTCTCTGGAGATTTGCTTAAAGGGATAGTATCCTGCAAACCAGGGGGTTTTAACCTGCATAAACCAGGAGGGAGTGGATATGTCATTGACATGGTTACTATTTTTTTCTGTTAACCCTTTATTTACCTTGCTGTACTGTCATGTGAATGTTTGATATTCTGTTGCTATAGACTTGGCAGATGTACAGAAATCTAACACTAAATTAATATACCGGTTAGCGGACATAAATCTGCTTTACTGCATTACGCTTTATGAAAATTGCATACCGCAGCAATACGATAATCTAAATGTAGCGCTACGGAATTAATTTTTCATAAGCATCCCGTGTTAAAGGCAGGATAAAGTTATCTCCAGCAGCAATACCATGCAGAAGTAGTGTCCAGCCAGACTATTGGGTACTTATTTTATATATACGGTATATATATATATATATATATATATATATATATATATATATATATATATATATAGTAGAAGAAGGAGGGATCCAGCAATTATGAAGAGGTCCAGTTGGCATAAAACACTGAATTTAGTGGTAGAAAAATTAAAAAATGTAACAGAGCTGTAAATAATAAGTTGCAGGAAATAGTGCGTTACGGACAACACATTTCGGCGGTATAAACCGCCTTCTTCACAGTCCAAGCCAAAACTGATCACACACAAATATATATATACACACACACACACACACAGTATTTTATATATATATATATATATATATATATATATATATACACATACACACACATTTTATATATATATATATATATATATATATATATATATATATATATACAGTAAATATGTATAGTTTTTAAATGATTTTATGCTACAGAAGAAGGGGGTCTTTTTAAAGGGGGTTAAAAAAGTCAATGATGACTAACGGGGTCACCTTCTTATATTCTGCGCTGTTTTACTAGTTAACTGCAACAAACACCTTTGACTTTATTGAGATATTTCAGAAAAAAAGTGTAAAATTCAATGCAGCCCCTGTGGGAGATTTCATTAGGTAGTTCAGGTAATTGCTTTGTGGCTCTCACGTAGGCACCATGACAAATTTGGCCAATTTATGCAAATAGCCATGCAGAACTGAAGGGCAACTGGCACCAAATAGGTTAAACGCTGAGTAAGTGACCTCTACCAATGCTTATTCATTTGTGATTAAAAAATAATAATAATTAAAGTATATTCTTCAGCGTCTGATGTCTTGAGTGTCTCCGAGTGTCTCTTTCCATAGAAACCTTGCTTTAACGTTCTGCCTCATTGACTATCAGTGTTGCTAAGCTGGCATCCTCAAACAATATACGGCACAGTATGGAGTTAATGGAAACAGGACTAATCTCCACACATATGTGGTTTTACATATAACTCTTTTTAACCAGTTGTTTACCCGAGAACTGTTATAGGTTTATTTTTAATTTAATTTTTAGGTTTAAAATTCTATTCTGAGTTATTTTCTAGGTTATATTAATAGTTATCGGTGCTCAAGCCTTATAACGGTAATATATATCTTTGTACCATGTTTTTTCTAAGCTTTATAATACATAAAGAATTTGCTACAAGAATTAATAAAATAGCAAGCAATTACTTGCTGCTGCCACTAGAGGGAGTACAGCAGCTCACTGCTGGCAATCTTATCATTGAGCTCAATGTGTAGTGGCGTACAGCTCCTGTACTCCCTCTAGTGGTGGGAGCAGGTAACCAGCATGTGTCTATGTATAGGTCTGTATAACTTCAAACACTATATTAGATACATTAGGAAACTATTAAGCACACGATTTCCCATTGTTTTTATAAACAAAAACAATAGCGTGTAAGAGTTGACGTTCAATGTAGTTTTTTTATTGATATGTTTATATAAAAAATTAAATTTAGAATTTTGTTTCTGTTAAACATTCAATTCTCTTTATTTTGTTACTACAGGTAAAGATTTCAGTGTCAAAGTACGTGACATTCATCGCCAGTTCTAAAATTAATCAAGGACGACGCTCTTAAGTGCAGAAGACAAATTACATGAAAAGTCCAACTTGCTCGAATTATTGGGGTTCCTGGATGTAGAAACAGGCAAAAAAAAAAAAAAAAATTCGATTGTTAGGACGTGCTGTCACTATTGATGGGGTATCAACTTTTGGGAATCTCACTTAGCGGTCCCCCTGGATATAATGCTATACCAGGACTGCGGTCACTTCATTCTTGGGAATCCCAGAGGTCCCATCTTAGAAGCGACAAACCATCACAGTTAAGATGCAAATAACCCTTTAAAGACATTAAAGTTGAAGGATTTGTCCCTTTTTTTCAACCTCGGAACATACCGGAATTTAATGTAATACTATACAGATTACGGCAATTTCACATCCAGTGATGCATGTTATATAAATCTCGTATCTTTAGGGCAGAGTCAAGACTCATGTTCATTCCTTTAATTATTGGCACATGAAAATTGCAGATGTTAGGCAGCTAATTAAATCTACGTATTGTGACATAATGCCTTAATCCTATCAGTCGTTGAACAAGTATAATTCATATGCATTAGTAATTAAAGAGATACGTTGGTTGCTCAAGGCAATTATATTCTAGGCGTTTTCAGAGGGAGCCTGTGCCCAGCCAATATCAGAATAAGCGTCCCTTTTAGTGACAAATTTATAAGCTTTAATTACTATTAGAATAGTCACTCTGCTTTTCTGAAGTCCTGAATAGCAAACCTGCCTGGTTATGTCACTTGGTAGGAATTTACCCAGCTTTCGACTGCCCAGAAAAGTACCAGACTTCAGGCTCTGACCCATTTATAGACCCCGGGGACGAGTAGAAGATGTCCCCATGTGGAGCTAAAATTGGAGACATTTACGTTTAGGGTTTATTTCATGAGTTTACTCACAAATAACTTAGTAGACCTTAAAGTGAAGCTGTCAGGTCCAATATGCACCCAGAACAAAGATCAGTTCTGGGTGCATATTTCTTCAGTGCACGGACCCTAAGCCCGGCGTTCTGAGGCAGGTACACGTCACTGCCGATCATGACACTGGACAATGGGCATTGAATTGCATGTTAACACGCCCCTGTTAGCATGCTACCATGCTATGAGGGTGGAATGAGCACAGGAACTAACACCCTTGCGACTAGTCCCCTTGCTCATTAGCATGCCATTAAGGATCTTTAGAAATACTTTTTCTAAAGATCTCTATCTACGCTACTAAATAAAGGAACGATTAATAAGGGATTAGCAATATACACCCAGACCTGCTCACGGTTCTGGGTGTATATTGCACCTGACAGGTTCCCTTTAATGATGATATGTCCCAAGTATGCAATCAGTAGTATAGTATGTGGGAAGGCCAAAAGGGCAACTGTCCTTCGAGCAGCATTCTTAGGAGCACATTTTTTTTATTTGTGTTTTGTTTTTTTTTTTAAGAAAGTAGTACCTCTTTATTCCAATGAAATCTCGTACCTCTAAAAAAATGGCATCACCACTACCAAAAATCCAGACCTTTCCCCATATTTCAGGGTGAGTTCCATTTTTAACTGTATCAGCAGCAACATAACTCTCGTACAGATGGATCCTATGGGAAAGCGGAGTGATATAGGTTCCTGCATCACCAATCCTCATCCTGTGGCTGTTGAAGGCTTATGACCTATAAGATGTCATTATCTTGGCACAGGCGAGTCAATGATGTTACGGGATTAGAAATGAGCGGACCAGTAGGAGTTTGTTCAGCGGGTTCAGCCAAACTTTAGATCAAGTTCAATTTGGGACCCGGACTTGACCTGAACCCCATTCGAAGTCACTGATTGGGCTCTTCGAGTCTCCTCCCACATACAGCCAGCCATAAACAGAACATTGCAAACTGCTCGCACCAAGCAGACTGAAGCACAATGATGCTTGCTTGAGTGGTGCGATACGTAAAGCACCCAATCTCCGAACTCGAACGCTGTTTTTTGGAAAGTCTGTGTTCCGTACGAGCACCAAGCAATGAACCTTGGGTTCGCTCATGTCTACACTTGACCTCTCAAACTTGGTGAGAATAAACTTCATATGCTTGCAGGGATTAAAACAAAGATTGTGTTCTTAATTTTGGAGGGGCACTTAGGATGATCATTACTTTTTAAGGGGACATTAATACTTTCAGATATCACTTTAAGTGGAACCCAATACTCATTAATGTTTTAAAGGGTGCACTCAGCACTTAGAAGCACTATTATTCCTCTAATTCATGACAAACTCTGTCGTTTCCTACTACCTGACTGGAGTGAGATTTCTACCGTAGTGCATAGAGGCACATGTCACTCGTCAGGTGCTGCAGATTCATGAAGAGGGCTATACATGAATCAGGAGCCTCTGATGCCAGTGTGCCGCGCCAGTACCAGCAGCCAGCGCTGCTCGGATCCGGGCCTTCTGGGGTGGTGGCTCGAGGGTCTCCGGACCCGGGGGTCTCGCGGACATGCTGAATAAAAAGGGGGACGTAGATGTACTGGCTAGGCCGTATTAAGTTTGTGATGCCACCCACGGTGTGTGGTGAGGTGGGACACCACCGCTGCGGTTGTGGGGCACCCGGGGGAGATGTTGTGGCAGCTAGATGTTAACCCCTCCGTGGGTAGGGATGGTTGCACCGGGCCCAGTGTCGTTGTGCAGGGTATAGCGATGGCAAGGGGGTGCTTGATTACTCACGATCAATGAAACACACAAGTCTTTAGTAAACCAAGGTGCTGGTGGCCGGTGCCGCGGCCAGTTACATTTGGATCCCCCACCCGGGCTGGTGGTCTCTATCCTTTTCCTCTGCACTGACTTTCTGTAAGGTGGACTTCCTAGTCTGAAACTCAGGAGTCCACTCCCAGCTGGATGTGGCCTCAAGAGCCATGCCCACAGACGCTGGCCCATGGGATCTATGGGCCCTGGCGGTGACCTCCTATTTCTATCGGTGGGCTGTTGTCTTCTAGGAGGGACTTTGGGTGGGACAAGACCTGGCCTCAATCGATTAATTAACCAGGCCGCTGGTTTCCGGTCCTGGCTTCAGGGTCCGAGAACCCCCCTTTGTGCTCCGGTTTCCGGGTCGGTTCCCCATGTCGGTACCAGCGGGCTACAACCCTGTTCCAGTCCACCTTGGTTCTGCTGAGCCGTCTTCCCGTCTCCTGCTGATGGAGACCACCGTCTGCCTCCTAGCCAAGGTACCAGGGCTCCTACCCTGGCAGCGTTCAACTTAATCTTTCTCTGCTGGAGCTACACCTAGCTCCAGCCCACACTCTTCTCCAAACTGAACTGCAAAGCTAATCTGCCTGTTTTCCCACCCTGGGCTGTCTAGAACCCTGGGTGGGCGTGTCCAACCGCCTGGTCCCCCCCACTGGTGTGTCTGTCTTTCCCTAAGAGGGGTGACTAGGGTTTCAGGTCAGCTGTGTGTTTCCTAAGTGAGGGAAGGTGTTGTGCAGGGGCCTATCTGTGACTACCTGGTTTTGCCAGGGCGTCACACCAGTAACAGCACTCCACCTCATCAAGATTGGCGTGCTGTAAACATCACTGTTCATGATTGTATCAGGCTCTAAATATTTTCCCACAATATTATTATGTAATTCTGCTCAGCTTCTCCTGCCCTATCTGGAAAGCAGGTACGTGGGAAGGTGCACTGAACTATTTATCCACGCCTAGGGTGCACCGAGTGCCTGAGTTTGGTTTGAACAGTCATTTCAGCCTGATACGCTCCCTTTAATAAACTAAAAATCAAAAGTAAAAATGTGTTTGTTTCATTTTAGTATCACATTACAGCCTGATCTGTCCCCGAAGAAAAGAAAAAAACATTTTTCACTTGGGAATAAAGAAAAATATAAATAGTGACCTTTGGAATATATCACTTTAAAAGTCAAAAATATGCTATGGGCATTAAGGCATCTGAATGGCTTAAACTTGAAAGGGTTAATCTATGTGAATGTTGTGGTGGATTACAACAATTATTAGCTGTGAAAAATGCGCAGTATACGAACTCCTGCACTGAATACTTCTGTACCCTCCATTACTCATACAACCATTTATTATACATCTTTCACATTTACTAATTCCTGTTCCTACAGAAGGAGGTGAAGTGCAAATGCATAATTATACCAAGCAAATCCTTACTATGTGGGTGTGTAATGTAATAATACATGCACAACGGGAGTCATTTATGGAAAAATATATCCATCTGTTTGACATTAAACTATATATAGTATAATAGCAAACAGCAGCAAAACTACTACATCAATTGAGCTGCGATCCCCGGATGAATGGCAGGGCAGTGCCTAGGATTTCTTTCATCCAGGGCTTAAAGGGAACCTGTTATGTGAAAAAAAACTATTAACCTACAGGTATTGGGTTAATCTGCAAGCTAATAGCGTTTTATACTAACAGGCCTCTGCATTGAGAGATCGGCTATAGGGAGCAGATCATAGAGACATGGAGCAGTTGTAAGGAGGTGAACTATTGCTGTTGTATTGCTTTCCCTGGAGACACCAATTGCATTATTGTATTGTCATGTAATTGCATGTGAATTGTCTCCTGCATATTAATAAATAGTCTAATATGTTAAATGTAATGTATTATATGTGGTTGCCAAACTATAGGGCAAGAAATAGCTAATTGTTGGGATTAGCCCACAATGGGAGGAGTTAGCTGATAGGGAGAGAGATAGTTCTTTCTATATAGTTAGTGAAGACTCAGTGCATGACAGGAACGGACGTATTTATATAGTGTTACGGTTGCTGTGGCTCTGGAGACTATGTCCGAATTTCTTGCTACTACACATGTGCAAGCGCTAGAGACTAAGGGGCACTTTGCACACTGCGACATCGCAGGTACGATGTCGGTGGGGTCAAATTGAAAGTGACGCACATCCGGCATCGCATGCGACATCGCAGTGTGTAAAGCCTGGATGATACGATTAACGAGCGCAAAAGCGTCGTAATCGTATCATCGGTACAGCGTCGGCGTAATCCATAATTACGCTGACGCAATGGTCCGATGTTGTTCCTCGCTCCTGCGGCAGCACACATCGCTGTGTGTGAAGTCGCAGGAGCGAGGAACATCTCCTACCGGCCTCACTGCGGCTTCCGTAGGATATGCGGAAGGAAGGAGGTGGGCAGGATGTTTACATCCTGCTCATCTCCGCCCCTCCGCTCTGATTGGCCGCCTACCGTGTGACGTCGCAGTGACGCCGCACGACCCGCCCCCTTAACAAGGAGGCGGGTCGCCGGCCACAGGGACGTCGCACGGCAGGTGAGTGTGTGTGTGAAGCTGGCGTAGTGATAACTTTCGTTACGCCAGCTATCACCACATATCGCTGCTGCGACGGGGGCAGGGACTATCGCACTCGACATCGCAGCATCGGCCTGCGATGTCGTAGTGTGCAAAGCCCGCCTTAGTCCTATCTTGGAGCCATTGCACATGTGCGGGTGACATCATCGCTGACACGAGGTCACATGTCTCTGACACCTTCTAAGCTGATTGGCCACTGGTCATGTGCTTGTGACACGTGGTCACATGTCTCTGACACCTTATATGCCGATTGGTTGCTGGTCATGTGCTTGTGACGCTTTGCTCGGTGATAGGCCAGCGTGACATCATTGCTGTCATTCTGGCAGCGGATTGGCTCTGGTGTCCTCCATCTTGGATGAGGCACAGAGTCTATATAAGACCCTGACACACGCCGCCCGGTGCTCAGTCCTCTTGGTTCATGCATGAGGGTAGACGCCCTGTGCACGTCCCTCTAGTCATCTCTCTGTCTATGTTAGGTGAGCGCTACCGGCAGGGTAGCATTCTTATACCTTACAGCTTTGGCTGCAGTCCGTATCCTTACCTCTTAGTGGAGCAGACATAGGCAGGTGCCTGAGGCACATGGTCCGGCTGGGCCTTGTGATTCTACTCGTAGGTGGACGTTGCCGCTAGGGTAACGTTCCTTATACTGCGTCTGGCAGTTGTTCGTATCCTCGCACACTAGGGGAGCGAACAGAGGTAGGAGCTTTGTGTGGCTTACGCTGCTGTCCGTCTCTTTTGCACCACTAGAAGAGCGAACCTAGGCAGGTGCCATATCTAGTGGTTCATGTCCTCGCACACTAGTGGAGCGAACGCAGGTAGGAGCTTTGTGTGGCTTACGCTGCTGTCCGTCTCTTTTGCACCACTAGACCTAGGCAGGTGCCATATCTAGTGGTTCGTGTCCTCGCACACTAGTGGAGCGAACGCAGGTAGGAGCTTTGTGCGGCTTACGCTGCTGTTCGTCTCTTTTGCACCACTAGAAGAGCGGACCTAGGCAGGTGCCATATCTAGTGGTTCGTGTCCTCGCACACTAGTGGAGCGAACGCAGGTAGGAGCTTTGTGCGGCTTACGCTGCTGTCCGTCTCCTGGCACCACTAGAGGAATGAACCTAGTTAAGTGCCATTTCACACTCACTGCTTTTGTCTCTGTGATCTTTAACAGAGACCATTCCACACACCCTCCAAGTAAGGGAGGAATTGCTTTATTTTTTCTAAATTATATTCCTCTGTGAGTTTAACAGAGGTATTGCACTGCACTTGTGCTATTATTTTTTACAGTGGCACACTTATATACCCCTTATCCTCTGCCATAGTCTGCAGCAGAGTCTTTGCACGGTGGACCCTGACTGTCTGACATTCCTTTAGGTTTTATTATCAGACAGCCCCCCGTAACATATAGTCTGTAGGTCGTCAAGGTTGTATGCAGTGAGTGACCTGTGGTAAAAAGGAGAAAGGAGACTGTATTGGAGATAGCATGATCCTGAAGTGGTGACCAAAACACAGAATGTGAGACATCGCTGAGGCTAGAGACTGGCCTTCTAACGAAGTGGTCCCAGGCAGAATTGTCTGGAGGAGGACGGAACTCTAGCAGTAAGGCCCCAAGCCTTAAAGGTAATGGATAGAGGCAAACTGGCGCATGAGCATAGTCAGCTTTCTTGGGTGGAATTTCCCCAAGCATCCGAGAGTGCAATCCTCTTCTCTGATACTACTGGATACCCCCTTACCCCCCATTTTTATGAGGAGAAGAGATGTGGATACGGAAGCATCTGGGAACACATCTTTGGCCTTAGTGGCAAAACCCCTGACACCCTCTTCTATGATAAGGTTGGATGTGGAGCCACAGAAAAAGAAAGTCACAAATTGGACTGTAAGAGGAGGCTGGGTTGTGCTGGGACTCACAGGTCAAGCAAGATCAGAAATAACCCAGTGGGAACCAAGAATGTGTCTGGATATGCTTTGTAGACTTGAAATGTGCTGGAAAATATGTGCCCACTATCTGGTGTATAAAGTTGTTGCTGAAGATGAACCATTTAGTAAAATACTGTTGTTTAAAATTAACTGGTGGTCTCCTTGGGCAAAAGAGTTGTCATCCGGTTCTGGCCAGCCCTCGTCAGCAGCAACATGTGGCCTACTTCAGTGTACAGTTTACACAACACAAGTCTACATACTCAGTTGGGGGCAATGTCTTTTATATAGGGTGTCTCAAGTCAATACCTTGCCTACTATCGTCGTGCACCAATCTAATCAGTCAACACTTAGTATACACTGTGGAACGGCTGCAACTACGCCCTAGCACTGACTGCCAGCCAGCTCTGTAGCGGTGTAATATTGAGCCAGCTGTCAGTCAGTGATGGAGCAGGGTTATAGCCACCGCTCACTACGTACTCAGTAGTGATTGAAACTGCTCTGGCTGAGCCTCTATGAATGAAAACCCAAGCCTGACAAGAATTAAGTACATTTCCTTCCTGTAGCTGGGATTTCAGTGTAGAGGCCAGACAGTTTAGAATGCTATTAACCAGCAGATTAACTCCATAGCTGCAGGTTAATAGTGTTTTTTGACTTGACAGATTCCCTCTAAGGTTCAATGTATCTAAATATATCGACCCAGGCAATATGTCTTGTTGATGTCCCTCCTGACAGCAAGCACTTGGGTCAAATATCTGGTTGTCCCCTTTGCTATGCCTCTCTGGATAGCAGTGTGAAGTATCAGATTTTTTTTTAAAGTAGAACCCGTATAACAGACCTATACAAAAATGGCAGCACCCCATATTTACCCTTAAAAAGTGCTGTCACCTCAAAGTACTCCCTTCTACGACCTTACAGGTCTACAGCAAGCAGTTTGCATAAGATAAATGGAGTACATGAAAATAATTGGAACGCTGAAATCCTGATCCCAATTATTGATCCACTGGCTGAAACATTTAGAAAAAAATACTAGACATAAAGGGAGAATCTATTTGTAGAACTTCACTCCATTGACCAGGTAAGTAATCTGAGAAGGGGTGGACACAGACACAAGAGGACAAGTGCAAAAACAATTTAATGGTCATTTGCAGTCCAATAGCTCATTATTTTGCACAATTTCACCTGTTTGAAGATGAAAATTGACCCCCTTGTAACACCTATATGGGCATTCCCGCACTGCCCTGCCCCCCACCCTCAGCGGGGACGTCAACTCTTCACCTTCCCTGTGGCCCAGTGGTGGGTGCTACATCCCTGGTCCATGCTGCTGTCTCCCAGGGCCTGCATATGCTACACAAGCCTCCTGGGAAAGCCCGTAGGGTGAGAACGTGGACACGCCCCTTTTCTCAAAGGGTCATTACGCCCTGACCCAGAAGTGCCTCTTAGCTTGGCTGAGAGGCTTCAGATATTTAAGACCCCTTCCTCTTAAGGGAAGTGCCTGGGCATCAAGTTCTATACGTTGCGTATGCTGTCGTATTTGTGTTTCAGTGCATTACAAGTCCAGTGCTGCTAGGGGTACATGCCAGTTCACAGGTAAAACTGCACTACACCCATTGCTAGGCACACACTGGGACAAGGGATAGTGGCAGTAACCCTCCCATGCTGCATGCTCGGAGGGGTCGTAAGACCCATCCCTGCTCCCATAGGGTGGTAGCTTAGCAACCGGGGGGTGGGGAGAGCCAGCCGAGTGTAGAGCAGAGAGGAACGTCAGAGTTTCAGTTTACCTCAGAGAGTGAGAGAGTGAGGAGCCAGCATGTAGCTGTTAAAGAGAACGGAGCTATGTGAGTTCAGAGTGTCCGCAACAGAGAAAGAAAGCAACAGAGAAGGAGAGAAACAGAGAGTAGAAGAAGAGCTCTAGTCAGGCAGGAGCTAAAGAAAGAAGAAAGTGACGCTTCCTGGTGAAGACCCTGGGACTCGGAGGGTCCAGGTGACACCAAGCAGGGAACGAAGGGATTCCAGGGCCACAGATAACTTCAGAGCTGGTGGCCAGTGAAGTCAGCTGAGAAAGGACACAATTAGAGGGGTGCACTGGCATCAACCCCCAGATCTACCCGGGATCGGCGGAGGTCCCTGACGGTGGTCCCAGCAGTCCAAAGGCTCCTGCAGGCTTTGACAAGAACTGTGAGTAAAGACCTTGAAACTGCACCCCTGGTGTTGCATCAGTTATTTCTCTGCATAGACACGAATAAGCACCAACAGTGTCCCCGGTGCACCGCTCCACCTGTGGGGAGCAGTACCACCATTGCTGCCATATCATCACCCCGGAGGCCTCACACAGCAGCGGCGGCTTAATAGCCGCATACCACAGGTGGCGTCACGAACACAAACCCCAAGTCATCAGCCATATAAAACTGACACCCACCAGGGCCACGGAGCCGGGCCCCGCCACCACTGACGACCCCCGGACTAGTCTGGCCCGGCACCCGGTGTCCCATAGCCCTGGGGTGGGCGAGTCAATTTTGGCGTCACGAACAGGATCTCGTGCCCGGCGCCCACCGGGTACTGTGCGCCTTTAAAAAGACTGTGTGTTTTACTGTGGAAACCGCCACCATTAGCGCTGCTGAGAGCGGGAAGAAGGGGGGCATGTCAGAAGAAAGGGCGCGAAGAGAAGCCCCGCCCCCTTGGTCTTGGCAAAAGAGCGCCAAGCAGTGACCGCTATGCAGAGCGGAGGAGAGAAAAATGGCGCGCTAAGAATGCTGCTGTATGGAGGAAGAAAGAAGATGGCTCCTGCAAGTGGAGGCCAGGAGGAGCTCACCTGGATCAGGCCTGTGACCGCCGCTGAGCTGGAGGCTGAAGTCGGGGGAACGGCTGACAGGATGAACGAGCAGAGCGGACGAGAGACAGCCGTGTAGGGGAAGGAGATGGTGCTGGCCATGAGGAAGCTGCAGGTGTCTGTGCAGCAAGGCCTGTGTGGAGGTGCCGCCCACGACCATCCGGAGCCCACACCAGCGATGGCGATCCTGCTGCAGAGCATCTCCGGCCTAACCCTGGGTGAGTCCTATACTGCCCCTGCCCGATCGGGTGTGCTGACCCCGCCGGCGTTACTACCAGAGGCCACTGCGATGCCCGCCGCGATCCCCGCTGCGATCCCGAGTGTGATCCCGAGTGCGATCTCTGCTGCGATCCCGAATGCGATCCCTGCTGTGATCCTGACTGGGGTCTCTGCTGCGATGCCCATTGAAGTCTCTGCTGCGATGCCCATTGAGGTCCATGCTGCGACCCTGACTGAAGTCCCTGCTGAGACGTCCGGCGCAGAAACACCCTATCCGGCCAGATCAGACCAGGCCGCAACGCCGTCTATCCCAGCAACTGTTGTGGCTAAAGAGCAGACCCCTGAACATCCAGAGGAGGACGCAGCTCCGATACAATCACCCCGCAGCAGCCCCACTCCTACCCAGGCTGCAGCGCCCCGTAGTAGGCCAGCGACCAGCACTCAGGAGACGCAGACGATGATCTCCTCTGCCTACCCGCTGCCTGGAGCAATGCCGGAGTGGGACCCCCGCATCTATCCTCACAAGTAATGAAGAAGGAAAGAAGATGCTGAACTGTATATAACCCCTGAAGTTAAACGTCCGAGTTGAAAGTTTTAAAGGACCTGCTCCAGAAATAATGCTTCCTGCCTTTGTTGAACGTCCCTAAGTTCTCCAGGAGACGCCACCCAGCACAAGAGGTGGAAGGAGGAGGACCTTGTCTGACTTGTTGACCGTCGCTGGGTCAGAGTCCCAGTGGGCGCCATCAAGGGTCGGGGCCCCTGGTGGAGGACGACAAGGAGTTAATGGAGTCAGGACAGTACATAGCCCCTGAATGTCTGCCCATTGTTCTTTTCGAAGATGACACCCTAGTCCTGAATCCTTGTCCCCTGTTCTTTTTGAAGATGACCCCCCCCTGTTTATGTGTTACCGGGCCACTGGACTGGAATGTGGTCCCCGGTGAATGTGTTATTTATGTGCTTCCCATAAAGGGATGTAATGTCCTAAAGTTTTAATGTTTTATGCATAACAAAATTTTGCAGTTTCTTCCATTGTTTTTGTTGTTTCAGCCCGAGGACGTGCTGGGATTCGCTGTGGGGGAGTGTGGCGCCCCTGAGGCTTCCGTCGCCACAGAGACATTGCACCCCAGTAAGAGGTGTGATGTCCCATCCTGGGTAAGGAAAGGGGTACATGCCAGTTCACAGGTAAAACTGCACTACACCCATTGCTAGGCACACACTCGGACAAGGGATAGTGGCAGTAACCCTCCCATGCTGCATGCTGGGAGGGGTCGTAAGACCCATCCCTGCTCCCATAGGGTGGTAGCTTAGCAACCGGGGGGTGGGGAGAGCCAGCCGAGTGTAGAGCAGAGAGGAAGGTCAGAGTTTCAGTTTACCTCAGAGAGTGAGAGAGTGAGGAGCCAGCATGTAGCTGTTAAAGAGAAAGGAGCTCTGTGAGTTCAGAGTGTCCACAACAGAGAAAGAAAGCAACAGAGAAGGAGAGAAACAGAGAGTAGAAGAAGAGCTCTAGTCAGGCAGGAGCTAAAGAAAGAAGAAAGTGACGCTTCCTGGTGAAGACCCTGGGACTCGGAGGGTCCAGGTGACACCAAGCAGGGAACGAAGGGATTCCAGGGCCACAGATAACTTTAGAGCTGGTGGCCAGTGAAGTCAGCTGAGAAAGGACACAATTAGAGGGGTGCACTGGCATCAACCCCCAGATCTACCCAGGATCGGCGGAGGTCCCTGACGGTGGTCCCAGCAGTCCAAAGGCTCCTGCAGGCCTTGACAAGAACTGTGAGTAAAGACCTTGAAACTGCACCCCTGGTGTTGCCTCAGTTATTTCTCTGCATAGACACGAATAAGCACCAACAGTGTCCCCGGGGCACCGCTCCACCTGTGGGGAGCAGTACCACCATTGCTGCCATATCATCACCCCGGAGGCCTCACACAGCAGCGGCGGCTTAATAGCCGCATACCACAGGTGGCGTCACGAACACAAACCCCAAGTCATCAGCCATATATAACTGACACCCACCAGGGCCACGGAGCCGGGCCCCGCCACCACTGACGACCCCCGGACTAGTCCGGCCCGGCACCGGGTGTCCCATAGCCCTGGGGTGGGCGAGTCAGCTGCAGTACACATCGGGTTAATTAACCCGATGTGTACTGTAGCTAGGAGAGCAGGGAGCCAGCGCTAAGCAGTGTGCGCGGCTCCCTGCTCTCTGCACAAGTAGCTGCAGTACACATCGGGTTAATTAACCCGATGTGTACTGTAGCTAGGAGAGCAGGGAGCCAGCGCTAAGCAGTGTGCGCGGCTCCCTGCTCTCTGCACATGTAGCGACGTTATAATCGCTGCTGCGTCGCTGTGTTTGACAGCTAAGCAGCGATCATAACAGCGACATACAAGGTCGCTGTTGCGTCACAGAAAATAGTGACGTAACAGCGACGTCGTTGTCGCTGTCGCTATGTGTGAACCCAGCCTTAGGGAGGTCAGAGGGGAATTGTGTATTTAATTAATGTGTGTGCAAATAGATTCGCACCCCGCAAAAAAAATGGCTGCTAATACTTTGTTGAACCATAGATGACCAGCAAAAGGCTACAGAAAAATAATAATACTCACTGCTCACCTTTGTCACAGCTCACCTGTCTCACCACACATGCAGTATGCTGTCTGGTCTTCTGCACCCCTACTTTTTGTCTTCCCAGGTCTTTAGCTTCCTTTACTTTGGGCAAAAGGTTTCCGGCTTGATCGGGCTTCTGATATCAATGTGCGCTGTGACTACACAGCGTGCTGTAAAGACATTGACCTGTTTAAGAGCCCCTGACCCAAAGGTAAAGCAGACCAAGGAGATGCGCAAAACTGGGGAAGGTAAAAAGAAGGGCAATGAAACCCAAACATTGATTGTGGGAGCAGCGGGACAGGTGAGCAATGAGGTAAAAAAAAAATATTTTCTTTTACATACTATCTTCATTATGGAGAGATCATAGAGCATAATAAAGAACATCCAAGTGAATTGAATTTAACTGTAAAATCTGCGTGATATGAATTCTAGTATTGGCAGATCTGAGCTTTTCTATTGAGCATATTCAGCATAAAATTGTCTGTTTTGCCTTTGTAGAACCTACTTGCTTTTTTTTTTTTAACTATATAGACTGCTTTCCATTACAGAGGGAAACCTCAAACATGTATATTAGGCCCGTTTCACACGTCAGTGAAAAACACTGACGTTTTTAACTGACGTGTAGGGCATATGTCCCTATGTGTGCCGTGAATCACGGCACACGTGGGTTGTCTAAGTGCAATCCGGGCTCCGTTTTCCGTGGCCTGTGATTGCACTTAGAGATTAACTCACCTGTGCCCGCTCCCGCTCTCCATGGTGCTGATCACTCCCGCGGTGCAGCATCCGGCCGGCGCTGACCCCCGCAGCAGCTGCTTCCGGGTCGGCTGTGTCGTGCATCATGAATATGCGCGACAGTAATGAGCCGGCTCAGAAGCAACAAGCTGCACGGGCTGCAGAGGACATCGCTGGAGCTGGGTGAGTAAAAATGATTTTTATTTTAAAAGCACAATTTTTTCTGGCACGTGTCTCACGGATCACACCACTGCGTCGTCCGTGGGACATCAGTGATGCCAGAAAAAAATGGACATGTCTCCATGCAGCAATCACGCACACACGGGTACGCCGCACGGAGACACGTGCAGTGAAAAATCACTGACGTGTGAGCAGACCCATTCATTATAATGGGTCTGCGTATGTCAGTGATTCTGGTACGTTTAAAAAAAAGCACAAACGTACTAGAATCACTGACGTGTGAAACAGGCCTTACAGGGAAGAAAATATAGCTGAAGCACTGTGTAAGTGCGAAACGGCCGTCGTCTGACGTGTCCGGCGTCCTCTCCCTCCCCACCAGCCCCCACCGCACATGTAACCTCTGCGCTTGAAATAAAGCTGCAACCTGCACAGCAATGATTTGGTGAGTGCCGTTTTTTCCTCTTTCTACATTGGATATAATCTGAACCTTATGCATATGTGCACCCCGGATCAGCTGTGATTCAGCCTGCATGCTTGGATTTTAGAAAAAGTCTATGGTTGTTGCTGAGTAGTGCCCTGCCTTCCTCTCATTCACTTTGAAAAGAATGGTGTGGTGTCTTCCCATTGGCTGTAGCTGAACGCTGGCAACTTCAGCCGGAAGACACATGCCACCCACAGTCAACCAGCGGTACTGCAGATCCCAAGCTAACCCAGCCCAGTGGATGATCGGAGCCTGCGCCCACCGCTGGCATCGACTCCTCTCCCATCACCAGTACCATCCACAGCAGGAACACGCCGTTGCCTGGCAATCGGAGCAGAAGTCGCTGGAGCAGACTCCGGCGGTGACGTAACACCTCTATGCATCCGCTCATCTCTATCAGGGAACCAATTGAAATGAGGTTAACTTGTCATTCATAGATAGGCATAGATGTTGGGAGTTGCAATTTCAATGTTGATGGGCTATACATTGGTATATTTTTCAACATTGCGACCATATGCACATAAATATATACATTTAAAATCAGTGACACTGTAACACCCAACATCTATGCCCATACCGTATATATGTGTATACATATACATAAAGTATATACATACTTTATCTATCTATCTATCTATCTATCTATCTATCTATCTATATATATATATGTATATATATATATATATATATATATATATATATATATATATATATATATAATATATATCTATATAAATCTATATATATTTATATATATATAGATATATATACATGCACACACTGTATATATTTCAAAAGATATTTTAACAATGCACCATTTTATGGTTATGCAGCTGCATATGTCGAAGCCTTCCGTCAGAGTTTTCCATCACATAAAACTTCCAATGTTTATTTTAAACATAAAAAGGTTTTGGTGCCGTGTTAGCCAGTTGAAAAATGATTGATTGCTCTCAGTGAGAGAAACAAAATTAAAATTTTGTAGTTGTGATACCTTTTAATAGCTAACATTAGCCATTAAAAGGTATCACAACTACAAAATTTTAATTTTGTTTCTCTCACTGAGAGCAATCAATCATTTTTAGACATAAGACTCTGACAAGATGTGAACAGAGCTCTAGTCATATGGTATTAAGGGCGCCTTAACAACTCAAAAAGTCTAATTTTATACTAAAGCAGCGACCTGCAATGATGTCATTCTTCTCATTCACCACATGTTACTACATTATGAAAGTTTAAAAACTGTGAGTTCTGAACATGAACCAGATAAGTTGTTCACCAAACATCCAAATACTGATGCCAGTGTGTCCTATGCCTTAATGACCAAGATCTGGTGTTTATATTGGTGACAAGCAAATATGTCTTATAGGCACATATAAAGCTGGACTCTTTAACCAGCTTTACTTTGCTGTATGTAAATTCCTGCAAAGTTTTCTCTGAAATAGTTGATGTCATGTCCTGGTAACTGTGGATGCCGTGTTTAAACATAAACTATTAGAAAACAGTAGAAACATTATACCCTCTGATAATGAAATGTCCAGAAATAATATGAAACTAGAGATGAGCGAACCTGAGGTTCGGTGTTTGGTGTTTGTACCAAATGGAGCCTTTACACAAGAAACAGAGTTCTGATTCAGAGTTCTGGCGCTTTACATATCAACACCACTCAACCCAGTGCAAGCTCCTTGCAATGTTTGATAGGCTTGTACTGGGGGTAACAACAGCATGATCAGACGTAGTGTGCACAAACAAAAAAATAAAAAACAAAATAAAAATAAAAATGGAATAATCCCACCCGCTCACTCCTGGAAGTGCTCTCTTTATGGCTGGTTGCATGTTAGCGCAAACCCGAACTGCCCAATTAGTGATTTCCATTTGTGTTCAGGTCAAGTTCGGGTCCCAAACCGATCTTAATTTAACGTTCAGCAGACCCCGCCAAACCGGACTTCGACAGGTCAGCTTATCTCTAAAACAAATCATTATGGATAAATAAGACAATGTAGTGTATTTTATGTATATAATTCCTTTTTCATGTGTATTGTTACCCTTTCCCTATAAAATTTAATAAAAATGGTTTGAACAACAAAAACACAGTGCAAAGTATAAAACAAGAACAAAGTACGTTTACAACCTTGAAGGCCGAGAAGTCAGAAATAGGATTTCAGGAGTATAAAGAGCTCAATAGGAAATGTAAAACAAAAAGAAATTAAGCTAGCAAAGTTAGCTACAGCAAAATAAATCACAGACATTAAAATAAATTCCCAACATTTTTTTATAAATACATTAATGCCAAGGAGAAAATATCTGATAGCATCGGCAGCTTAAAAATGGTCATCGCAATACAACTATAGAGGACAAAGAGAAGTCTGAAATATTAAGCAAGGGGAATACATGGAATAGCAGAAACTGCTGTGTGAATACTGACTTGAAAAATCCAATAGCTATATGTAAGAGTGAAAATGTGAAAAATGGAATCTGCATTACTGCCATGAACATATGAATCAAGAGAAATTTAGCTACTGAATTGATCAATGCAATAGAGCCCCAACACTACGCCAAAGTATTTCTCTACGTTGGGGTCCCTAGCTTGTGTGTGTCCTCTCATGCAGTTAAAAAACTTACCGTGTATGGGAAGCTGAGACCCAGGCTATTTATGCGTATTATATGGATTGGCAATAGGTGTGGTTGGGGAGGGTTCCCAAACGAAAAACAACTACCAAATAAGGAATAACGTTTGGAACACCATTCTAAGTCTGAACTGGTGCAAAAAACCTAAAAAAAATCACTATGGGGAGATAAGTTATGCACACCAGTGACTATGTAAGGGGAATACATGGAATAGCAGAAACTGCTGTGTGAATACTGACTTGAAAAATCAGACTTAGAATGGTGTTCCAAACGTTATTCCTTATTTGGTAGTTGTTTTTTGTTTGGGAACCCTCCCCAACCACACCTATTGCCAATCCATATAATACGCATAAATAGCCTGGGTCTCAGCTTCCCATACACGGTAAGTTTTTTAACTGCATGAGAGGACACACACAAGCTAGGGACCCCAACGTAGAGAAATACTTTGGCGTAGTGTTGGGGCTCTATTGCATTGATCAATTCAGTAGCTAAATTTCTCTTGATTCATATGTTCATGGCAGTAATGCAGATTCCATTTTTCACATTTTCACTCTTACATATAGCTATTGGATTTTTCAAGTCAGTATTCACACAGCAGTTTCTGCTATTCCATGTATTCCCCTTACATAGTCACTGGTGTGCATAACTTATCTCCCCATAGTGATGTTTTTTTAGGTTTTTTGCACCCAGTTCAGACTTAGAATGGTGTTCCAAACGTTAGTCCTTATTTGGTAGTTGTTTTTCATTTGGGAACCCTCCCCAACCACACCTATTGCCAATCCATATAATACGCATAAATAGCCTGGGTCTCAGCTTCCCATACACGGTAAGTTTTTTAACTGCATGAGAGGACACACACAAGCTAGGGACCCCAACGTAGAGAAATACTTTGGCGTAGTGTTGGGGCTCTATTGCATTGATCAATTCAGTAGCTAAATTTCTCTTGATTCATATGTTCATGGCAGTAATGCAGATTCCATTTTTCACATTTTCACTCTTACATATAGCTATTGGATTTTTCAAGTCAGTATTCACACAGCAGTTTCTGCTATTCCATGTATTCCCCTTACATAGTCACTGGTGTGCATAACTTATCTCCCCATAGTGATGTTTTTTTAGGTTTTTTGCACCCAGTTCAGACTTAGAATGGTGTTCCAAACGTTATTCCTTATTTGGTAGTTGTTTTTCGTTTGGGAACCCTCCCCAACCACACCTATTGCCAATCCATATAATACGCATAAATAGCCTGGGTCTCAGCTTCCCATACACGGTAAGTTTTTTAACTGCATGAGAGGACACACACAAGCTAGGGACCCCAACGTAGAGAAATACTTTGGCGTAGTGTTGGGGCTCTATTGCATTGATCAATTCAGTAGCTAAATTTCTCTTGATTCATATGTTCATGGCAGTAATGCAGATTCCATTTTTCACATTTTCACTCTTACATATAGCTATTGGATTTTTCAAGTCAGTATTCACACAGCAGTTTCTGCTATTCCATGTATTCCCCTTACATAGTCACTGGTGTGCATAACTTATCTCCCCATAGTGATGTTTTTTTAGGTTTTTTGCACCCAGTTCAGACTTAGAATGGTGTTCCAAACGTTATTCCTTATTTGGTAGTTGTTTTTCGTTTGGGAACTCTCCCCAACCACACCTATTGCCAATCCATATAATACGCATAAATAGCCTGGGTCTCAGCTTCCCATACACGGTAAGTTTTTTAACTGCATGAGAGGACACACACAAGCTAGGGACCCCAACGTAGAGAAATACTTTGGCGTAGTGTTGGGGCTCTATTGCATTGATCAATTCAGTAGCTAAATTTCTCTTGATTCATATGTTCATGGCAGTAATGCAGATTCCATTTTTCACATTTTCACTCTTACATATAGCTATTGGATTTTTCAAGTCAGTATTCACACAGCAGTTTCTGCTATTCCATGTATTCCCCTTACATAGTCACTGGTGTGCATAACTTATCTCCCCATAGTGATGTTTTTTTAGGTTTTTTGCACCCAGTTCAGACTTAGAATGGTGTTCCAAACATTATTCCTTATTTGGTAGTTGTTTTTCGTTTGGGAACCCTCCCCAACCACACCTATTGCCAATCCATATAATACGCATAAATAGCCTGGGTCTCAGCTTCCTATACACGGTAAGTTTTTTAACTGCATGAGAGGACACACACAAGCTAGGGACCCCAACGTAGAGAAATACTTTGGCGTAGTGTTGGGGCTCTATTGCATTGATCAATTCAGTAGCTAAATTTCTCTTGATTCATATGTTCATGGCAGTAATGCAGATTCCATTTTTCACATTTTCACTCTTACATATAGCTATTGGATTTTTCAAGTCAGTATTCACACAGCAGTTTCTGCTATTCCATGTATTCCCCTTACATAGTCACTGGTGTGCATAACTTATCTCCCCATAGTGATGTTTTTTTAGGTTTTTTGCACCCAGTTCTGACTTAGAATGGTGTTCCAAACGTTATTCCTTATTTGAAATATTAAGCAGACACTTTTCATCTGTGTTCACCAATGAACTGTTGTGCCAGGTATCATTCAGTAGGGCAGAAATCAAAGTTCATCACCCAATATAACTAAAGTAGCACAAGAAAAAATACAACTGCATCAGAGCAAATTAAATATTGATAAAGGCCCCTTGGATTCATAGCATTAATCCACAGATATTAAGGGAGTTAAGCTCACTAATTGACAGACTGCTGTATCTCATCTTCTTAGACTCTCTTGTAACAGGGTTGCTGCCACAAGATTGGAGGATGGATGACATGGTATCGATATTTAAGACAGGAAAAAGGGTGGATCCAGGCAACTACTGACAAGTAAGTTGTGTAATGTTTGAGGGCATTATAAGAGATGTCCTGCAAAAATATATTGCAGACAGTAATGTAATAACTGACAACCAACATGTATTTATGAAAGATAACTTGTATTTAAACATGTTCGATTTTTATCAGAAGATAAGTGCTAATGTGGAAATTAGTAATGTAGCTGATGTGATTTATCTGGACTTTGCAAATGCATTTAATACTGTACCACATAATAGCCTTATACTAAAGCTCCATAAGCAAGGACTAGGAGAAATTATATGCAAATGGTAAAAAAAATGGTTAAGGGACAGGAAACAAATAGTCGCTGTAAATGATGCATTCTCTAAATGAGATAAAATCAACAGTGGGAACCACAAAGTTGATTGACAGTGGGGATCGTACAACGTCAGTGAAGTAGCAGGAGATTAGGGAGGCAAATAAGTGGCTTAGGAATTGGTGTACGAATGGCTTCTGCACAACTGGACTGATTTCTCTGTTGGCTACAAAATCTATGTTAAGGATGGGCTGCACCTCAGTGGGGCGGGTGCAGCTCTGCTGGGGAGAAAATGGCTAGAAGGGTAGAGGAGTGTTTAAAGTAGGGGCTGGGGGGAGAGCATTTACTTTATAGGAGGGGCAGATAGTTCAGTGACCTGGGCATAAGTAATGAAATTAAGGGTAGCACGAGGGGAGGGGTGAGGACAGTCAACACATTAAGCAAGAATAGAAGTACAGAGAAAATCATAACGTGCATGTAAACTAATGACAGAAGCCTCACCAACTTTGATGGAATTACAATTAATATTGTTGGAAACAAATTATGGTACGGTGGTGATAACGCAGACCTGGCTGGATGAGAGCTATGACAGAGCTGTTACTTTACAGGGATATAGTCTGTTCAGGAATGACTGTACAAATAGGCGAAGGGGAGGAGTGTGTTTATATGTAAAATTATCCCTCAGACGCATCCTACGTGAAAATATATGTGAGGCTAATGAAAATGTAATGTTCCAATGGGTACTGGTAAGGGGAGGGAGTAAAAACTGGTGTCACACATAACGACAACGATGTCGCTGCTACGTCACCATATTCTGTGACGTAGCAGTGACCATAGATGATCGTTAGTAAGCTGTCAAACATGTTATATAAAGCAGCGACGGAGCACCGATCATAGCGACGTCGACGGTCGTTGTGTGGTTTCAGACGTAGCGTAGCTGCTGCGGTGTCAAACACAAGGATTATCAGCTTATCAGCATGGTGCAGCGGGATAGCAGCGATCAAAAAATGACCTGGAACATTCAGGAGCGAGCAAAGATTTCGCAGCAGGGGTCTGATCGTTGTTATGTGTCACACACAGCGACGTCGCTGTTGAGGTCGCTGCTACGTCACAGAATATGGTGACGTAGCAGCGACGTCGTTGTCGTTGTCGTTATGTGTGACACCAGCTTAAGAATAATAAAATACAGCTAGGGGTTTGTTACAAATATCCAAATATAAAGGAAACAGAAGAAAATATCTTCATGAAGCAAATAGATGAGGCAGCAAATCGGGGGGTCTTCAACTATCCAGATATAAATTGGGGAGCAGAAACCTGTAGGTCCAGCAAAGGAAACAGGTTTTTGACAGCAATATAGGAAACTTAAGGCAGCATTACACGAGACGATATATCGTGCGTTCGCATGAGCGATCGCACCAGCCCCCGTCGTTTGTGCGTCACGAGCATTTTATTGCCCGTGTTGCACAAAGTCGTTAAACCCCCGTCACACGTGCTTACCTGCCTAACGATGTCGCTGTGGGCGGCGAACATCCTCTTCCTGAAGGGGGAGGGACGTTCGGCATCACAGCGACGTCACACAGCGGCTGCCTAATAGAAGAGGAGGGGCGGAGATGAGTGGGACGTAACATCCCGCCCACCTCATTCCTTCCTCATTGCCGGTGGCTGCAGGTAAGCTGTGTTCGTCGTTCACGGGGTGTCACATGTAGCGATGTGTGCTGCCACGGGAACGACGAACAACCAGCACGCAGAAGGAGGAACGACATTATGGAGATGAACGATGTGTCAATGAGCAACGATAAGGTGAGTATTTTTGCTCGTTAACAGTCGTTCGGAGGTGTCACACGGTATGACATCTCTAACGATGCCAGATGTGTGTCACGAATTCCGTGACCCTGACGACATATCGCACGATATATCGTACCGTTTAACGCCACCCTTACCTTTCACAACTGGTCATGACTAGAGATGAGCGAGCCTCTAGAGGCTCGAGTTCGATTCGCTTCGTCGAACGGAGGCCGCGTTCGAGTTCGGTTCGACGAACCGTTCGATGACCCTCTCGAGCCCCATTGAAACCAATGGCAGGCAAACACAAACACATAAAAACACATTATAAATGTACACATACAGTTAATAAACATTGCCATAACACTTGCAGGTCCCCGCGACGCGTCCTGCACTCTGTCTTCCTCCGCTTTTCCTTCCGATAAGCGCTGCGTCCTCCCGGTAACCAGCACTGATGATAGGACCTTCCGTGACGTCAAAAAAAGACATGTGACCAGTCACGTGTCTATTATCTCATTGGCTACAGACTGGTCACATGGCTAGACATCATTGCTAGGTCCTGTCAGTGCATCTTTCCGGTACGCGGTGCTCGTTTGAGCATCCCCGTGTACCGGCGAGATACTCTGGCACATGGTCGGCTCCCCGTTCTGCTTTCCCGTTCCGTTATTCACCGGCTGCCACAGCCGGTCAATAACAGAGATCACCGTTGCTATAGCAATGCGCCTGTCAGCGGTGACGTCACCGCTTACAGCCTGCTGCCTCTGCTACTCCCTGAGTGATATAGACTGCACGGGAAGCAGCAGCATCTACCTCCCATGCAGCGCTGTGTGATGTAGCAGAGCTGCATGGGTTGAAGGAGAAAGAAGACAGAAGACCATGAATCATGGAGGGATGCGAGGGAGTAATGAACATGGAGTCTCTAAGTGTGTCTGTGTATTTATTTCTAATCAAGTATTTTTTCTCTGTGTTGTGTGGTGTCTTTTTTTTAACCCTTTATTGGAGATTCTTAATGGCCGGGTCAAACTTGCCTGACATTAAGAATCTCTGACTTAATACTAGCTAGTAAAACAAAGCTAGTATTAACTCATTATTTCCCAGCAAGCCACCGGTCACCAGGGCAGCTGGAAGAGTTGGATACAGCCCCAGAAGATGGCACTTCTATGAAAGCGCCATTTTCTGGAGCTGCTGCGGACTGCAATTCGCAGCAGAGGGGCCCAGAAAGCTCGGGCTAACCTGTGCTGCGGATTCCAATCCCCAGCTGCCTAGTTGTACCTGGCTGAACACAAAAATGTTGATTTTTTTTTTTTAATTATTTCATGAAATTTATGAAATAATTAAAAAAAGGGCTTCCCTATTTTTTTTGTTCCCAGACGGGTACAAATAAGCAGCTGGGGTTGGGGGCAGCCGTACCTGCCTGCTGTACCTGGCTAGCATACAAAAATATGGTGAAGCCCATGTCATTTTTTTTGGTGGGCAAAAAACTCCTGCATACAGTCCTGGATGGAGTATGCTGAGCCTTTTAGTTCTGCAGCTGCTGTTTGCTTTCCTGCATACACTAGTGAATGGAGCATGCTGAGCCTTGTCGTTCTGCAGCTGCTGTCTGCTCTCCTCCATACAGACAGACAGCAGCTGCAGAACTACAAGGCTCAGCATGCTCCATCCAGGACTATATGCAGGAGTGTTTTGTCCCCCAAAAAAATTATGTGGGCTTTGCCATGTTTTTGTATGCTAGCCAGGTACAGCAGGCAGCTATGGGCTGCCCCCAACCCCCAGCTGCCTATTTGTACCCGGTTGGGAACAAAAAATATAGGGAAGCCCTTTTTTTTAATTATTTCATGAATTTCGTGAAATAATGAAAAAAAAATTACGTGGGCTTTGCCCAATTTTTGTGCCCAGCCAGGTACAACTAAGCAGCTTGGGATTGGAATCCGCAGCTCAGAGTGCCCAAGCTTTCTGGGCACCCATGCTGCGAATTGCAGTCCGCAGCCATCTCACAAAATGGCGCTTTCATAGAAGCACCATCTTCTGGCGCTGTATCCAACTCTTCCAGCTGCCCTGGTGATGGGTGGATTGCTGGGTAATAAGGGGGTTAGGGCTAGCTGTATATTATCAACTGGCCCTAAGCCCGAAATTCATGGTGTCACGCCAATATTAGACATGGCCACCATGAATTTCTAGTACAGATAAAAAAAAACACAACACACAGAAAAATATTTTTATTAGAAATAAAACACAACACAATTAGTGACTCCATCTTTATTGAAATAAAGAACCCCCCTCCGCAGTAATTCTGGGTCAAGTGTCCCGCACCATCCAATGCAGATCCAATATCCTCTGATCGGTTTGCTGGAAGGCAAAGCGATCAGATGATGTGTCAGGTTCAAGGGCCTGAATCACATGACACAGCAGCTGATTGTATAAACAGCTTTAATACAATCAGCTGATGCATCAGTGCAAAAAACAAACAAACAAACAAACTACACACTTCAGTGCAGACTCCTGTCCGATAGCATCAGCTGATAGTTTAGCCGGCCGGGCGGAAAAAAGCTGGCCACACCGCTCGACTTATAGTGTCAGCTGATGCCGTCAGGTGACCGCATCAGCTGATCATCGCCAGGTCTGAGAGAGAGAGAGAGAAAGAAGAGAGAGAGAAGATAGAGAAAAGATAGAGGAAAGAGAGAGAAAAGAGAGAGAAAAGAGAGAGAAAAGAGAGAGAGGAGAGAGAGAAGAGAGAGAGAGAAGAGAGAGGAGAGAGAGAGAGAGGGAAAAAAGAGAAAAAGAGAGACTGAGAAAAAGAGAGAGAGAGAAAAAGAGAGAGAGAAAGGAGAGAGAGGGTGGGAGAGAGAGAGAAAGAGAGAAAGAGAGAGAGAAAGAGAGAGAAAGAGAGAAAAAGAGAGAGAAAAGAGAGAGAAAGAGAGAGAATAGGAGATAAGAGAGAGAGAAGAGAGAGAGAGGAGAGAGAAGAGAGAGAATAGGAGAGAAGAGAGAGAGAAGAGAGAGAGGAGAGAGAAGAGAGAGAATAGGAGAGAAGAGGAGAGAAGAGAGAGAGAACAGAGAGAGGAGAGAGAGAACAGAGAGAGAGAAGACAGAGAAGAGAGAGAGAAAAAGAGAGAAGAAAGAAAGAGAGAGAGAGAGAAAAAGAGAGAAAAAAGAGAGAGAGAGAACAGAGACTGGACACTGAACGAGCAGGACACTGTAAGATGAGCTCCTGATTCAACCAGAGTTTATACCTTATAATGAGCAGATTGGAGGACATAATACGGAAATCTATATATATGACGGACTAATAAGCACACTGGACAAACATTTTAAGGATTTTAAGCAATGACAAGAAAAATCACAAGAAAAATTAATACAAAGATGGAAAAGCAGGACAAGATTGCCTAGTGGGAACCCAGCAAACAGACCACCATCAAACCCTACCAGCACAGCGCATCCCCAAGGTAAGGGCTCCATGCTAATACACTGCTAAAATAAGAATTGATCGTATATTACGCATTAGAAAATATAAAAGAAAGACCTTTAAAATTAAACTACACGGGGATTGCACTGCAGTCAATGCAGGAGATCTGGAGAAGGCAACTGGAGCTAGCAGGGGGCCTGCTAGCCCATTAGCGATAACCTTCCCTGAGAATGCCAGATCCAAGGAAGCTAGGAAAGCCATACAAA
Source organism: Anomaloglossus baeobatrachus (assembly GCF_048569485.1). Classification (NCBI taxonomy): domain Eukaryota; kingdom Metazoa; phylum Chordata; class Amphibia; order Anura; family Aromobatidae; genus Anomaloglossus; species Anomaloglossus baeobatrachus. Next base: position 191,693,687 of record NC_134354.1, on the reverse strand, counting down.
TGGACAATATCAAGAAAAACCCAGAGACACTACTAATAGACTTTAATGAACAGGGGGAAAAACCAAATCTGTTATTCTACTCAAGGCACCATGAAGCCTGGGACCAGACTCTCAGCAAACACTACAAGAACATTGGCAGGGGCATTAGCAGGGGCAAACAAATTAGAGTACAGGATGAGGAGGACCCTGAGACCTTTAATCTCTCCATAAATATTTATAGCAATGGAACTATCATGGTCCAAGGAACGGAACCAAAAATGGAGGAATTTCATCAACAATTCCAGCACATTAAAAACCAAGTGAAAATCCTAATGAAGGAAGGAAACATATCCACGAGTGACCAGACTACAGCAGACAGAATCTCCATCCACCCCCCAGCCTCATCTACATCCCAATCATCACAACCCTCCAGGGATATACTCAGAGACTGCTTGTCCCAGCTAGAAAGCGAGTTTATTCAATTCAAACAAGAATTTCAAAGAAGCCAAGTTGAGAAAAATGCAAATGACCAACTGAGGGGGGAAATGTCAAGGGTGAAAACAGACCTGTGGGAATTGCAAAGGTCACTTCAAGGGCTGCAGGAAGAAAATGCATACCTCATAGAAGAAATAACCCAGCTAAAATCCTCAATCCTACAACAAAAAAACAGAGAGGGCACCTCAAAGTATAAGCACTCCCCCAAAACAAATGCCTGCACCAACTACCATGGTGCCAGATATATCACAGACCTGCGACAACCTCAGCCAGACGGACTCTACACATAACCCAAGCAATAACAATACAGCTCCACCAGCACAGCAAATCAGGGTATCCAACACCCCTGGACCCAACAACACAAAGGAAACCCCTACCATCACCAGACCCAACACACAGAAAACAAATGGCCCAAATAAAACACTGGATCCTGATATAGTCCTAATAATAGATTCAAACGGGAAATACCTGGACACTCAGAGACTGTTTCCGAGGGCTCGGGTTATAAAAATTCGCTGCTCAACAATCCCACAAGCAGAGGAGATGATCAGTAACCCGTATTTCACAGAGCCCACACACCTCATACGACACACTGGCACAAATGATATTCACCAAGAGACAGTCTCAAAGGACCTATCAAAACTTGCAATAGCAGCCCAGCAAAAATTCCCCAGAACCAAAATAATCCTGTCTGCCCTGCTTCCAAGGAAAGATATACACCAACAAATAACCCAGCAAACCAACTCAGAGCTGGCCACCAGTATTACCTCAGCACCAAACATACAGCTGGCAAGACACCCTGAAATAACGCTTCATCACCTCTATGACGACAAACACCTCAATAAACAAGGAGTCAGCCATCTAGCAAAAGAGCTAAAGGACATGGTTCTAAACAGACCTCCAAGACCACAAGCAAGACACCCACCAAACAGATGGCAGCCCACAGAGATCCCAGGAGAGAGTCCACAGAGATGGCAGAAATACACGAGACCACATGCCCCACAATGGCAATACAAAGCAAGAGAGGGCAGCAACATGGCAGACATAAGGACATTGCTCAACACATTGTGCAGCAAACTCTTGGGACACTACTAAAATATGCCATTCAAACCCACCACTAAATCCGGTTATGTCCTGTGAAAATCTATCCTTCCTCATTATAAGGTATATCAACTAAATATGACATCCTTAGTTATCAGCAGCTGGAACATTCAAGGATTGAATGCCTCAGCTTTTGGGTCCAAGACAAATGACCCAGACTTCAAACAAAGGCTAAAGAACATTGACATCCAGATCCTCCTGGAGACATGGGCCCGGGCAGAGGAGGAATCTCTCGCACCCATGGGGTACAAAGAATTTTCTGTCTCCGCCCAGAAAAACAAGAACACCAAACATGGCCTCTGCTCAGGGGGCATACTAATATGGTACAAGGAGGAGATCCAAGAACATATCAAGGCAATAAAAAGAGGAAAAAGCCATATCTGAATGAGGATAAGTAGCTCCATCCTCACCTCTCAGCAGGACATCTACCTCTGCGCAGCCTACATCCCTCCATCAGAATCCCCATACTTTAAGTTGGACATCTACGAGGAACTTCAGAGGGAGGCTGCCCAATTCCAGTCCAAAGGTAAGGTGCTCATCTGTCTGGAGACGTGAACGCCAGGACAGGTACAGAGAAGGACTACCTGTCACCTGACGGAAACACATACGTCCTGGGAGATGAGCCCTTCTACAGAGACTCAGTACAGACAACAAGAAACAGCTATGATAGAGTGGTGAATAAAAGCGGCAGAACACTGCTGAAACTGTGCCGGAGCTTGGGGCTGCAAATACTGAACGGGCGCACCAGAGGTGACTCAGGGAGATTTACACTAAACTCCCACATGGGCAGCAGTGTAGTGGATTATGCCATAACAGACATAGACCCAGCAAACATAAATGCCTTCATAGTCACCCCCGACACCCACATGTCAGACCACAACCAGACACTGCTGTACTTGAGATCCACGGAGATCCACGTACAAGTCACCCACACAAAAGCCCCACTTGAGCTGTCTCCACAACTTGCCACCATCCTTCAAGTGGCCCAAACAGTTAGCCATTGAATACACCAACATGACCAACAGAACAGAGATTAAAGAGCTGCTTATAAACTTTCACACAAAATCCTATCCATCAAATCAGCAAGGAGTCAACCTGGCAGTAAACGACTTTAATAACATCCTATATACCATGGCAGAGCTAGCAGGCCTCAGAAGGACCAACTCCAAGAGACATAGAAATAAACAAGGCCAAAAATGGTTTGACAAAGAATGCAAGGCACTGCACAACTTTATAAGGATAGCCTCAAATCAAAAACACAGAGACCTGGACAACAAGGAGCTAAGAGTGGTCCATGACACCCTACAGAGGAAATACAAGCGAACCCTCAAGGAGAAAAAACAAAAGCACATCTCCCACAAATTGCAGCAGCTCAAAGACTCCCTCCAGGACAACTCATTCTGGGAGACATGGAGCCATATCGGTACAAATCCCAAGCAAAGCACCCTCCGCATTCAAAACGGCAACATCTGGCACAGCTACTTCAAGGGCCTCTACAAGAATATCCCAGAAGACGACCTAACCCCAGAACAAGAGCATATAATGACTAAACTGAGGGACATGGAGGAGACAATCAAGGACTTCCAAAATCCTCTGGACATACCAATCAGTGTGCTGGAAATAAAAGACAGAATCAAACTGTTAAAATGTAAGAAGCCCGCGGGCAGTGACGGCATCCTGCCTGAGATGATCAAATACAGTTCCCCAGATATACATACAGCACTGGCAAAACTATTCACCCACGTCCTGAGTGCCGGCTATTCCCTCAAAGCTGGAATCAAGGTCTCATAACGCCCATCTACAAGAATGGAGACCGATATGACCCAGCAAACTACAGAGGGATCTGTGTCAACAGCATTCTGGGAAAACTGTTTAACAGCATCATTAATAAAAGGATTATCGCCTTCCTCACCCAGGGTGACATCCTCAGCAGAAGCCAAGCTGGGTTCATGCCAAACCACCGCACCACGGACCACATTTACACCCTGCAAAGCCTCATCAAGACTCACGTCCACAGCAAAAAACAGGGGAAAATATTTGCATGTTTCATGGACTTCAAAAAGGCATTTGACTCCGTTTGGCATCCAGGCCTGTTCCTGAAATTTCTGGAGAGCGGAATAGGTGGCAGAACCTACGACGTGATCAAGAGCTCATACACTGAGAACCGGTGCAGCGTGAAGGTGAACGAGAAGAGGACGGCTTTCTTCCGACAGGGCCGTGGGGTCAGACAGGGCTGCAGCCTGAGCCCAACTCTATTTTATCATCTATATAAATGGACTAGCAACAGCTCTAGAGTCCTCCCCCATTCCAGGCCTCAGTCTGCATGACCAAGAGGTGAAGTTCCTGCTGTACGCAGACGACCTCCTGCTACTCTCCCCAACCGAGAAAGGCCTCCAAGATAGCCTGGCAGTACTGGAAACATTCAGCACCACATGGGTGCTTCCCATCAACCAAAAGAAGACCAAAGTCATGGTGTTTCAGAAGAGAAACCAGAATAAAATAAACTCTCCCTCCTTCACATTGAATGGCTCCACGCTGGAGAAAACCAGCAGCTATACCTACCTCGGTCTGGAACTAAGAAATAACGGGAGCCTCAAACAAGCAGCAGAAGCCCTGAAAGAAAAAGCGTGCAGAACCTTCTACGCCATCAGAAGACAACTGTACCAGCTCAAACCACCTGTGAGAGTCTGGCTCAAGATATTTTACAGCGTCATCACCCCTATACTGCTATATGGCAGCGAGGTATGGGGCCCAGTGACCTACCCAGACCACACAAAGTGGGACTCCAGCCCAACCGAAGTCTTCCACATGGAGTTCTGTAAATATCACCTCCAAGTCCATCGCAGCACCTCAAACATAGCCTGTCGGGCAGAGCTGGGCCGATTCCCCTTATGGTTCAGTATACACAAGAGGGCGCTATCGCACCAGGCACACATACAGAACAGCAACCCCAACTCCTACCATCATAAAGCCCTGCTGAGCCAAAGTCCAGAGCAAGCCAGGAACCCCAACAGCCAGTCCAGCCAAAGTCAACAACACACCCTGACAAATGCCCAAATAAAAGAGATCTCAGAGAGCTGCAATACATAGAGGACTGGAAGAGGGAATTAGAGAACTCCCAGAAACTCACCATCTATCGGTCACTGCGGAGGGACTACAGTCTTTCCCCGTATCTGAAAAGGTAATTAACCTTCGGATAAAATATTGACACAGGCACAAATGGAGGTGTTACAGCTAGGGTTGTCATTCTTGCCGGTGGCTAAATTTGACAGATTTACGGCCATCAAGGATGTCCAACTTTTTAGCTGTAAGCTTCTCTATAAAAAGTTCTTTGCTAAAAATAAGGACGGGGAGGACTTGTCAACCTGTCTGAACAGGACAGGGAAATTGTGAACCTTTTGGAATCCTTGTTGGCTGAACAAGAAGAACCAGCCACGGCCAAATTTCCACAATCTATTAAGAAAAAATCCACGGCCTTTCCCCCCTTGTCGTCCTGCCCCACAATAGAACTCTTCAATAAACTGGTCATTCAGGAGTTGCGTAAGTTGCCTGAAACGAGATCATATGACAACTTGAACCAGAATCAACGCAGAGCAGTTGAGGAACTCTCTGGGATGAAGGATATTGTGGTGAAGCAGGCCGACAAGGGGGGCAATGTCGTGGTTTGGCCTACGGCAAAATATGAACACGAGGCATTCAAGCAGTTGAATGATCGTACGTGTTACCGTAGACTACAGAATAACCCGACAGTGTCATTCCTATGTGAACTTGAAAATATCCTGAAAAAAGCTTTGGATGATAACATCATACCGCAGTCAGTATTTGATGGTCTAATCAATAGATTCCTCATGGCACCCACAATGTACTTTCTGCAAAAGGTTCACAAAGACATAGAGAATCCCCCGGGTAGACCAATTGTGTCGGGGATCAATGGTCTTTGTGAACCAGTGTGCAATTTCCTGGATCATTATTTGAAGACCCTTATGTTTGATCTTCCCTCGTACATAAGAGACTCCACGGATTTTTTGGTTCGTCTGCAAGATCTACATTTGGATGGAGACTCCATAATGTTGACTGCAGACGTGGAGTCTCTGTACACATCTATTGCACATGATGATGGATTGAGGGCAGTGGATTTCTTTCTGAACACCACAACATTGGACAGATATCTGATTGATCTCCTGCTCACCCTGCTCAGATTTATTCTCACCCACAACTATTTCCTCTTCAGGGGACGCTACTATCTCCAGGAGAGGGGCACTGCTATGGGGGCGTCATGTGCGCCCTCGTATGCGTGCCTCTTCCTGGGTTATTGGGAGCGCCTGATACAATTCCCTGAGAATTGTGGTACAGTACTGATGTGGGTGAGATATATCGATGACGTTTTCGCCATTTGGCAGGGTGAGTGGGAGAAATTAGATATGTTCATGCTGACGTTGAATGACAATGCCTTAAATATTAATTTGACATATCATTACAGCATGGACTCCATTGATTTCTTGGATGTGAAAGTTGTGAAGAGCGAGAGCGGCTTCATTTGGACTGACATCCATAGGAAAAGTACAGCTGTTAATTCTCTCTTGAATGCCAGATCATCCCACCCTCCACAAGTGATTAATTCAGTTCCAACAGGTCAGTTTCTTAGAGTCCGTCGCATATGTTCAGATATTGACCTATTCGAGGGCCAAGCCCTGGAACTATAAAAACGTTTTAAAAATAGAGCTTATAAGGATCAGGCTATTCAACGTGGTTATGATAGGGCCAAAACAATATCAAGGGATGACCTGTTGCAACCAGTCACTAGAAAAGTAGACAATCAGGTGAGACTGATAACACCGTACTATTCTAAATGGTCAGAAATGAAACAAGTGATTGAGAGATATTGGCCCATACTATTGTTAGATAGGGATCTAAAGTCTGTCCTGTCGGATAGACCTTCCATCACTCGGCGGAGATCTAAGACCCTCAAGGACATAATAGTGAAAAGCCACTATACACCCCCGCCCTCCAATTTTTTGGAGAAAACTAGGGGACCCAGATGGGGTTCCTCTAGTTGTGGGGATTGTGGGGCCTGCCTACAGATGGAAAGGGCAACTACCTTACACAACTCTGCCAATGATAGGGAGTTTAAGATAGTCCATAGCATCAACTGTAGGACGGCGTATTTGGTTTACTGGGCTAAATGTCCCTGTGGGCTCATTTATGTGGGCCTCACCTCTCGTGAGTTGAGGGTGAGGATCCTTGAGCACATTAGGGACATTAAGAAGGCTGCTAAGACTGTTAAAATAGAGGAAATTGAAATGCTAAAGAACATCCCTAAGCATTTTAAGGAAAGCCATAATTGTAACTGGCACCTCCTTAAATTTCGAGGCATTGACAGGATCTATTTGAGCCCTAGGGGGGGTGACCCTAAGAGGATTCTCGCACAAAAGGAGGTTAGGTGGATCACGGTGTTGGTGACGGAAAAACCTAATGGTTTGAATGACTTCATATCTTTCAAGCCATTCTTGTGAAGGTCTTTTCTCCCATGGAAAAATCTTTCCATTACGTGATCTGCTTAACAAGCTTTTTTCTTCCCCTACTCTCTCCGCTTTTCTGGGGGTATGATGCTTTGTATTTTGATGGTTCGGTTGATGTAGGATTAGAATAGAGGACTAGTTATGAGGGTTAGGTTTTTGACATTTTTGCTTGCTGCCGATTATCTCATCTTTTAATCTTAATGGTCACTCACTAATACTATTATATATATATATGTTTTTCTTTACATAGAATTTGTTATGCATCTATATCGAGCATCTGATGGGAGGAAGTATATATATGGACTACATGGATTAAATATCGCAGAGCATGAAAAACGACTATGTGAAAATCATCATTCTCAATAAAGATGGAGACAGAGGACTGGGATTTGGATAAAATTGTTCTCATAAGATAGATCTTGTAATCTAACATGATATATATACATTTCTGCATGTTTTTTATACTATGTAGATCTTATTTTATTTGTAAACATCAGGATCTCTTATATTGACCAAACTATCTCTATCTTTATATATGGGGACTTCACTATATACAGGATCATATAATCGCTATTAAATGTGGCTCTGCTATTTTTACCCTCTGGTCTATCTGCTCGTTATATTTGCCATTACTTCTGCCCTTTTTCAAGATGGCCACGGGGCTGCACTGATGTCAGAGCACGCTCGGCGCGTCGGAGTCTGCCTCTCCTTCTCGGCCGGCGCCCAATAGAGGGAGGTTTCCTTCCGCATGCGCAGGATCTCCTTCGGGACGCCGGCTGAGGTGGATGACGCGGACTCCGCCGCGCGGTGTGCGCCATAATGGACTTCAGGTGGGCTTCACAACATAAATCGGTGACCCCGCAGCTACCCCAGCACCTCCTGACGAAGCAAGGGGCGAAACGCGCGTCGAGGTGCTGGGCGTTGTGGTTCACCACTCTGGATTACATTTATATCTTTTTCCTCCGCTTTACCCTCCAGCTGTAACGGTAACTCTAATGGTTACCCAGATATTTGGCTAAACGCCCCAGTCTATGAGTGTCTTGAATTGCAATTATATGGAGTCATACTTATGCTATATAACATTAACTGTTTAATTTTGCTGCCATTTAAATCATTGGCTTTGGGCTCTGATGGGTGGTTTACATCATGATATCAATGCATTAGCACTTTACTTATGCTGTGAGAGGTAATTGGGGGTCTTTCTTATGAATTTTTGATACCTAGTTATATATATAATTATATTGATTATATTGGTTCCACAACACACCAGTTTGGTTCTGCATGTTTTTATGGGGTAGGGATTTTAATTGGTTTGTGAGCACCAGCACTTTATGTATTGTTATCCTTTTGAAATACAAAAAAAAATGATATTTAGATATAATAATAAAAAATCATATACTAACAGTTAGGTCCAGAAATATTTGGACAGTGACACAATTTTCGCGACTTGGGCTCTGCATGCCACCACATTGGATTTGAAATGAAACCTCTACAACAGAATTCAAGTGCAGATTGTAACGTTTAATTTGAAGGTTTGAACAAAAATATCTGATAGAAATTGTAGGAATTGTACACATTTCTTTACAAACACTCCACATTTTAGGAGGTCAAAAGTAATTGGACAAATAAACCAAACCCAAACAAAATATTTTTATTTTCAATATTTTGTTGCGAATCCTTTGGAGGCAATCACTGCCTTAAGTCTGGAACCCATGGACATCACCAAACGCTGGGTTTCCTCCTTCTTAATGCTTTGCCAGGCCTTTACAGCCGCAGCCTTCAGGTCTTGCTTGTTTGTGTGTCTTTCCGTCTTAAGTCTGGATTTGAGCAAGTGAAATGCATGCTCAATTGGGTTAAGATCTGGTGATTGACTTGGCCATTGCAGAATGTTCCACTTTTTTGCACTCATGAACTCCTGGGTAGCTTTGGCTGTATGCTTGGTGTCATTGTCCATCTGTACTATGAAGCGCCGTCCGATCAACTTTGCGGCATTTGGCTGAATCTGGGCTGAAAGTATATCCCGGTACACTTCAGAATTCATCCGGCTACTCTTGTCTGCTGTTATGTCATCAATAAACACAAGTGACCCAGTGCCATTGAAAGCCATGCATGCCCATGCCATCACGTTGCCTCCACCATGTTTTACAGAGGATGTGGTGTGCCTTGGATCATGTGCCATTCCCTTTCTTCTCCAAACTTTTTTCTTCCCATCATTCTGGTACAGGTTGATCTTTGTCTCATCTGTCCATAGAATACTTTTCCAGAACTGAGCTGGCTTCATGAGATGTTTTTCAGCAAATTTAACTCTGGCCTGTCTATTTTTGGAATTGATCAATGGTTTGCATCTGGATGTGAACCCTTTGTATTTACTTTCATGGAGTCTTCTCTTTACTGTTGACTTAGAGACAGATACACCTACTTCACTGAGAGTGTTCTGGACTTCAGTTGATGTTGTGAACGGGTTCTTCTTCAACAAAGAAAGTATGCGGCGATCATCCACCACTGTTGTCATCCGTGGACGCCCAGGCCTTTTTGAGTTCCCAAGCTCACCAGTCAATTCCTTTTTTCTCAGAATGTACCCGACTGTTGATTTTGCTACTCCAAGCGTGTCTGCTATCTCTCTGATGGATTTTTTCTTTTTTTCAGCCTCAGGATGTTCTGTTTCACCTCAATTGAGAGTTCCTTAGACCGCATGTTGTCTGGTCACAGAAACAGCTTCCAAATGCAAAACCACACACCTGTAATCAACCCCAGACCTTTTAACTACTTCATTGATTACAGGTTAACGAGGGAGACGCATTCAGAGTTAATTGCAGCCCTTAGAGTCCCTTGTCCAATTACTTTTGGTCCCTTTAAAAAGAGGAGGCTATGCATTACAGAGCTATGATTCCTAAACCCTTTCTCCGATTTGGATGTGAAAACTCTCATATTGCAGCTGGGAGTGTGCACTTTCAGCCCATATTATATATATAATTGTATTTCTGAACATGTTTTTGTAAACAGCTAAAATAACAAAACTTGTGTCACTGTCCAAATATTTCTGGACCTAACTGTACATATGTGTTTGATACATTATTGTGACCTTATCAGGTAGCAGCGCTCTCTCCTTGTCGGGGTATATGCATTAATTAGTGAGATCTGCCTTAACAAGTATTATAAGTTATGATATGGATCTGCATCCTTTCTTTTGGTTTAATATTCTGGGAAAACTGTTTAACAGCACCATTAATAAAAGGATTATCGCCTTCCTCACCCAGGGTGACATCCTCAGCAGAAGCCAAGCTGGGTTCATACCAAACTACCGCACCACGGACCACATTTACACCCTGCAAAGCCTCATCAAGACCCACGTCCACAGCAAAAAACAGGGGAAAATATTTGCATGTTTTGTGGACTTGAAAAAGGCATTTGACTCAGTTTGGCATCCAGGCCTGTTCCTGAAATTTCTGGAGAGCGGAATAGGTGGCAGAACCTACGACGTGATCAAGAGCTCATACACTGAGAACCGGTGCAGCGTGAAGGTGAACGAGAAGAGGACGGCTTTCTTCCGACAGGGCCGTGGGGTCAGACAGGGCTGCAGCCTGAGCCCAACTCTATTCAACATCTATATAAATGGACTAGCAACAGCTCGAGAGTCCTCCCCCATTCCAGGCCTCAGTCTGCATGACCGAGAGGTGAAGTTCCTGCTGTACGCAGACGACCTCCTGCTACTCTCCCCAACTGAGAAAGGCCTCCAAGATAGCCTGGCAGTACTGGAAACATTCAGCACCACATGGGTGCTTCCCATCAACCAAAAGAAGACCAAAGTCATGGTGTTTCAGAAGAGAAACCAGAATAAAATAAACTCTCCCTCCTTCACATTAAATGGCTCCACGCTGGAGAAAACCAGCAGCTATACCTACCTCGGTCTGGAACTAAGCAATAACGGGAGCCTCAAGCAAGCAGCAGAAGCCCTGAAAGAAAAAGCGTGCAGAACCTTCTACGCCATCAGAAGACAACTGTACCACCTCAAACCACCTGTGAGAGTCTGGCTCAAGATATTTGACAGCGTCATCACCCCTATACTGCTATATGGCAGCGAGGTATGGGGCCCAGTAACCTACCCAGACCACACAAAGTGGGACTCCAGCCCAACCAAAGTCTTCCACATGGAGTTCTGTAAATATCTCCTCCAAGTCCATCGCAGCACCTCAAACATAGCCTGTCGGGCAGAGCTGGGCCGATTCCCCTTATAGTTCAGTATACACAAGAGGGCGCTATCGCACCAGGCACACATACAGAACAGCAACCCCAACTCCTACCATCATAAAGCCCTGCTGAGCCAAAGTCCAGAGCAAGCCAGGAACCCCAACAGCCAGTCCAGCCAAAGTCAACAACACACCCTGACAAAAGCCCAAATAAAAGAGATCTCAGAGAGCTGCAATACATAGAGGACTGGAAGACTGACCGCGCGATTCACTTCATTGCTACGTGGAGCTGATACAGAGCACTCGTGTTCTGTAGCAGAGCTGACAGTGTCGTGTGGATTACGTCGGACTTGGAGGCGTATTTGGGGATTTTAATAAAATAGTGAAACAGGGTGTTTTTTGTCTTTTACTTCAAATAAAGGATTTTTCGCTGTGTGTGTTTCTTTACTTTCACTTTCAGTTTAATCATGGAAGGTGTCTCGGGGAGACGCCTGGCATGATTAAACTCATTATTACCCCGATTGCCACCGCACCAGGGCATTTCGGGATGAGCTGGGTGGAGTCCCGGGACTGTCGCATCTAATAGATGCAGCAACTCCGGGCGGCTGCTGGGTGATATTGTTAGGGTGTTGGGCTCCCCATCCTGACAATACCAGCCTCCAGCAGTGTGGCTTTATCCTGGCTGGTATCAAATATGGGGGGAACCGAATTTTTTTTTATTATTATTTATTTTACTGCACGATATCTTTTAAAATTAAAAATAAGAATAAAAAATTAAATTCTTTACTGGGACCGGGACTAGAACTCGCAAAGTTATGCTTCTTAAGCGAGCTCTCTATCCACTGAGCTACTGCCTCTAATGATAAAAAGAGGCAGATTTGGTAATCTTGATGTCTGCACTGCAGACTGAAGTCTCTGGTGACAGCGCAATTCACTTCATTGCTACGTGGAGATGAAACAGTGCGATCGTGTTCTACGGCGTTGCTGCATCTTCATGTAGCAGAGCTGACAGTGTCGTGTGGATTACGTCGGACCTGGATGTGTATTTGGGGATTAATAAACTGGTAAAAGAGGGTGTTTTTTTGTCTTTTATTCCAAATAAAGGATTTTTTGCTTTGTGTGTTTCTTTACTTTCACTTTCAGTTTAATCATGGAAGGTGTCTCGGGGAGACGCCTGGTATGATTAAACTCATTATTACACCGCTTGCCACCGCACCAGGGCAATTCGGGATGAGCTGGGTGAAGTCCCGGGACTGTCGCATCTAATGGATGCGACAATTCCGGGCCGGCTGCTGGGTGATATTGTTAGGGTGGTGGGCTCCCCATACCGTGGCGCTCTTCATCCTGACAATACCAGCCTCCAGCCGTGTGGCTTTATCCTGGCTGGTATCAAATATGGGGGGAACCGCATTTTTTTTTTTATTATTTATTTATTTATTTTACTGCACAATATAGACCCACCCGCCAGCGGCTGTGATTGGTTGCAGTGAGACAGCTGTCACTCATCATGGGGGCGTGTCTGACTGCAACCAATTATGGGCGCCGGTGTGCGGGGAAAGCACGGAATAATGAAGCTGCAGCCATTTTCTAAAGAGGAAAAGATGCCGCAGATTTGTGACAGCCGTGCAGCGAGACGCCCGTGATCGGTGAGTAGGAAAGAGAGCGGGATTGTGCTGGGGATGCAGGACGCATGCAGATAGCAACGTGTGCACATAGCCTTATTGTGAAAAGCCACGTTTTTGTTGATCGAACTGTTCTCGAACCTAACTCGAACTGTCGAGCTTTTAGCAAAATGCTCGAGTTCGAGCTCGAACACCCCCCAAAATCACTCGAACATGAAATTGGCGAACCCCGAACATCGCTCATCTCTAGTCATGACCCACAATACGACAGTCACAGAATTTCACTGACAGCAGTGATGTAGCCCAGGTATGACTGCAGGTGAGCTGAGTGAGGTCACTTGCTCACAGCCTGAGGATTTTGATTAGCTTGCTCTTAGCAACACCAAAGGTCAGGGACCCGTAACCAAGGAGGAGGTGGATATTGTACAGAAAGGCAGATTGCACAATACCCTGTGACAACCTGATAGGTCAGGGCGTCACATCAGCTTCCAGCAGTTGTCCTGCATGCAGCCAGTTTTGCTCTGCTGCATCTGTCTTGCCTGTTTCTATGGACCTGTCCAGTCTGTTCCTTGGTACCAGCCTGTATCCTGCACCTGTGTCTGTACTAGTCTGTATCCTGCATTTGTGTCTGTACCCGCCTATACCTGAAGTCCTGTCTGCCGCAGCAGTCTCGGCTGCACCTGTGTCCGATGTCCTGCACCTGATGTCCCATGCCTGGTGATCTGTGCCTGATGAACTGGACCTTGACGACCGGAGTTCCACGCCTGATTGCCTGGACCCTGATGACCGGAGTTCCTCCTGAGGTCCTGTCCCTGCTGCATCTGTGTCTGATGTCTCTTGCCTGGTAGAGAAGAGTCAGCCTGGCTTCACTAACAAATATGATGGAAAGGTACTCAGAAGAAAATTTGAAATCCAGTAGAACAGAATAGCTTCGACACGCTCTTTAATGAAGATAACATGATACAATGAGTTTCTGCAAGTGATTTTATTGCAAGGCAAACATTTTTTTTCAAAAAATAACCAACGTTTCAGCTCATCACGATTGTGCTATTAAATGGGTATAAAGACATAAACCATATGCTATAAGGACAAAACGTGGTTGTGGAGATTGCCTATCACTGCAATAACACACATATATATCAGGAAGAATAGATGGTGCCAATCTGTTGTGGCAAAATAAAATGCTGTCCTTGACAGTGATCCCAGCTGGGAGAGTGAAGAGGCGTAATGGCAAAAAGGCGTAATGTGCTGATGGCATCGCAAGCAGTACTATATGTAAAACATCAACACGTGCTTAGTATGGCAAGGGTCCAGTGGGAATCCAAATAGTAAGTATGTGGTCACAAAACTATTGGATGGGATAAAGTCCCTAGGTTTTCATGAATCGTATATTTGGATATCAGGATACCCCAATCAGAATGCTTTATGCTTGAATTGGCCGAAGGAGTGACCTAGATGAGAGGCCTTGTAGTGAATGGGCATACAAACCTTGGATGCCAGGAGACAGCAGGAGACAGAGTGCCGATGTCCTGCACCTGATGTCTAATGCGTGGTGATCTGTGCCTGATTACCTGGACCCTGATGACCGGAGTTCCTCCTGAGATCCTGTCCCTGCTGCACCTGTGCCTGATGTCTTTTGCCTGGTGACCTGAGCCTGATGACCCATGCTGGAAGTTCGTTACCAACTAGTACCCGTTCTGCCTGTTCCCTTCCAGACTGTGTTCCTGATCTGTCCCGTTGGTCCTGCTAGCCCAGTTTGTACTGCCAGTGCCCATCCTGCATGTCCTGTCCATTATTTATCCCAGGTCCTGCTGTCTCCTTGCTCCGCTCCGCTTTAAAAGTCCTGGTCACTGCCCTGGAAGTGGCACCTGGCATTCTGCATTGTGGTTGGCGCTTAGTAAAGCTCCTCCTATGTTACACAATTTTTTGAACTTTTGAATTTCAGGGTCCATATCTCAACATCCACTACAGCTTTAAGTGTGAGACTACCTTAATTTTATGGACAATCATCTTGGCTATCTCATACATAAATTTGACTTGAAACTATTTATCATACGATTAGTTATGCAGATTCTTGTCATGTCACTGCATTGTTACTGTTTTGCTTCTTAAAATAAATAATAATTTAAATTTTATTATTTTGTTAGTATTTTGTAAATCTACCTTTGGCTTTCAGCACTGCCTAAATCCTTCTGGGCACTCTCCAAACATAATCAAGCATGTCTCGACCAAAGTGTAATCTCAGGTCTCTTCTACACGTTTCCAATGTTGGTGCATAGTGTTCGGCTCATTTGAGTATGTATACAGCGTTTTCTTCAACTCTACTCACAAGTTTTTGATTGAATTGAGGCCTGAGGACTGTGGGGTGTCAATCCAGTATCTGTACTTCATTGTCATCATTGAACCATTTCTTCACCAGGCGTTGTCCTGCTGGAACACTGTCGTCCTTTTACAGACCCAAAGTATTTGAATATACAAAGTAATTCATCTTGCAGGATACTCACATATAGCTCAGCATTGAGACCACCAGCTATCCTGGTCAAGTATCCAATGTCTTTAGCTTTGAAACAACCTCATATCATCAGACTTCTGCCACTGAACTTGACAGTTATTTCAATTTCTCTATCCATTAGTTTCTTTTTCCCTTGTCCTTCCAGATCTATTTGCACTCATCATAGCCTAGTCTATTGACTTTCGTCCCATCGCTTCAAGTGTCCCATATCTAATTTTTTACTGTCCTCTTTTTGTCCTTTTTTGCAAACTGAAGCTGACGCCTCTTATTTTGATATTGAAGTTGACGCTTCTTCACCTTTTTCAGGCCACCATTGCAAATTTACTTTGCACAGTTCTTGCATGGACATCTGTGATCTCAGTATTATAAATCATACAAGCTACTTACTTCCATATTTGTCATGTCAGAAATGATAGACCCTGTGACGAGCCGACTAGTTGACTCTGATATTTTGCCTGGACGTCCACCACTTGCCTTTTGAATGGATGGATGGACTTCATTTCTTATTCTTTCAACTGTCATAACACTCACGTGATGCACACTGGCAATTTCCTCTGCCGAAAGACCGCTATTGATGAATTGGATGATGCTGTTTCTCTTTTCTTGGGAATTCTTCTTTATGAATTCTCCTTGATTTAAACCAGTGACTTTTGCGTAGGAGTCAACCTAATAGCACACTAAGCTATTAGGGAATGTCTGATCAGGTTGTAATTTTATAGTATACAGGAAAAAAAAGATTTTTCAAACACCAGGATCAAAACTGACATAATAATGTGATATGCCATAATCTTCATAACTAATCATATAAATTAACAAAAAATAATGTAATTGCGGGTAGAGTACTTATTAGGACTAACAAAAACCTCAAAACCCCTATTAAAATACAAGTTTATTAATAAATCGTAAAAAATTCCCAATAAGCACAAAAACAATAACAAATAACAAAAAGGATCAGGTGAACCCTTACCAAAATTAAAATGGAATAAAGGGACGGAGGGGGGGGGCCCTGATGACCCTAGATAGAAATGGTGTCCCTACCTATGAATGGAGAGTGTGACACCCTAAGTTTCCGGGCGCAAAAAAGGATTGGTACAAAACTACAGTATCCTGCACAGTTTGCATCACATGAGTTAAAACTGTGCAGGACACTGTAGTTTTGTACCAATCCTTTTTTGTGTGTTTTGTGGTTGTGGCTTGCATTTTTTATCTGGGTCAGGAAAATAATTAGAATATTTACTTATTTACATACTGTTAGAACCTAACTATTTTAGGATGGTTCCCCTTTTCCTCCCTGGGTTACCTTCCCTATTTAGGGTGAGGAAAAGGGATAGTCGACGAAGAACGGGGGTGCCCAGAAATTTATGATGTCACACCCTCCGTTGATAGGTAGGGACACCCTTTGAATCTAGGGTCTTCAGGGCCTCCCCCGTTGTCCCTTTATTCTATTTTAATTTTGGTAAGGGTTCACCTGATACATTTTGTTATGTGTAATTGTTTTTGTGCTTATTGGGAATATTTTACGATTTATTAATAAACTTGTATTTTAATAGGGGTTTTGAGGTTTTTGTTAGTCCTAACTAATCATAAACTAAATAGATGTAAGTCAAATTTATGAATGAGATAGCCAAGATGATTGTCTATAAAATTAATGTAATCCCACGCTCAAAACTGTAGTGGATGGTGAGATATAGAGCCTGAAAATCAAGAGTTCAAAACATTGTTACTCTTTTTCTTGGCACTGTATTTAGATAGCTACTGATGCTCAGTTCATGGATTAAATGTAGCATACACTGCCTGCTATGTCATTATGAACTCATAGTTAGTGGAGGTAAAAAAAAAATAAAATTTTGAACTTTAAATAGTTCTTTACATTCTACAACTACTTTTTTTTTGAAGGGTCTCAAACAATAAGTAACTGGAAAGCTTTTAATTATTAAAAAAATAAACATGGGGTAAAGAAGAGAGAGAGAACTCAGCTGACCTTAAGAGTTTACCCTTTAGAGGTGAGAAAGAGGAACCCACTGACCGTAAGAGCTCACACTGTACAGGAGAAAGAGAGAGGACCTTGCTTACACTCTACAGGAAAGAGAGAGGACTCTGGATCATAAGAGCTTGCACTCTACATACAGTGGGGAATAAAAAGTATTTAGTCAGCCACCAATTGTGCAAGTTCTCCCACTTAAAAAGATGAGAGAGGTCTGTAATTGACATCATAGGTAGACCACAACTCTGAGGGACAAAATGAGAAAACAAATCCAGAAAATCACCTTGTCTGATTTGGCAAGATTTTTTTTGCAAATTATGGTGGAAAATAAATATTTAGTTATCTAAAAACATGCAAGATTTATGGCTCTCACAGACCTGTAACTTCTTCTTTAAGAGGCTTCTCTGTCCTCCACTCATTACCTGTAGTAATGGCACCTGTTTGAACTTGCTATCAGTATAAAAGACACCTGTCCACAACCTCAAATAGTCACACTCCAAACTCCACTATAGTGAAGACCAAAGAGCTGTTGAAGGACACTAGAAACAAAATTGTAGCCTTGCATCAGGCTGGGAAGACTGAATCTGCAATAGGAAAGCAGCTTGGTGTGATGAAATCAACTGTGGGAGCAATAATAAGAAAATGGAAGACATACAAGACCACTGATAATCTCCCTTGATCATGTAGGTATCCACCATCATATGGGTATTCCAGTTGTGATGACCACTTGTGTGGCGGGTGAACTGTTCTTAAGTAGGTTCCTTTGGTAAATCAAGAGAAGTTAGCCATTGTCTCATGTGAGCTTGATTGAAGCCCTATTGTTTGCTAAATGCGGATTGTCTGTTAAATGTGCATTGCCTCAGCCCCTTTGACCATATAGCTCAGGGGAAAATGATACAGTCAGATTGAACTAGCCACCTCCCAACATCTCCCACCAATCCTGTAAAACACAATACCCTGAATTGAGAACTGAAGGGTATAAATAAAGCCTTTCTTCTGTCATTAGGTTTATATTCAACAAGACCAGCCTAGGATCTAAAGTTCCTGCTGGAAGATCACAGAACTGCTTCAAAATTAATTAATTCTACACGACTTAAGCCTAGCATCCACGGTTCCAGATGAAGGCTCACAGAACAGCTTCTCTGATCAACACTAAGCCCATGAGTTAAATTGCAAAACGAAGGTTGCGACAAGTCAGTCACTTGGCTACATATTTTACTGTGCTTGGTCAACTTCCTAATTTTGCCGCTATCTCCTCTCAGTTGATGCTTGCCAAAAGGGGCGGGGGGGTGCTGGCTAGGATAGTTTGCTCTGGAAGCCTTGAAGTCACGTCAATTCTAATCTCTGTCGGGCCAGCAGAAGGGTGAGACCCTGTTACTTGTACCATCTTGTGTTATTGCTGGGAATGTGCTATATGTCTTTGCCAGTTAGTGAACTAATAAAGTGTTACCAATGTGTTACCAATGTTCCCTTACCCTGTGTTGTCTGAGTAGTGTTTTTCCAATGGGAAGGAGTGGAGGCCTTCAGTGGAATGAACCCTAGTCTATGCAGGGAACTTGGGCATACAGGTATGAATGCTGCTGGGTTGGAGGGCATATGGGACCTGACAGGTTCACTTTAAATCTTAGTGGAATCGTTCACCCTGCTCTACACTTTGGTCACAAAGGTTTTCTGAGAAACAATCCAAGTGGCTGTGGAGATAATTTACCATGATACCCATTAATTATCTGATTTATAGTTCCCAGGAAAATTATGTACAATTATAGTGAAAGAAGACCAGGCATCTGCCTCAGCATTGTTCAATGAATCTTTGAAGTGTGGATCGTTTTTGACTCCTCCTCTGATCTGAGGACCATCAAAAATATCTGCCTTCAGATTTTCCATAGTAGACGGTGGAAATTTTCTGTAGATGTATTCATAGGATCTTCCCTCTTTGTTTAGAGCCTTTGTTTAGAGCCTTTATAAACTGCTTCATTAAACCTAATTTGATGTGCAGTGATGGTAAAATTATCTTTTTCCTGCCAACCAATGGTTCTGCAGTTACATTCTTTTCTGATTTTTTCATGTGTTCTCTCAGAGGCCACTGTTTTCTCACATAATACATACTTTTTTATCCCCTATCCTAGAGACAGATAAAACAAGAATACCAGAATGGGCGTAGGATGTGATGATATACCAGGATGGAGCTATGATATGGACATATACCAGTATGGGTCCATGATGTGGACATATACCATGATGGGGACAAATATACCAGGATGTGACAAATAAACCACAATGGGGAACATATATACAGGATAGCAGACATATATAGTATACCAGAATGGGGGAAATATATACCAGGAAGTGGCCCAGGGTGGGGGACATTAGTACAGGAGGGGGGACACTAATACATAATGAAGGGGAAGAGGGGCAACTCGTATGTCTTTATAGGGTTTAGAATGCTACAATGGCCCATGCAATCTGATCAACATGCAGGGAGGGTGGAACAGAATTATACAGGCTTACCTGTGCTGGTTGTTTATAGCCACAACCAACTGTGAAGGCTCCAGAAAATGTCGGCTGCTGCAGCATCCCTATGAGAATTGAATGGGCTGAAGTAGAATGGAGAATTAGCTTCGCTGCCATATAATAAAACCACCAAAGTAGAATTTGAGTGATTTTTATCGGTCAATGCATTTCGGTGAGATCGCTCGCCTTCATCAGGAAAAATCACAAACATACCTTTTGTTATCTGCCTGAAACTTCATCTTTGACACAATCGTAAGGAAGAAGGCCTGTGTTTGTTGTCAGATCTGGATGAAGTTTCCATACAAGGAATCTTCAGCTGGCATCCCAGAGGTAGTAGTCGTGGGAAATGGCACTTGAGGGTGCTGTGGGGAAACAATAAAAAACAGAGATGCTCCCGAAGATTCCCCAACATAATTGTTGTAAGAAAATCTGCCCATGTGAGTAATTGTACCCAGTTATCCTGATGGGCAGAAATTAAAACACGTAAGTTGCATGCGAGCACTGTTAGTACTTACCTGGCATCTTCAAAATTGCTACCTTGGGCAGGCTTGGCACCAGCTACTCCATTTGCAAGAACCCAGGAGTTGCTCTGGCTTTCACCCTTTATCCCCTGTAGAGGGATCTGGACTTAAGCAGAGGTCCCAGAGTAAAGGCCCTGTCACACACAGAGATAATTCTGTGGCAGATCTGTGGTTGCAGTGAAATTGTGGACAATCAGTGCCAGGTTTGTGGCTGTGTACAAATGGAACAATATGTCCATGATTTCACTGCAACCACAGATCTGCCAAAGATTTATCTCTGTGTGTGGGGTCTTAAGGCCCACAGAGTCAACTGCTGTTCGGTGGCGTAAGCTGGCAAGGAGGATAATCAAGAAGCAGGGACAGATTAAAAAGGTCATATCAGGAACAGAATAAAAAAAACAAGAGAGTAGTCAAATGTAAAGCCGTGGTCAATGAAAGGAAATTGCATGCCAGCATAAAATTAGCTCAAAATAGTCTGGTCTGATAAATCATGCCTTCTTTTACATCTTGTAAATGGCTGGGTGCGTGTGTGTTGTTTACCTGGGAAAGGGATGGCACCAGAATGCACAATGAAAACAAGGCAAGCTGGTGAAGGCAGTGGTTTGTTCTGCTGGACAACTTTGGGTCGTCTTATTCATGTGAATGCTACTTGACACATACTATCTACCCAAATATCGTAGCAAACCGATCCATGGAGGCCCCATCTCCCACTTTAACTGTCCTGCTGCCAGATACCATAGAACACCTTCAGAAGTATTGTGAAGCACAGAACCTTGAAGTGTCAGACGTTTTTTTCAGCAGGGGATGCAGACCTACAGAATATTGGACCAATACTGTGTTTACTATTTACTTTGTTTTCAAAATTATGTTTTTTTGTTATCTTTAAACATATATTGTTTAACCACTCCCATTTTAAAAATGTATTTGCATCTATAATGGGAAGGAAGTCAAGTTGTAGATTCATTTTTGCTCATTGCCCAGGCACATGGGTCCTATGAAAAAGTATCCAAGTGTTGTGTATTATGTACACCTCTGTAAGGTGCTGTATGCCCATAGATTCACTGTTTGACCATGGAGCAGGTAAAACACAGAATGTCAATATAATTGTGCTTCCGAGACCTCAGCTTGAACGTCAAACTGAATTTGGGATGTTCTGCAAACTGCAATATGTAATAACATATTGTACTCGTTTTGTGAATAAATATAAAAGTACAGAACCCTTTTAATTGATATTATTATCTGATAGTGATCTATTTAATTCAATTTTACAGTGGCATTTCCTCTGACTCACTGAAATTTCAGGTCTGAAATATCATAAATTTGATGCCTTCTGAACAATCTGTACTATGGTGCAGCTCCTGTGCATTCATGACTATAGGATCTTCTTTGTTTTTTAACCAGTAAACAAATATAGACATCTATTTTCCATTGACAAACACTTGACGTTGCAGTACACTGATTGGCATATTGCTTAGCTTAGCAAATTAACACTGGAAATCCACTCTGTCAGTATCAAATCAGTATCACTATTGTCTCTCTATCCTCTACCATTCATTATATACATTCCAACCAGGAACTGGAAAACACAAGTACCGTGTTTTTCGCTTTATAAGGCGCACCTGATTATAAGACGCACCCCCAAATTTGGTGAAGGAAAAGAGATTTTTTTTTATGTTAAATGGGGTCCATCTTATAATGCCAGTGTCTGTCTAACAAATCATATAGGGTATATGTCCCTCATAGCCCCCCATCCTAAAATTAGCCCCCTTAATCTGGATATGCCCCCTTATATTGAATATAGCCCCCTTGTGCTGGCACACGTTCCCCTGAGCTGCCTATGGCCCCCTATTGATTGCACACATTCCCTGTGCTGCCTATGGCCCCCTTTTGATTGCACACGTTCCTCTGTGCTGCCTATGGCCCTCTATGGATTGCACATGTCCCTCTGTGCTGCCTATGGCCCCCTATGGACTGCACACATTCCCCTGTGCTGCCTATGGCCCCCTATGGATTGCACACAGTCCCCTTTGATGCCTATGGCCCCCTATGGATTGCACACGTTCCCTTGTGCTGCCTATAGCCCCCTATGGATTGCACACATTCCCCTGTGGATGAAGGAAATAGGAAAAATGATCCGGCACTGATTCTCCTTTTAAGATAAAATCTCCAAAGTCTTTATTAGAAATATTAAAAACATCGTGAAGGCCGAGTATGAATCTTTACATGGAAACTTTACGCGTTTCGGACTACACCATAAAAACAACTAGAGTCCTTAATCATAAGTCACTTATGATTAAGGACTCTAGTTGTTTTTTTGGTGTAGTCCGAAACGCGTAAAGTTTCCATGTAAAGATTCATACTCGGCCTTCACGATGTTTTTAATATTTCTAATAAAGACTTTGGAGATTTTATTTTAAAAGGAGAATCAGTGCCGGATCATTTTTCCTATTTCCTTCATTCACTAACCGGTTGGGACCCACCGACGGATCCTAGGCACCCGCAAGGTCCAGCAGTCCGGGCAACAGGTGAGCTGAAGAATTTTTCTTTCCACACATTCCCCTGTGCTGCCTATGGCCCCCTATGGATTGCACACAGTCCCCTGTGCTGCCTATGGCCCCCGTGTGGCACCCTATGGATTGCACACATTCCCCTGTGCTGCCTATGACCCCCTATGGATTGCACACAGTCCCCTGTGCTGCCGATGGCCCCCTATTGCCCCCTATGGATTGCACACATTCCCCTGTGCTGCCTATGGCCCCCTATGGATTGCATATGTTCCCCTGTGCTGCCTATGGCCCCCTATGGATTGCACACGTTCCCCTGTGTTAGATATCGCCCCCATGCTGCTGCCCATAGTAAAATAAAACACTCTTTCCTTACCTCCCCCAGCGCTGATCTCCCTCCTGTCTCCCTCCGTGCTTCTGTTCCTCCACTTCCTGGTTCTTGGTGCCGGTCATGAGATCGGCACAGCAGAGTGAGATCATCTCTGCGTGCCTGATCACAGTGGAAGCAGGAACATGGGCAGAAATGCTGGATGGGTTAAGTAAAGCTTTTTTATTTTAGGATGAGCAGCAGTATGGGGGCCATATCTAACACAGTGGGGGCATGGGCCATCACAGTGGGGCGCAGGCTCATATAATATGCACCGTTCCCCCAGCCCGTCACTGTGGTGCGGTTTCAGCACCACGGTGATGGACAGTGGCTGTGCATATTATATGAGTGGGAGCAGGAGATCTAACACTGCCGCCCGCAGCGTTTACCTGCCCCCAACAGCGCTCCAGAGCTGCCCCCACCTCCCCTGGACCCTGCAGTGTGTATGTATATATATATATATATATATATATATATTGTTAGGGCCAGGTGGACGGGCAGACCCAGGAGGTGGATCCACTGGGCCGAACTCCTTGATGATGGTAAGGGGTCCGGTAGCTGGAGCACTATAGGCAGCAGAACAGTCCGTGCACAAGAGTATAACGGAGAAGTCCCTGGGACCACGGAGTCACTGATGGTAGTCCGGGTGACGGAGCTCCGGTTCGGAAGCCGAGATGATGTCAGGCGGAGTCCGGAACCTTGGGAGCGAGATGACGGGTCACCGCAGGGATCAGAGATGGTACGGACTGTCAGGATGGCAGATAGGCAGCGTTCGGGTCTCGGGATTCGGCAGGACCGGATGGCATGGCAGGATCGGCTCTAGAAGAGATAGAGGTGAGTATCTCACAGGAACACAAGGAGACCTGACTCCTAGCTATAGAAACACGAAGATCAGGCCCCGCCCACTTGGACATTAAACCCCTTTATACCCTGTACCTGTGTGCTTCATTTCCTGTCAATTGACGCTGGCCCTTTAAGAAAGGGTCACTGACCGCGCACGCGCCCTAATGCGCATGCGTGTGGCCCGGGTGCCAGAAGCCAGAGCAGGAAGCTGAGGGGAGGAAGCAGCAGAGCCGGGCTGCGGCTGAGAAGCCGACGGGCGCCGGGAGCGGGGACCAGGACGCCTGGGAAGCGCAGGCGATGGACGCTGGAGAGCGGGGAGCGGCGGAGACCGGACCGAAGAACCGGGGAGCGAGGCAGGGGAGCCGGAGGGCGTGACAGGTGAGCCGGGGAGCAACGCAGGGGACCCGGGGAGCGTGACAGTACCCCCCCCCACGCCCCCCTCCCCGCAACCGGGACAGGAAGGCACGGATCAGCGGAGTACCCACATTCTCCCGGGGCTCCCAGGACCTATCCTCAGGACCATACCCTGCCCAGTCCACCAGGAAGAACTGTCGACCCCGTACGGTCTTCATGGCCACGATATCCCTTACCGCATAGATGTCGTCATCGGCAATAGGAGGAGGAGCCGAACTGGCAGCAGCGGAGAAGGGACCAAGGACAACCAGCTTGAGCAGGGAGACGTGGAATGAGTTGGGTATCCTCATCGTGGCCGGGAGCTGTAGCTTGTAGGAGACCTCATTGATCTTGTTGAGGACTTTAAACGGCCCGATGTAGCGAGGACCCAGCTTGTAGGATGGTATCTTCAATCGGACGTACTTGGAAGCAAGCCAGACTAGATCTCCAGGAGAGAAACACGGAGTGTCCAGACGTCTCTTGTCTGCGTGTCTCTTCATCCGCAGGGAAGCACGTGCAAGGGACGCCTTAACAGAGTCCCAAATGGTTGCAAAGTCACGGGCTACAGTATCAGCAGCAGGGACAGCCGAAGAAGGGGATACAGGCAATGGGACGGAAGGCTGAAGTCCGTAAACGACATGGAAGGGAGAGCTGGAGGAGGACTCACTGACGTGGTGGTTATGGGAGAATTCAGCCCAAGGAAGAAGCGTGGACCAGTCGTCGTGATGGGCGTTGACATAGTGACGTAAGAAGGAGGTCAAGATTTGATTGACCCTTTCCACTTGGCCATTAGACTGAGGATGGTAGGCAGAAGAAAAGTCCAGAGTCACTCCCAGATGTTTGCAGAGAGCCCTCCAGAAGCGGGAGGTGAACTGAGTTCCTCTGTCGGATACGATGTGTGATGGAAAGCCATGCAAGCGGAAGATGTGTTGTACATAGGTGTCAGCGAGTTCCTGAGCAGAGGGCAGTCCAGCCATAGGGACGAAATGAGCCATTTTAGAGAACCGATCCACCACGACCCATATGACTGTGTGTCCGGAGGACAATGGCAAGTCCGTAATAAAGTCCATCGCTATGTGTTGCCACGGAACTGAGGGTATCGGCAGAGGCAGAAGACGGCCATATGGCAGGTGTTTGGGCGTCTTGTTCCTGGCACAAGAGGAGCAGGCAGAGACAAAAGCAGCGACGTCCGTGCGAAGGGATGGCCACCAGTAATGACGTACAATCGCACCCCATGTTCTCTTCTGACCAGCATGACCGGCTGTTTTCGAGGCATGTTCCCAGTGTAACACTTTTTGCCTGTCAGTCTCAGAGACATAGGTCTTCCCGGGCGGTATCTGGGTCAGGGTGACAGGGGCCACCGGAATGATTTTGCTAGGACAGATGATGGGTTGGGTAGTCTCCTCCTCCTGCTCCATGGGCATGAAAGACCTGGACAAGGCATCAGCGCGTACATTCTTGTCCGCGGGTCGGAAATGGAGCTGGAAATCAAACCTGGCAAAGAATAAGGACCACCTGGCTTGCCGTGGGTTCAGTCGCTGAGCGGACCGCAGGTATTCCAGGTTCTTGTGGTCCGTGTAAATGATCACGGGGTACACTGCTCCCTCCAGAAGGTAGCGCCATTCCTCCAGAGCCAGTTTGACTGCCAATAACTCTCGGTCACCGATGGTGTAGTTGCGTTCAGGCGCTGAGAAGCTCTTGGAGAAGAATCCGCAAGTCACCATCTTCCCGGAGGAGGACTTCTGCATGAGCACTGCTCCGGCTCCCGAGGAGGAGGCATCCACCTCCAAGGTGAACTGGCGGTTTAACTCCGGATGGTGGAGTACAGGAGAGGAGGCAAATGCCCGCTTCAGAGAGCCAAACGCGGCGTCGGCCGCAGGTGACCAGTCCTTTGGATTAGCCTCCTTCTTGGTCAAGGCGGAGAGAGGAGCAGTCAGAGCAGAGAAGTGAGGGATGAACTGGCGGTAGTAGTTGGCGAACCCCAGGAAGCGTTGGATCGCCTTCAGTCCAGAAGGAGGAGGCCAGTTGAGAATGGAGGAGACCTTCTTTGGATCCATCTGCAGTCCGGTATCGGAGATGATGTAACCCAGGAAGGGGAGAGAAGACTGCTCAAAGACACACTTCTCGTACTTGGCGTACAGACGATTCTCTCTCAGTCTTTGTAGAACCAGCTGCACGTTCTCTCTGTGGGTCTGGAGGTCCAGAGAGAAGACCAGGATATCATCCAGATACACCACCACACAGACGTAGAGAAGGTCCCGGAAAACGTCGTTCACCAATTCTTGAAAGACTGCTGGTGCGTTACACAGACCGAAGGGCATCACGCAGTATTCATAGTGCCCATCGCGAGTATTGAACGCGGTCTTCCATTCGTCCCCAGAGCGGATGCGGACCAGATTGTAGGCACCCCGAAGATC
This sequence comes from Anomaloglossus baeobatrachus, assembly GCF_048569485.1. NCBI lineage: Eukaryota > Metazoa > Chordata > Amphibia > Anura > Aromobatidae > Anomaloglossus > Anomaloglossus baeobatrachus. Next base: position 191,666,732 of record NC_134354.1, on the reverse strand, counting down.
CAGCTTGGTGAACACACGAGCTCCTCTAAGCCGGTCAAACAATTCGGGGATGAGCGGCAGAGGGTACTTGTTTTTCACGGTGACTTGGTTCAATCCCCGGTAGTCTATACATGGGCGTAAGTCGCCTTCTTTCTTCTTCACGAAGAAGAAGCCTGCTCCAGCAGGAGAGGAGGATCTCCGAATGAATCCCCTTGCCAGGCTCTCTGTGATGTAGGTAGACATGGCCCTTGTTTCGGCTGGAGACAATGGATATATCCGTCCTCGAGGTGGTGTTGTTCCCGGGAGCAGGTCGATGGCACAATCGTAAGGACGATGTGGCGGAAGTACCTCAGATTCCTTTTTATCAAAGACATCCATGAAGGACCAATAGGCCGAGGGCAGTCCCGGTAGGTTCTCTGGAACCGGAGGTCGTCGGATGGGTTGTATGGTCTTCAGACATTTATCATGGCACGAAGAGCCCCATCGGGTGATTTCACCAGTGCCCCAGCTGACTGATGGTTCGTGTGTACGTAACCAAGGAAGTCCCAGCAGGATTTGATGGGACATGTGTGGGAGGACGTAGAGAGCGATGTTCTCGGTGTGCAGGGCACCGATACGCAGGTCGACCGGCCTGGTGATCCAGGAGATGGTGTCAGAGAGGGGTCTCCCATCCACAGAGGCTATCACGAGGGGCTTGTCGAGTGGAGTAACAGGCACCTGGTACTTGTCCACCGTGGCCTGCTGGATGAAATTGCCTGCGGCCCCAGAATCGAGGTACGCCTCAGGCGTGAACCGCGTCTCTCCCGTTGTCACTTGCACAGTCCACGTAACCGGGTCTGAGAGAGTCCCAGCACCTAGGGTGGCCTCTCCTACCAACCCTAGGCTTTGGAGTTTCCCGGCCACTCTGGACAGGAGCGTAGCAGGTGTGTGCCCTCTCCGCAGTAAAAGCAGAGGCCCTTGGCGAGCCGCTCGGCTCGACGTTGTTCAGACTGACGCACACGGTCGATCTGCATGGGCTCGTGGACGGAGACACCAGATGCCGTTGACTGAAGTACGGCGGGCTTCTGCGGAGGAGAGGAATGCCGTACCGGACGTCTCTCACGGGACACCTCTTTGGATCGCTCCTGAAAGCGTATGTCCACTCGATTTGCTAGAGTAATCAGGGCATCCAGGGTGGACGGTACGTCACGACCCGCCAGCTCATCTTTAATTCGCCCCGAGAGTCCTTCCCAGAAGGCGGCGGTTAGGGCCTCGTTGTTCCACCCGAGTTCCGAAGCCAAGGTGCGAAACCGGATTGCGTATTGACCCACCGTCAGAGTCCCCTGACGTAACCGGAGAAGAGATGAAGCAGACGCGGAGGCGCGTCCTGGCTCGTCAAAGGTGCCACGGAATGCCTGCAGGAACTCCTGGATGTTTGTGGTCACAGGATCCCCCTTCTCCCACAAGGGGTTCATCCACGCCAGTGCCTCACCCTCTAGATGGGACATGATGAAGGTGACCTTGGCTTGGTCGGAGGCAAACAAATGCGGCAGCTGCGTGAAATGGAGGGAGCATTGGTTTAGGAATCCCCTGCAGGTCTTGGGGTCTCCGGCGTACCGGGGTGGTGAGGCCAAACGAAGTCTGGAAGCATCCGAAGAAGTCGCCACGGGAGCTGGAGCCGTGGATTGACTAGTGGAAGCCCGGGATGCTGAAGACGTAACTGACGCTTGTAGCGTGTTCAGGCGGGCGTCCACAGAAGACATGAATTGCAGCATGCGGGTCTGAGTCTCACGCTGGCGTGAGAGTTCCTCCTGTAAGGCTGCTAGTGCTGCAGCGGGATCCATAGCCTGATCTTACTGTTAGGGCCAGGTGGACTGGCAGACCCAGGAGGTGGATCCACTGGGCCGAACTCCTTGATGATGGTAAGGGGTCCGGTAGCTGGAGCACTATAGGCAGCAGAACAGTCCGTGCACAAGAGTATAACGGAGAAGTCCCTGGGACCATGGAGTCACTGATGGTAGTCCGGGTGACGGAGCTCCGGTTCGGAAGCCGAGATGATGTCAGGCGGAGTCCGGAACCTTGGGAGCGAGATGACGGGTCACCGCAGGGATCAGAGATGGTACGGACTGTCAGGATGGCAGATAGGCAGCGTTCGGGTCTCGGGATTCGGCAGGACCGGATTGCACGGCAGGATCGGCTCTAGAAGAGAGAGAGGTGAGTATCTCACAGGAACACAAGGAGACCTGACTCCTAGCTAGAGAAACACGAAGATCAGGCCCCGCCCACTTGGACATTAAACCCCTTTATACCCTGTACCTGTGTGCTTCATTTCCTGTCAATTGACACTGGCCCTTTAAGAAAGGGTCACTGACCGCGCGCGCGCTCTAATGCGCATGCGTGCAGCCCGGGTGCCAGAAGCCAGAGCAGGAAGCTGAGGGGAGGAAGCAGCAGAGCCGGGCTGGGGCTGAGAAGCCGATGGGCGCCGGGAGCGGGGACCAGGACGCCTGGGAAGCGCAGGCGATGGACGCTGGAGAGCGGGGAGCGGCGGAGACCGGACCGAAGAACCGGGGAGCGAGGCAGGGGAGCCGGAGGGCGCGACAGGTGAGCCGGGGAGCAACGCAGGGGACCCGGGGAGCGTGACATATATATATATATATATATATATATATATATACACACACCCCATATATTCGACTTATAAGACGCACCCCCTACTTTCCCCCAAAATTTGGGGGAACAAAAGTGTGTCTTATAAAGCGAAATATGCGGTATATACTATAGTGCTCATACTACTGCCAATTTAAACTATTATTAGCATGTTTACTGTACATACATCTAGGGTGTGAAGCCATCACATGGAACTCGAGTATGGCCAAAAAATCAAGTACACTTTTTAAAATCATTTCATTATAAGCCCAATGCTTTGGGTGGAGAACCCACGTGGAAATGTACTTTACTATTGCGAGCTACCTTCTTACATCTCTTTTGTCCTTTAGCATTGTGGTACAGAGATTAAAGTCATAGTGAAGTGATAGAACTGAGTGTTTTAAGTTAAGACTAGTTGTGAGCGAACCAATGGATATTCAGGTTCACTGAACCAGCATGGACCAAATAAATAATCGAGTTCGGCAAAAAAATTAACCCTGAACAACGAACCCCATAAAAGTCAATGGAGAGCCCAAATTCAGGGCTGTAAAATGGTCGTAGTAAGGGTTAGGAGTTTGCAAAAGGAATCTAAATGGGGGTAAGTGCTGGATAAAGGCCCTGTAAACAAATGTGATTAGGTAAATTACTTAAAGAGCTTCTGTCATCATAGCAATTATGGTTACATAGCAAGTGAATGAAGAAACTAAAATTTTAACAGTGATTCCACAGAGTTGGATTCCAGAGATTCTTCACAAAAATAGCAACAAGAAGAGGAGATGAAAACTCCCCCAAAAATGTATTATAAATAGTGATGAGCGAGTATGCTTGTTACTACTTGGTACTCGCACGAGTATCACTGTACTCGGGCTACTCGGAGGGGACCGAGTAATCTCGCGATACTCGTGCTGTACTCGTGGTCTTCATCCCTGCATGTTGGCGCTCTTTTGAGAGCCAGCCCTCATGCAGGGATTGGCTGGCAGACCACTGCAATGCCACAGCCCTGTTAGTTGTGGAATTGCAGTGATTGGCTGGCCCGCACAGCGTGACCGAGCCTTTATACCGGCGGGCGCGCTGTGCTCTGCACACAGCCATCTCATATTCCCTGCTTTCCCCGCCCACAGGAGCCTTTGATTGGTTGCAGTGAGACATGCCCCTACGCTGAGTGACAGGTGTCTCACTGCACCCAATCACAGCAGCCGGTGGGCGTGTCTATACTGTGCAGTAAAATAAATAAATAATTAAAAAAACACGCGTGCGTTCCCCCCAATTTTAATACCAGCCAGATAAAGCCATACAGCTGAAGGCTGGTATTCTCAGGATGGGGAGCCCCACGTTATGGGGAGCCCCCCAACCTAACAATATCAGTCAGCAGCCGCCCAGAATTGCCGCATACATTAGATGCGACAGTTCTGGGGCTGTACCCGGCTCTTCCTGATTTACCCTAGTGCATTGGCAAATCGGGGTAATAAGGAGTTAATGGCAGCCCATAGCTGCCACTAAATCCTAGATTAATCATGTCAGGCGTCTCCCCGAGATTCCTTTCATGATTAATCTGTAAATTACAGTTAAAAAACACACACACCCGAAAAATCCTTTATTAGAAATAAAAAACAATAACAAAGTCCCTCATCACCAATTTATTAACCCCGACAAAGCCCTCCATGTCCGGCGTAATCCACGGACCTCCAGCGTCGCGTCCAGCTCTGCTGCATGCAGGTGACAGGAGCTGCAGAATACACCGCCGCTCCGGTCAGCTCCACACAGCAACTGAGGTGAGTAGCGCGATCAGCTGCTGTCAGTCAGGTAACTCGCGGCCACCGCTGGATTCAGCGGTGGCTGCGGGTAACCTCAGTGTCAGCTCAGCTGATCGCGATACTCACCTCAGTTGCTGCGTGGAGCTGACCGGAGCGGCGGTGAGTAGCGCGATCAGCTGAGCTGTCACTGAGGTTACCCGCGGCCACCGCTGCATCCACCGCTGGATTTAGGTAACCTCAGTGACAGCTCAGCTGATCGCGCTGCTGTCTTCAGTTGCTGTGTGAAGCTGACCGGAGCGGCGGTGTCTTCTGCTGCTCCTGTCACCTCCATGCAGCACAGCTGGATGCGACGCTGGAGGACTGTGGAGTACTCCGGACATGGAGGGTTTGTCGGGGTTAATAAATTGGTGATGAGGGACTTTGTTAGTGTTTTTTATTTCTAATAAAGGATTTTTCGGGTGTGTGTGTTTTTTAACTGTAATTTACAGATTAATCATGGAAGGAATCTCGGGGAGACGCCTGACATGATTAATCTAAGATTTAGTGGCAGCTATGGGCTGCCATTAACTCCTTATTACCCCGATTTGCCAACGCACTAGGGTAAATCGGGAAGAATCGGGTACAGTCCCAGAACTGTCGCATATAATGTATGCGGCAATTCTGGGAGGCTGCTGACTGATATTGTTAGGCTGGGGGGCTCCCCATAACGTGGAGCTCCCCATCCTGAGAATACCAGCCTTCAGCCGTATGGCTTTATCTGGCTGGTATTAAAATTGGGGTGACCGTACGCCGTTTTTTTAAATTATTTAATTATTTTTTTCACTGCACAGTATACACACGCCCACCGGCTGCTGTGATTGGGTGTAGTGAGACACCTGTCACTCAGCGTGGGGGCGTGTCTCACTGCAACCAATCATAGGCGCCGAAAAGCAGGAAAGCAGGGAATACGAGATTGTTTAATGAGCGGCCGGCTTTTTCAAAAGAGGAAAAGCCGCCGGAGTTTAGTGAACAGCTGTGCAGCGCCGCGGCAGTGATCAGGGAACGGTAAGTAAGAGAGAGGGGGGAGACTGACCGACAGACTATGAGAGGGGGACAGACAAGACAGAGAGACAGAGCGAGACCGACCGACGGGAGATAGAATGAAAAAAAAATGACCGACATCGCTAGTAAAAAGCACAAAACGTGCGTTTTGGACATCGGAGTGCCACAAAATGTTTTACGTAAAATCTTTCATGTATTAATCTCAAAAAGTAACATACACCAGCTCTATCTCACTATTGGGTATGTGCCCTTAACATTTCCGCCATGAAAATTCATTTTGGTGTCATTTTGGAAGGTTTTCTGGTGAGTCCGTAAAAATGGCATAAAACTCGGACAAAATTGTTCACAGCTGTGACTTTTGAGTGATAAATGCTTCAAGGGGTCTTCCCCATGCTGTTGCCATGTCATTTGAGCACTCTTCTGAGACTTTTGTGACATTTTTAGGGTTTCTACATGCTGCCGGGGGTCATTTCAGAAAAATACTCGGGTCTCCCATAGGATAACATTGGGCTCGGTGCTCGGGCCGAGTACACGAGTATCTTGGGATGCTCGGCCCGAGCCTCGAGTACCCGAGCTTTTTGGTACTCGCTCATCACTAATTATAAAATATACTCACAGCAAAAAAGGGCAACCAGTCCAGTTAGCCCAGGCCAACACATCTAATGCCTCACATATATTTTATATGTATTTTTTTGCACTTTGACTATGCGGGGTGCAGCCGGGCCTCTTAATACGACCGTGCATAGTGGAATTTCTGTCCCTTACGTGCTGCAGTGAGTAGTGTCCGAGTAACCCGCCTAATCTAATAGTAAGGGCGTGGTAATAGGTTGCTGGCTGGACACCATGCCCATACAAGTGTGAACAGTGCCCTATGCACGCCACTAGTGTGCAATTTACCTTGCACCTGTGAAGTGTCCATCATGTTGAGAGGCTTGTCTGCATCCTGTTTGTGCATTAGATGTGTTGGCCTGGGCTAACTGGACTGGTTGCCCTTTTTTGCTGTGAGTACATTTTATAATACATTTTTGGGGGGGAGGGTTTATCTCCTCTTCTTGTTGCTATTTTTGATATTTATCAGTGTAGGGACCTGCAAGCGTGAGGATCCAAGATGAGGATTGTGGGCTTACGTACATTGGCCAATTTACAAACTAATACCTCACATATATTTTATATGTATTTTTTGCACTTTGACTATGCGGGGTGCAGCCGGGCCTCTTAATACGGCCGTGCATAGTGGAATTTCTGTCCCTTATGTGCTGCAGTGAGTAGTGTCCGAGTAACTCGCCTAATCTAATAGTAAGGGAGTGGTAATAGGTTGCTGGCTGGACACCATGCGCATATAAGTGTGAACAGTGCCCTATGCATGCCACTAGTGTGCAATTTACCTTGCACCTGTGAAGTGTCCATCATGTTGAGAGGCTTGTCTGCATCCTGTTTGTGCATTAGATGTGTTGGCCTGGGCTAACTGGACTGGTTGCCTTTTTTTGCTGTGAGTACAGAGATTCTTCACAGACCAACAATTTAAAAAGGCCCTTACAGAGCCTGTATTCCCCGTTCACCCACACAGTCCAGATTGCCAGACTTCTCCCACACAGCAACAAGTTTAACAAATTTCCCCTATGTATTCCCAGTTCACCCATACAGTCAAAAAACACAAAGTTGCCCTACAGAGCAACAATTTTAAAAAGGCCCATACATAGTCCATTCACTGCTCCGACTTGGTGGGGAATTTCAACCCCAGACAGCTGAGTCTCAGAACAGCCTACTGTTGTTTCCCCATGGCTGTGCTGAACTGAGGGTGGTTATGCAGGTGTTACGTTGACCAAATGAGGAGGTGGAAGAAGCAGAGTAATAGGAGGAAACAAGGAGAGAGAAATGTGCACCAATCCTTGGTGGTGTTAGGACATGTGCTAAAACGATTTCCGCCTAAGACACAGCCCACATTACATTATATCCTGCTTAACATGTTTTCACATTTCACCATCACAACCAAGATTGGAAGGGTACCCTCACAGAACAGCATTTTTAAAAAAAGGCCCCGAGAGAGCATATTTTCCATGTTCCCCCTACAGAGCCTAATTATCAGCTCCTGTTGTGTACAGTAGAGCTGTTGCAGTTAAAAATCTCGTAGTTGGATTTGTGATTTGTGAAACTGGCAGCCCCCATCTAAATTTGCTACTGCCAGTCCCAGCCATTTAAACTTGAAGCAGCTCCCCCATGCTAATCAGAGTCTATCCCAGGAATCCGAAGCATTTATTTTGAAAACAATTGTTATTGAAAGCAGGCAGACATAAAACATTACCATAGTTTACCCACGGAGCCCAATCCAACAGAGTGCTCAAAAACTAGAAGTGACAGTTGTCTGACTTGTTGAGGTTCCCACTGCTTTGCTCGTTATCAAGGGGGTGACATTGACCAAAAATGACAATGATTCTCAGGTGCCATCTCTGCACTTTCGGCAGGTTATTGATTCTTAGACTGCTTGTTGTAACTGTGCCGCCCCCATACCAGCAGCCGGTGCTGCTCGGATCCGGATCTTTGGTATGACTCAAGGGACTCTACCGGACCTGTGGGTCGCGCGGTCACTTCAAATAAATGGGGACGTATTTGTACGGGTATTGTTGAAAACTGTCTGTGACGCCACCCACGATGTGTGGTGAAGTGTAGCACCACCGCTGCTGCCGTGGGACTCCCAGGGGCGATGGGCTAGCAGCTGGATGTTAATCCCTCCATGGGCAGGGATGGATGCCCCGGGGCCCAATGTCTCTGTGCAAGGGATGGTAACGGCAGGGGCCGGCGCACCCGATCAGGCCGGGGATGTTACTCAGGGTTGAATAAATCACACAAGTCCTTTGGTAAACCAAGGTGATGGTGGCCGGCTGCCACAGCCGGGGGTGTATGTCTGGTCCGACACCCGGGCCGGTGGGCCGGTGGTCAATGCCCCTTTCCTCTGCACTCAGTGTTTTCTGTGATAGACTTCCCGGTGTGTAACACAGGAGTCTGCTCCCGGTCCTTTGGTTGGGAGCCGTGCCTGTCAGACGCTGACCCATGGGATCTATCGGGCCCTGGAAGATGCCTTATCCCTCTCGGTAGGTGGTTGTCTACTTTTCGGGACTTAGGTTGGGAAAGGACCTAAAATCCTGCCCTCAATTGGTTATTTAGCTAGACCATTGGTGCCGGTCCTGGCTTCAGGGTCCAAGTACCCCCTTCTGTGCACGGTTTCAGGGTCGGCTCTCCGGTGTCAGTACCAGCGGGCTACAAACCTGCCCTGGTCCACCTCGGATCTCCGGCAGCCGTCTCCCCGTCTCCTGCTGGCACTGACCACTGTCTGCCACCTAGCCAATGTGTCAGGGCTCCGACCCTGACACCTGTCAGTGTCACCTCCAAACTCTCCTCTACTCAAAACTTATCTAACTGTTTTCCCGCCCCAGGCTCTCCAGACCCCTAGGTGGGCGTTTTCCTTCCACCTGGTCCCGCCCACTGGTGTGTCTGTCCTTCCCTGAGGGGGGTGACTAGGATTTTGTCAGCTGGTTTAACCCTGTTTGGGATAGGTGTTATGCGGGGGCCTATATTGTGTGACTACCTGGTTTTGCCAGGGCGTCACATAACAGGAGCCCATTTTCTGCTCCAGTGGTGGACAGTGTAGTTGTTGCATGCAAAAAGCTCGTAGTTGGATTTGGAATCGAGCCTGAGGTACACCAGCTAGACTTGCTACAACCAGTCCCAGGCATGAAGTCGCTCACCCATGCTGCTCAGTGTCTATCTCGGGAATCTGAAACATTTATTTTGATAAACTTATTGTTCAAAGCAGGCAGCTGTTTCTGAATATGACAGCTTTGAATAATGGAATGACCATTTTTAAGTTTGATGGCACTGTGACCACTAATAGATTACACTGCCTGTACGCTGCTCTTTTTGATCGCTAAGCAAAGCTGTGGAATGCAATGCAGTATGAGGTTTCAGAGATATTCATACAGATAGGCACGCTGTACAGACACTGTTTTTAGGTAGATTTAGCTAATAGATTACATTGCCTGTATGCTGCTGTTTTGTACAGCTATGCAAAGCTGCGTGATGCAATGCAGTATTAGGTTTCAGAGATATTTACACAGCAAGGTATGCTGAAAAAGCTCCAATTTTTTGCTAGATTGAGCTAATAGATTACACTGCCTGTATGCTGCTGTTTTTCACCACTATGCAAAGTTGTGTGATGCAGTGCTATATTTGATTTAAAATTACATGCAACTATCACTGTCCCTCACTCCTATAGCATCATATCCCTATAATTTGTTCTTTTCCTAACTGTACCTATCACTGTCCCTCCTTCCAACAGCATACTCTCCCTATTCTAGTGAAGGTAAAATGACACCACAGCCCATGATCTGGCCTTTATACACGGGCTAAGCTGGCCAATCACAGCAATGCCAATACTTGGCATGGCTGCAATTGCTCTGGAAGTGTCCACAGCCTAAAAGCTTTTTGATTGGCTGCTCTGCAAATTTTCAACAAGCTTTATTTGAGTGACAATCCCTAAAACGATCCAGACGTACAGTCAAAAGTCTGTGTTCAGGGTTCACAAGTGTCACGACACCACCAGAGCCTGCTCCTTAGGGCGGCTTTGCACGTTGCAACATCGCACGTGCGATGTCGGTGGGGTCAAATCGAAAGTGACGCACATCTGGCGTCACTTTCGACATCGTTGTGTGTAAATTCTAGATGATACGATTAACGAGCACAAAAGCGTCGTTATCGTATCATCGGTACAGGTTCCGACTTTTCCATAATTATGCTGCAGCGACAGGTACGATGTTGTTCCTCATTTCTGTGGCAGCACACATCGCTGTGTGTTACGTCGCAGGAGCGAGGAACATCTCCTACCTGCCGCCGGCGGCTCTACGGAAGGAAAGAGGTGGGCGGGATGTTTACATCCTGCTCATCTCCGCCCCTCCGCCGCTATTGGCCGCCTGCCGTGTGACATCGCTATGACGCCGCACGACCCGCCCCCTTAGGAAGGAAGCGGGTTGCCGGCCAGAGCGACGGTCGCAGGGCAGGTGAGTGCATGTGAAGCAGCTATCACAAGATATCGTACCTGCGACGGGGGCGGGGACTATCGCGTGCGACATTGCAGCATCGGCTTGCAATGTCGCAACGTGCAAAGCCCGCCTAAGACTTCTGCTTCAGTCACCAGGTAGCACCATGTGCCCACCGTGGACAGTGCTGGTAATGGGAGAGGAGTCAGTGCCAGTGGCTCTGGTGGGCGCAGGCTCCGCTCATCCACAAAGCTGGATTTCCCTGGGACCTGCAGTACCACTGGATGACTGTAGGTGGCATGTGTCTTCCAGCTGATATTACCACCATTTAGCTACAGCCAATGGGAAGACACCACACCATTCTAATTCCCCCTCCTTTCTGCTAGTCATTGCCAGAGATAGTTTTTGAATTCCTACTTTCTGGTTCCGGCTCTGTTTGGTATAGTGATTCCTATGTTTTGACCTCTGCCTGTTCTCTGACTACCCCCCTGCCTGCTGTTTTTGTACCTCGCTGCCAGATCTGGATTTGACCTTTGCCTGGTTTCCTGACTATGTGGCGCCCCTGAGGCTCTGGTTGCCACAGAGTACTGCACTCCAACCGGGGTGTAGTACTGATCATGGATCCAGGGGAGGTTGGTACTGGTTCCACCATACACAAGCACCTACATACATGGGTTGCCCCTTCCCCACTGCGGACTGGGCTAGCATCAGGTACCAAAGGGGTCGCCTGCAGTATGGCATTTACAGGATGCCATCACAACTGGGGCCCCAATCCACTAGCTTAGGACTTGGGTGAGGGGAGGAGCAGCCACCAGGGAGAGTGAGAAGACACACACAACAGAGAGAGTTCTCCAGCAGGAGAGATAGTGAGCGGACGTTCTTCCCGGTAGCTCCTGTGGGACATAGGAGTTTAACGATCGCTGTGGGGATACTGTGTCATTTACCTCAGGACCAATGCAGTTCAGGGTGCAACACCCTAGGGTGGTCAAAATCCAAGTTACTCCACCAGACTCTGCTGGATGGAGAGGTTTCATGCCTCTCTGACCACCCCCACCAGAGCCAAGTGGCACCAAGAATTCCGGGGCCTAGATCACGGTCAGACTTAAGGGGATCCACGCTACTGGCACAGTGAACAGTACTCTACCTAGTACGGAAGGGACTCTAAGTAGCTTCAAGCCAAAGGGACCCGTACTACAAAGCGCAGCAAGGAAGGGTCCACAGACTACCGCACCGGTTCTGACCTTCTGTGGATTCAGGATCGGCTGGAGCCCATCACAATGGTGACCAGTGCTACCGGGCTGCTGACTGAAGTTGTGAGTAAAGACACCTTGAACCCGCAGATACTTTGTCAGCTTGTCCTTACCGGCGTTGCCACCCAGTGCTTTGGCACCAGCGGCCATTATAACCCTCATAATCCACCCGGGGACCGCTCCGCCTGTGGGGAGCGACACCATCCTGGCTGCCATAACACCTGCCTCGGTGAGGAATTCTGCAGCGGAGGCTACTCCCTGGCCACATACCACAGGGGGCGTCACGACAAACTTTCCCCATCACCCCGCTTCCCCTTCATTTTACTGCACTCCTCGGGGCAATGGAATCGGGCTAGGCCACCCATGACATCGTCTGACACGACCCGCAACGGCCTGGCGATGAGTAGGTTAACCACCTGCTCGTGGGTCACTGCAACTATGTCCTAGTCTACCGATATTGTCCCTGTTCTGTATTTCCTGGTTTGACCCTGCCGGACAATTACTCTCATCTGGACTGCAGCCTCCCACAGGTAGTAATCTCCGGGGCACTGTGTAATTCCAAATCCCTGTATAGGCGTTAAAGGGTTTCGGAGTCCTGCTGTGTGAGCGTATGTGGTTCCAAGTAAAATATATCTTTGTACCGTGTTAGCCAGTAGAGATAAAAAAATTGTTTAAAAGAACAGAGAGTCCTCAGTGGTTGATACCTTTTAATGGCTAACTGAAAAGGAAAAAAAAGAACAGAGAGTCCTTTTCAGTTAGCCATTAAAAGGTATCAACCACTTAGGACTCTCTGTTCTTTTAAACAATTTTTTTATGTGGTTCCAGGCAGGCATTACAACAAGGTGTCCGGTACAGAACCCGAACTTTACAGTTCAAGTTTGCTCATCCCAAGTTAAGAGTTCAATAGAAGGAAAGAACTTAGGTTGATTTCTGCTTTTCAGCTAGATCTTGAATCAGCAGACAATATTTTGGGTACTACAAATCGGACTTTTGAAGAATTTCCTACTTTTTTCATTATTGTTGCAGGTCAAGACAAAATATATTGAAATTTTGAACTTATGGTATTCTCTTATGTGGTAGAGGTGAAGAACAACAGGGATGACAAAGCACAATGATATCAACTGCTTAATGACTGCGCCATTCCTGATAACACTGCTCATCACAGTCGCTGTGTGTTGCAGAGCGCAGCATGAGTCAGGAGTGGCTACTGTTAAATGCCTATGGAACCACTTTCTGAGGATCCATTGCCTTTGATCCCTATAATTGAGTAACATTGTGGGAACTGCTGAACTATACCAAGCTAGAAACTTTGCCAAGGGAGTCTCTTGTGTTTATTTCTTTCTTTTAAAGTCTTTCATGTGTCCTCCCTTGGACTACATCAGATTCCTTGGACTATGACTTTTTTTTTTTTTTTTTTAAAAAAATTGGTGAATCTTGGAAAATGTGGGAGTGGGGAGTGTTTTTTTAAAATAAAATATTTGTGTGTTCATTTCTTCTTTTGATTTTGTGGCTTAGTAATGGGGCTTAATGCCAGTTGACATTACACAGCTGACATCAACCACAAAGACTATTACCCTGACTGCCACCGCAATGGGGAAATCGGGAAGAGCTGATGCGAAGTGCTAGAAATAGCACATCTTATGTGATGAACCACTTCTGGGGCGGCAGCAGGCTGATATTTTTAGGCTGGGAAGGGCCAAATAAGCATGGACCTTCTCAGCCTAATAATATCAGCCAGCACCTGTCTGCTTTACCATTGCTGATTACCAAAAATAGGAGTTACCCTATGTTGTTTTATTATTTATTTAATTCTCAGCCTGATAATATCAGCCAGCAGCTGTCTGCTTTACCATTGCTGATTACCAAAAATAGGAGGGACCCTAGGTTGCTTTTTATTTATTAGGTTAAACAAGGCTAATCCTTTAGTGCCACATGAAAGTTTATAATATATAGGGGAGTTTTGTGATATGAAAGCAGAAGGATACCTATCTATCTATCTATCTATCTATTTATTTATCCATTCTATATATCAATCATATACAGTAGCTATATAATATATAGATATATATATTTTGTTTTATTGGCTGCCAGGAGGGTTCTGGCTGTGAATTTCTGTGCATATATCCACAAGACTCGCCAATGCAAGTCTATGGGTGCGAGAAAAAAAAAAAAAAATCGGATGGTACACACACATTTCCATTGCTGAGTCTCATGCGATACACGCTTCTATATGTAGCATGCTGCAATTTTTTTCCTCAGCCCGAAAACAGCAGAGGAAAAACTCACAGATGGACACCGCACAACATTGCTGAGAGTGCAATCCAATTTTTAATCGGATTGCGCAAGTGGGAGCAGGACATAAAGTGAAGAAAAGTCAAGGTAAATTTGAAAATGAAAAGGTGTAAAAAAAAAAAAGCAGTTTTGCTACTTTATGCAACTTATACAGTACGTAAAGCTGTGAAAAAAAGAACACATACCGGTAATTGACCTCACTAAGTTCAGAATGACTTGAACTATAAAAATGACATATTATTTAGCCCTTATGGCATAAACAATTAATATAACACATGTAAAAAAATATAGATTTTCATCATGCTAACAGACCAACGCTGGAATAAAAAGCATTCTAAAATTCACATTTACGGTAGTTAAAAAAAGTTATCATTTAACAAATCCTGCAGAATATAAAGCCTAAAATGTGCCTTGAAAAAGTATTCATATCTAAATGTTTCAAAAGTTTTTCATGTTACACCCACAAACTTAAATGTATTTTATTTGGATTTTATATGATATACCAACACAAAGTTCCAAGTATTTGTGAAGTATAAAGGAAAAGATACATGTTTTTTTTTAATATTTTTAAAATTTAAATCTGAAAAGTGTCACATGCATTTGTATTCAGTAACCCGCACTCCCCAGTCAATACTTTGTAAGACCACCTTACTCTGTTACTACTGTTACAAGTCTTTTGGGGTATGTCTCTACCAGCTTTGCACATCTAGGGGCTCAACGTTTTGCCCATTCTTCAGTTACATGAATTGTCATGTTGGAAGGAGAACCTAAGCATCTCTTTTGCACCCTTTAGCAGGGTTTAAACAGGATTGCCTTTTATTTAGCTCCATTAATCTTCCCATCAACTCTGACTAGCTTCTCTGTACCTGCTAAAGAAAAGCATCCCCACAGCATGATGCTGCCACCATGTTTGATGGCGGGGATGTTTTCTTTCAGGGTGATTTGTAGTGTTAGTTTTTGTTGTCGACCACAATATGCATTTAGGCACAAAAGTTCTACTTTGCTCTCATCTGACCAGCGCACCTTCTTCCACATGCTAGTCTAGTATTTTGAGGGGCGTAGCATCATGACGCCCTGTTCCACATGCCATTACTCCCATCTGCAGTGGCTGCATATTAAATTTATATATTTGTCCACACTGGAATTGTGTGTATCATAGCACAACCCAGTAAGGCAAGCAACCACCTTCCCCATCACTCTTATTATACTGTCCAAACATACTTTATGTGCTCTTTTCTTTTTTGTTCATTTTGCATACTCTCTTTTCATACTTCTTTAAAGCATCTGCTGATGAAAATGATTCACACAAGACATTGTCCAGTCAAATGACTGCAGAAAAAACATATGGAAAAAAAACGCTTATAAAACTCTGGAAACAAAAAAACTCCTAAAAACTTTTAAACTCAAATGAAGAAGCTGTATTTAGTAAAGTTGTTTGTGCTAGAAATCTCCTTCTTTATCAATACCTCAAAAAAAGTCTGTGTGCATGTACCTTATGGCCAAAATTGTCTATGTGACTAAGGGGTCTTCTTCTTTTTACTCTTAAGGGTACTTTACACGCTGCGACATCACTAACGATTTATCGTCGGGGTTACGGTGTTTGTGACGCACATCCGGCGTCGATAGCGACATTTCAGCGTGTGACACGTACAAGCGACCTTCAACGATCGCAAAAGTGGTAAAAATCGTTGGTTTTGGAGAGGTCATTCAAACACCAAATATCGTTGTCTGGTGAGTAGCGATGTTGTTTGTCGTTCCTACGGCAGCACACATTGCTATGTGTGACACCGCAGGAATGAGGAACCTCACCTTACTTGCGTCCCGCTGGCAATGAGGAAGGAAGGAAGGAAGGAGGTGGGCGGGATGTTCGGCCCACTCATCTCCGCCCCTCCTCTGCTATTGGGTGGCCGCTTAGTGATGTCGCTACGAAGCCGAACAAACCGCCCCCTTAGAAAGGAGGCGATTCGCTGGTCACAGAGACGTTGCTAGGCAGGTAAGTACGTGTGACGGATGTAAGTGATGTTGTGCTCCACGGGCAGCGATTTGCCCATGAAGCACAACCGACGGGGGCGGGTACGCTCGCTAGCGATATCGATACCGATATCGCAGCATGTAAAGTACCCTTTAAGCCTGCTTTACACACTTCAATAGATCTTTCAATCCGTCGTCGGGGTCAAGTTGTAAGTGACGCACATCCGGCATCGTTCGTGATGTATTTGCGTGTGAAACCTACATGCGATCGATATTGAACGAAAATACGGTGATCGCATACACGTCGTTTATTCCTCATACATTGGACGTTTAGTAGTACGAAACTAGTGAATTGTAACGTGTGACATCCATCATACGATTGTGATGTCTGAGGCTATGTGCGCAGGTGTGCGCTCTGCACCGCAGCTTAAAAAAGGTCTGCTTCAGAGCGCAGCTGAAAAGCTGCGTTCTGAAGCGCCTCACAATGTCTGTTATGCACTAATCTCTGTCAGTCCGTCACTATCTCTGTCCCTCTCTCTCTGTCCATGTCATTCTATCCCCCTCTCTCATATACTCACCGATCCCCGATCCCCGGCGCTGCACGGCGTTCACACTGCTCCGGCGGCTTTTACTGTTTTGAAAAGCCGGCCGCCCATTAAACAATCTCGTATTCCCTGCTTTCCCCGCCCACCGGCACCTATGATTGGTTACAGTGAGACACGCCCCCACGCTGAGTGACAGGTGTCACACTGCACCCAATCACAGCAGCCGGTGGGCGTGTCTATACTGTGTAGTGAAATAAATAATTAAATAATTAAAAAAAACGGCGTGCGGTTCCCCCCAATTTTAAAACCAGCCAGATAAAGCCATACGGCTGAAGGCTGGTATTCTCAGGATGGGGAGCTCCACGTTATGGGGAGCCCCCCAGCCTAACAATATCAGCCAACAGCCGCCCAGAATTGCCGCATACATTAGATGCGACAGTTCTGGGGCTGTACCCGGCTCTTCCCGATTTACCCTGGTGCGTTGGCAAATCGGGGTAATAAGGATTTATTGGCAGCCCATAGCTGCCAATAAGTCCTAGATTAATCATGTCAGGCGTCTATGAGACACCCTCCATGATTAATCTGTAAATTACAGTAAATAAACACACACGCCCGAAAAAATCCTTTATTGGAAATAAAAAACACACACACATTCCCTGGTTCACCACTTTAATCAGCCCCAAAAAGCCCTCCTTGTCCGGCGTAATCCAGGATGGTCCAGCGTCGCTTCCAGCGCAGCTGCATGGAGGTGACCGGAGCTGCAGCACACACAGCCGCTCCGGTCACCTCCACGCAGGTAATGAAGACAGCCGTGCGATCAGCTGATCTGTCACTGAGGTTACCCGCTGTCACTGGATCCAGCGGTGGCCGCGGGTAACCTCAGTGACAGATCAGCTGATCGCGCTACTCACCGCCGCTCCGGTCAGCTCCAGTCAGCAACTGAGGTGAGTAGCGCGATCAGCTGATCTGTCACTGAGGTTACCCGCGGCCACCGCTGGATCCAGTGACAGCGGGTAACCTCAGTGACAGATCAGCTGATCGCACGGCTGTCTTCATTACCTGCGTGGAGGTGACCGGAGCGGCGGTGTCTTCTGCAGCTCCGGTCACCTCCATGCAGCAGCGCTGGATGCGACGCTGGACCATCCTGGAGTACGCCGGACAAGGAGGGCTTTTTGGGGCTGATTAAAGTGGTGAACCAGGGAATGTGTGTGTGTTTTTTATTTCCAATAAAGGATTTTTTCGGGTGTGTGTGTTTATTTACTGTAATTTACAGATTAATCATGGAGGGTGTCTCATAGACGCCTGACATGATTAATCTAGGACTTATTGGCAGCTATGGGCTGCCAATAATTCCTTATTACCCCGATTTGCCAACGCACCAGGGTAAATCGGGAAGAGCCGGGTACAGCCCCAGAACTGTCGCATCTAATGTATGCGGCAATTCTGGGCGGCTGTTGGCTGATATTGTTAGGCTGGGGGGCTCCCCATAACGTGGAGCTCCCCATCCTGAGAATACCAGCCTTCAGCCATATGGCTTTATCTGGCTGGTTTTAAAATTGGGGGGAACCGCACGCCGTTTTTTTTAATTATTTAATTATTTATTTCACTACACAGTATAGACACGCCCACCGGCTGCTGTGATTGGGTGCAGTGTGACACCAGTCACTCAGCGTGGGGGCGTGTCTCACTGTAACCAATCATAGGCGCCGGTGGGCGGGGAAAGCAGGGAATACGAGATTGTTTAATGGGCGGCCGGCTTTTTCAAAACAGTAAAAGCCGCCGGAGCAGTGTGAACGCCGTGCAGAGCCGGGGATCGGGGATCGGTGAGTATGAGAGAGGGCTGCTCAATTCACTTACTCAGGAGATTAGCGGTCACCGGTGAGTCTTCACTGGTGACCGCTAATCAGGGTGCGACACAGACAGAGCCGCAGCATGACAATGAAGTCGGGTGAAGTTCACCCGAGTTCATTCTGACAGTTCGGCTCTGTCTGTGTCTGCTGTCATCTGCCATTCAGCTCTGCTACATGGCTGTCTGTGGCTGCTGTCAGCGGCCATGTAGCAGAGCTGAAAGGCAGATGACATAGTAAAAACGCATCCCTACACATTACACACGCTTGGCAAGTCAATAAATAAAAAAAAAAAAAAAGGTGCCCAATGCATACGTCACAGAACACATGATCTAAAGGATCGCACACAAAATTGATCAATTTAACATAGACTACTAACGCTCATGTGACAGCAAATGAACGACCTATGTGCAATCTCATTAGATCGCATATGCGACCTGGGCGTGTCAGATCGCATACGAGATCGCATACCTAATTGTAAGGTGTAAAGCTGGCTTTACTCTTCCTCATCATCATCATCTTCTTTTCCTTCTTCATCCTCCTCTTTCTCCTTCTTTGACTCTCTTCCCTGCCGTCTTCTCCTTCTTCTCCTTCTGCTCCTCCCCCTTATTCTTCTACTCGTTCTTTTTCTCCTTCTCCTCCTTCGTCTAAAGAAAAAGAAAATTGTCTTTGTTACCCACAGCAACTAATCACTGCCCAGCTTTATGTTCATATTCTGCTGCTGCAAAATTAAACTGATTTTTTGATTATTTGCTATAAGCAGCAAAGACTATTTTTCTTTTACACATTTTCATTAATTTATTCTACTGATGTGGCAGAACAGCTGCAAATCAAATTCAAATTTTCTGAAATTCGCAAGTCCTGATAAATTTGAACAATGTGCAACTTGATTCGTGAGGGTCAAAAAAAACCATCTGGTCCATTTTCACACATTACTGAGCAGACTGACCTGATTTCAGGTGTATACTTACAGCAACTAGAGGGCAACTGATCCAGGCAGCCCAGGCTGAATCTAATGCACTACAGGATGCAACCAAACCACTCAATAATGATGGAGGCTTCACAGGTGCAAGGCAATCACTCACACGCTACCAATCATGCAGGAGGTGATGCTAAATGATAAAATTGCACACAAGTGGCGTGCATAGGGCGCTGTTCACACGTGTATGTGCATAGTGTCCGGCTAGCAATCTATTAGTGACGCCCATACTATTTGATCAGGCAGATTGCCCAGACACTACCTAAGTGCAACATACAGGGACAGGGGCTCCAATATACACAGCCTGTATTCATGGGCTTGGCTGCATCCTGTATAAAAGTGTGCAAAAAAAAAAATCAAATATATATATGAGGTATTGGTTAGTATCTTGGCCAAAACACATAAGCTTGCAATCCAACGTCAAGGATCCTCATGTTTCCAACTGCAATTAGATGCTTTTTTGTCATTTATCAGTGAAGGGACTTGCAAACATGAGGATCCTTGACGTTGGATTGCAAGCTTATGTGTTTTCGGCTTGCAATCATCTGGAGTAACTTTATTGCATTTTGCAGTCCCTTTCACTGAATCTTCTTGGAGATAGGTTGTTTATTTTCTCTTGTTTGTTATCCCTGTGTTTCATTAAGCTCATAATGGGGTTGACGTAGAGCTCATCCCATTCATTCTCTACCTAAGGCCCAGACCAGGGTCAGCCTAGGACCATGTGTCCTGCTCGGCGCATACGTGAGGAACCTATGCTGGGTGGTGAGGGAAGCAAGGGCCTAGCAGTAGGCTTGGTCAGGAGTCACCACCTCCCCCTTATCTAGACAAAGGGTCTCCCTTCCTTCTTTCTCTCTTTTCTGGGTAGTTTCCTTTACCTAGCGTGACACATTCTGAATTTAATTATGTAACATTTTTTAAGCAATATACCCACTTGCGGAAGATGTTGGTTATGGACAGGAAAGTGTCTTCTCATTTCAAATGTTCTTGTGTAGCAAAGCACGCCCTACTGGCACTCCAACATAGCTCTACCTGATTTGCAACATCACAACCTAATGCTACTTGACAGTGAATAATTTAGTGAGGGACTGTACAATGCAGCAAACAAAATGGAGAGTGAGTTAGATTGAAATCTGCCATTGGCTGCTGATGAGGGACATTTGACTCACCTATTGAAGCTGCAAAACTTGTCATTACCCTCATATTTACAATAGAAAAACACTCACCACATTGCAACAAGCAATGGAGGAAAAATAGCAACTTGTATATGTTCAGTGCTAGCCTGTTGCTGTTGAGGACCCTCAGGATCCATTTTACATGCAGCAGAAGGTGGAGGTAGAGAAGGAGGAAGAGGAGGATAAAAATCAACTGCAAGTTCATGAGCAGAGGGATGTAGTCAAAATGAAAATAATTACTACTACGCTGGTCATGGTGATCAACCATTGTACAGAATCAATGTACTTTACATGTGCAAGTGTTATGACTTAGCAGCCGAGGAAGCATCAGCAACAACCACATTATATTTGATATGAAGGACCAGATGTTTTATCAGCAGCTGCTTGAACTTGATGCTTTTCAATAAACACAAAAGCACTGGCTGAGCAGTCAGGTTCTGTAAAACCTAGACTGTGTTCTTTCTCTAGCAGATATCTTGAGACCCACTTGTGGACACAGACAAAAAAGGGTCCTTGTGCAAAAAGAATATATAAGACCCTTGCAACCCAATAGCTCATAATAATGCACAATTCCACTTGCTTTGGAGGTAAAAATGGCCCCCTTACCCTTTGGGCCCCTGTACAGCCACACGGGTTGCACCAATGATATGTCTACCCCTGCTGAGACCTGATCGCAAGGGCTTCTATTCAGTATATTGGACCAGTGTCAATGTGACACCCTGGACTAGCCAGGTAGTCACAGATCGCGCCCCGCACAACACCTGTCCCCCAATAAGGTAACATTAGCCAACCCTTTAAAACCTAGTCACCTCCCTCAGTGCTTGATGACCCCACCAGAGGGCGGAGCCAGGTGGTTGGCCACGCCCACCGAGGAGTTCAGAGGGCCTGAGGCAGGAAGTGCAGTGAGTTAGTTGAAGTTCAAGTGCAGCAGGCCTGTGGTGACAGGTCTGCAGCGGAAACTGACAGGTGCCAGGGTCGTAGCCCTGGTACCTCGGGTAGGAGGCAGACGGTGGCCTAGCCTGCAGGAGCCGGGAAGACGGCTCGGTGGAACTGTGGTGGACCGGTACAGGGTAGTGGTCCGCCGGTACCGGCCCGGGGAACCGACTCGGAAACCGGAGCACAAGGGGGGTACTCAGACCCTGAACGAGGTCCAGAAGCCACTGGACCGAGTCAAATCTACTGATTGCGGTCTGGACTATAGGTCCTTTCCCACCCAAGTCCCGACTGAAGACAACAGCCCACCGAAGGGGATAGAAAGCCACCGCACAGGCAGAGAGATCCCACGGGCCAGCGTCTGCAGGCAAACGGGCTCCTCCACCATACACAAAGCCGGGGAGCAGACTCCCATTGCTGAATCACAGGCAGTCTACACATTCACAACACGGTGCAGGAGAAAGGCCAAGACCACCGAACCGGGTGGGGGACCAGACGCAGCCGACTGCGGGCACCGACCACCATCAACTTTGTTTACCAGAGACTTGTGTGTGTCAATAACTGTGAGTACAACAGTGCCATCCGGCAGCGCTCCGCCCTGCCCCGCCCAGCTAATCTCCCCAACGGGCTCCGGGGCTATCATCCCTGCCCACGGAGGGGTTAACATCTTGTTGCATAACCATCTCCCTCGGGTGCCCCGTAACTGCAGCGGTGGTGTCTACATCTTCACCACATCCCATGGGTGGCGTCATGAACTTAAACACGGCTCCGGCCGTACATCAACCTACCACCTCCATAAGTAGCGCCAGCACCCTTTCAGATCGAAGTGACCCCCGGTCTGGAGGCGCTCGAGCCACCCACCAACGAGCCCGGATCCGAGCGGCTCAGCTGCAGCCGAGCGCGGGGCGGTGCACATCGACTCTTCTGGCGTCACGAACAGGATTGAACCTATTCCCTTACCTAGTGAAGTGCACCTTGAATTGAAGTCAGCGGTGATCCGTTGCGAAATTTGCAAAATCCGCCATCTTGCCGCCATCTTTTGGCGTGAAGATTCCCGCCAGAGTCTTCTTCCCCGCAGAAAGGGCGCGAAAAACTGAAGCCCCGCCCCTGGGAATCCGGCCGTGCTGAAAAGTGAAAGGTCGAAAAATGAAACTGACCGGCTGGAGAAAGGAGGGCCGTGAAAAGACCAAGGGGGGGGGCGGGTGAAGCTGCCATGTCATGTGACCGAGCTGATGAAGGGCTGGGACTCCAGGACCCTGCCACACTTCTGGTTCCTGGACCCCGAGCAAGTAGCATGGCTGACCCGTCCCACAAGCCCGTAGCACCAGAGCCCGCGCCTGGAACAGCAGCGTGAGTGGAAGCCCGGACGGCGCTAATATGTCACCGGTTGCAGACCCAGGTGCGGTTCCTAATGGACCGGTAGTCGGCCGAGATGGAGGGGATAACTGGGGCCGTGCGGGTACGTGAACTGGAGGCAAATTTGAAAGAGCAGGAGAGCGATCCACGCCCATATGTCCCCGAGGGACCGGCCGACGCAGCTGAGGGACCCAGTCTGCTTCTGACCTCTATGTTGCCTCCCTCACCACCCGTACCAGCTGCCGCCGTTTTCCCGCTCCGTCCGCTGCCCCCAACATCGGCAGCGGAGTCCATCCAATCCGCCCGTGAGGGCCTGCCTGTGGAAGCAACCCGCGGATGGCCAGTCACCCGACCAAAGCCAATACCGCTCCCGTGGAAGGTGCCCGTTCCCGGTGTGGACCCGCAAGTCCCAAAAGTGACCGCCCCCAAGAAATCCAGGCCCCGGAAATCTGCCCGGCTAAGATGGAGGTGGCTGTTGCCCGGAGACCCGCCCAGCAGGTAAAGCTGACCGCTCCCAGATCCCAGGCCTCGGCGTCGCAGGGTGGTCGCTGCAAAGCAGCACAGCAGGCCGCAACACAGCGGGGTTTTTCCAGTGCAGAAGGTGCCGGTCGTAGCCGGCATGGGGGAGCTCCGGCTGGGCCCAACCCCCACGCAAAGGGAGCAGACAGATGCTCCGCATTTGGAGCGGCAGCAGCGCCAGCTGGGCCGGGAGATCGCGGCATGTGAAAAGCAGAAGGCGGAGGTGCTGGCCCGGACCATCAGGGAGAAGGAGAATCTCCGCAGCGCTACCTATCAGGTGCGGGCCTGACCTATGAAGGCCAAGTCCGGCAATTTGACCCCAACCGTGGATAGGGGTTTATATATGAGCCCGGCAGGAGGCGGACGTGTTCGTGTCCTGCAGGGACGTGTACCCGCTACTGCCCGTAGGTCACCCAGACCATGACCTGGAGCCCTGGGAGCTGGTGAGCTACACCCGACATTGCGGGGAGAGGGGCTAGTTTGCCCTTAATGTGAAGAGGAGGGTGAGCCGCAATACCCAGTCCCCTCCCCCGCCATACAGTCCCGAGGATGAAGAGGAGTGTTAAAGAAGGTAGCGGTTCCCGGCTACCATACTGCCCATCCCCGTTGGGACTTTGTTGATGTTCCCGTTTTAAAATGAACAAGGCGGAGAACTTGCAGGCCACACAATAACATTTGGGCTTGTAAATAATCCCGGACCACCATTTCAGGTCCTGCAGCCTCGGCGAGGCTGGTTGGAGGAAGGGCCTGCGGCAGAGGAGGCCGAGGTCCCGTCACCATTGCAACCGGTGACTACCCTCCGGGTCAGGGGTCCCCTGGACGTGGGGCCTCTGAGAGACTGCCGGGTATGGAACTTTGTACACGGTCCGTTTGAGCAACACCCGGACCCGTTCCTGTTTCCTGGACTGGGGAAAAGGGGTGCTGACCTGTTTTTAGAAGTAGCATCAAGGTTCAGGTTTGCTTGGGTGGACAATTGAAAGGACTCAGTCCCGTCCCATTCCCGTTTAATAAAAATGTTTTTACCTGTTTGCAACGTTCAAGCAAAATGCCTCCCGTTAAGGGAAGCAAACAAAGAATCCGTAATTGTACATATGTTAGTATACTTGTATACATGTTTCTTTTCTTTTTTATAGTTCAGAAAATAAACGGTGGTGGTCGGACAGCCCGTGGATGGTCTGTAGTTAAACAAGGGGGAGTGTGACGCCCTGGACTAGCCAGGTAGTCACAGATAGTGCCCCGCACAACACTTGTCCCCCAATAAGGTAACATCGGCCAACCCTTTAAAACCTAGTCACCTCCCTCGGCGCGTAATGAACACACCAGGGGGCGGAACCAGGTGGTTGGCCACACCCACCAAGGAGTTCAGAGGGCCTGAGGCAGGAAGTGCAGTGAGTTAGTTGAAGTTCGAGTTCAAGTGCAGCAGGCCTGTGGTGACAGGTCTGCAGCGGAAACTGACAGGTGCCAGGGTCGTAACCTTGGTACCTCGGGTAGGAGGCAGACTGTGGCCTAGCCTGCAGGAGCCGGGAAGACGGCTCGGTGGAACCGTGGTGGACCGGGACAGGGTAGTGGCCCGCCGGTACCGACCCGGTGAACCGACTAGGAAACCAGAGCACAAGGGGGGTACTCAGACCCTGAACGAGGTCCAGAAGCCACTGGACCAAGTCAAATCTACTGATTGCGGTCTGGACTATAGGTCCTTTCCCACCCAAGGCCCGCCTGAAGACAACAGCCCACCGAGGGGGATAGAAAGCCACCGCACAGGCAGAGAGATACCACAGGCCAGCGTCTGCGGGCAAACGGGCTCCTCCGACATACACAAAGCCGGGGAGTGGACTCCCATTGCTGAAGCACAGGCAGTCTACACATTCACAACACGGTGCAGGAGAAAGGCCAAGGCCACTGAACCGGGTGGGGGACCAGGCGCAGCCGGCTGCGGGCACCGACCACCATCAACTTTGTTTACCAGAGACTTGTGTGTGTCAATAACTGTGAGTACAACAGTGCCATCCGGCAGCGTGCCACCCTGCACCACCCGGCTAATCTCCCCAATGGGCCCCGGGGCCATCATCCCTGCCCACGGAGGGGTTAACGTCTTGCTGCATAACCATCTCCCCCGGGTGCCCCGTAATTGCAGCGATGGTGTCTACACCGTCACCACATCCCGTGGGTGGCGTCACGAACTTAAACACGGCTCCGGCCGTACACCAACCTACCACCCCCCCTAAGTAGCGTCAGCACCCTTTCAGAGCGAAGTGACCCCCGGTCCGGAGGCGCTCGAGCCACCCACCAACGAGCCCGGATCCGAGCGGCTCGGCTGCAGCCGAGCGCGGGGCGGTACATAAAGAACTGGCTCAGTTTGCTATGGGTATCTGACATCTCGAGCTATTAGAGATGTTATTCAGCTCCGCTAGTACCTTTGTGTGGAACCCAGGGGGCAGAGAGATCAGGTCCAGTCTGGCACCTGTTACTCGTCACCGGGCCGGTGTGGAGGTTTGGGATGTCTCGGTGGCCTGCCCGGTTTCGTGCCCCGAGGTGTCCAAAATAAAAGGGGCAGATGATAGAAGATTGTTGTCGTGACGCCTCCTGTGGTATGTGGCCAGGGATTAGCCGCCGCTGCTGTTGCTGTCCTCCGAGGCAGATTGTTATAGCAGCAAAGATGGTTTTACTCCCCAAAGGTGGAGTGGGCCCCGGGGAGAAGGATGAGGGCTGTAGTAGTCGTGGAGGGGTCTGTTGGTGCCGAGGCACGGGGCAGCGCCGCCGGTAATGAGAGTCCGAGTCGGTTGGTGCGATTCCAGGTTGTTTTACTCACTGTTATGCTGCGCACCCGGATAGTAACGGTCACCTGCTGTGATGGACCCCGTCAACTTCGGATAAGTTGGAAGAAGCCAACGGTGTTTGGAAATTGTCCTTTCTAAGAGTTGCCCCTCCAGTAGTGAGGAACCCGGGCTGAGTGTTCCGCTCCAAGCCACAGGCCCCGTGAAAGAAGAAAAAGGAAAAAAAGGTGGTGGTGTTTTGTCACCAGAACTGAAGTTTCGGGTAGACTGACTGAAGATTGTGTGAGTTGCTCCTACTTCTATCCCAATTGGAACCCGCCCCCCAGGTGCCTGGCTTCAGTGACTGGGAAAGTCCCATGCATCATGATGGCCACCCCCCTATCTAACCTGGGTCATCCCCCCAGTGGGAAGGCTCCTGACTGTATGTAAAGTGTGAATGTGGAACACTGGTGATTAACCCCCTCTTTACCCAAGGCAAGTACTGCACCTTAATTAAGGTGCAATACTCTGTGGTGACTGGAGCCTCAGGGGCGCCACATTTGTCACACCCAAGTTGACCAGTTATCATTTTAAGGCTTGGAAAATCTTACATTTGTCGAAATAAATCAGGTGTGGATCAATGCCAATTTTTATTTACCTGTGGCTGATGCCAATGATTAGACTGATTGTACCATCTGCCTGTCAGTCATTTTCTATGTTGCTCTGCTGCTTCAAGTACCAATGGCACATGCCTAGCCAAGCATGTACTCTGTCCATAATGTTACATGTGGTATACTTTATTGCAACTGCTGTTGGTTCTGCTTTTGCTTGCCCTACATTACTAAACATCTGTTTGTCTGCCATGATATTTTTATATTACCTGGCTTCTACACTTACTACTGCACACTGTAGCTATGCCAGCCTCACATAAATACCAGGATGGGGGACATATGCACCAGGATGGAGGACATACAGTATCTACCTGGAAGGGGCCCAGGATGGGGGACATATACACCAGGATTGAGGACATACAGTATCTACCTAGAAGGGGCCCAGGATTGGGGACATATATAGTAGGGTGGGGGACATATACACCAGGATGGAGGACATACAGAATATACCTGGAAGGGGCCCAAGATGGGGGACATTAGTATAGAATTAAGAAAAATTACTTCCATAACAGTGTCAGCAGCAGATCCCCCATAACAGTATGCCATGACCATATTTTTTACTTCAATTTTTTTTCCTATTTTCCTCCTGTAAAACGTAGGAGCATTTTATGGTCCAATGCGTCTTATAGACAGAAAAATATGGTATGTGAGAATGTTTTTTTACAACCATGTTTAATATGCCGAACTCTTGTAACTATGGCAGAAAAAGCTCAGGAATATTGCTGGAAAAGAATGGGCTGCCTAAGGCAGGCACATTATGCTTTGAAGCGATGACAGTTGTAGAGCTACAAGACTTGATAAATAAACCCTATTGCCTCTAAAATTAGGAGGACATTTAAAATGTCATCATATTACCGGTCTACTTTATTGAAACAAAATCTCTCCAGACCTAACATGTGTGACCTAAAGTGTCATTCATAGATGGGTCAAGTACCTTGGTCACTACTTGCGCAATGTCCGTGACTAATCCCACGGCATTTCCCAGGAGCAATAACTTAAACAATTCATTTGTTGATATGTTCTGATATAAAAGGTCAGTGTCTTCTATCTCTTGATTATCTACAACATAGAACTATTTAATTGACTTCTACAATGGTATTACTACACAATACTTATATTACATGTGAATGTAAGCATAATGTAAGCATAATATCATTTTCAGATTCCAAATTTTACTTAAAGTGCATCTGTCTTGAGCTGGGAGCACTTTATATGTCTATTTATAAGGTACATGTGGCAAAAACCCCTTCAAAATTTATCATTAGGGACAAGGACAGGAGATAGGGCATAGGTTAAGGGCCCAGACCTCCCTACCTTCAAGGGTACCTCCGGGTGTTAGGGTGAGCACAGGGGCCTCAGGCTTAGGGCCAATATAGGTTTCCTTTTGTTCCCTTGTTACCTGTGACACCAAGTCAGTATGATTACAGTAATACCAAATCTATAAAAAGTTGTTTTCTTTTTCTTTGTTTTAATGTGGTGAAAAAAAACACTCAGAAGCTTGTGAAAAGAGAAAACATGGTTTGTGTAACAATTTTCTGAGACCCATAATTATTCTGTTTATGGAGCTGTATGAGAGCTTTTTTTTTTTTTTTTCATTTTTTTGGCCCTAGTTTGACATCCATACGATGTTTTGAGTGCATGATATGGCCTCGCCTTCTGAGCCAACTCCATACATTGGCAGATGGTTGATGTACATGTATGTCACTGTCAAGAAAATGATAAAGGGGGTTTCTCTCCCTTAATAATCCTTTGTGTAAATTTTTTACTTCTCTTTGACCAAACCCCATAGCCTTTCTATTTTTATGTTGACATAGCCATTTAAGGGCTTGTTTGTTGTCGGACAAATTGTAGTTTAATGACACCCTTAATTCTACCATATACTGGAAAATGGAAAAAAAATTCAAGTGCAGCAAAATTATAAAATAAATGCAATTCCGCAATGATTTTTTAGGTTTTGTATTTATGGCATACAATTTTTAAAAAAAAGTAACTTTGAATCATGATTCTCCAGACTAATACCAATACAGCAATACCAAACTTGCAGAATTTTTTTGCAATTTTGTAAACATTTTTTTTAGTTTGTGTTATTCTTTTCTGAGACCTGTAACAATTTAATTTCACCCTTGATAAGGCTGTGTGAGGACTTGCTTCCTGCTCGACAAACTAAAGGCCACGTCTCACTAAGCGACATCACTAGCAACATCGCTGCTGAGTCACGGTTTTGTGACGCAACAACGATCTTGCTAGCGATGTCGCTGTGTGTGACATCCAGCAATGACCTGGCCCCTGGTGTGAGGTCGCCGGTTGTTGCTGAATATCCTGGACCACTTTTTGGCTGTTGCTCTCCCGCTGTGAAGCACACATCGCTGTGTGTGACCGCGAGAGAGCAACGATCTGAATGTGCAGGGAGCAGGGAGCCGGCTTCTGCGGACGCTGGTAACCAAGGTAAATATCGGGTAACCAAGCAAAGTGCTCTGCTTGGTTACCCGATATTTACCTTGGTTACCAGCGTCTCCAGCTTTTAGAAGCCGGCTCCCTGCTTCCTTCACACGTAGCCAAGGTACACAACGGGTAACTATAAGCAAAGCGCTTTGCTTAGTAACCCGATGTGTACTATTGTTATGAAGCACAGCGTCGTTACACGGGTCGCTGGTGGCTGATCTCTGATCGCTGTGGAGATCTGCCTGTTTGACAGCTCACCAGCGACCATGTAACGATGCTCCAGCAATCCCTGCCAGGTCAGATCGCTGGTGGGATCGCTGGAGCGTCGCTTAGGGGTACTTTGCACACTACGACATCGCAAGCCGAAGGTAGCGATGCCGAGCGCGATAGTCCCCGCCCCCGTCACAGTTGCAATATCTTGTGATAGCTGCCGTAGTGAAAATTATCGCTACGGCAGCTTCACATGCACTTACCTGCCCTGTGACGTTGCTCTGGCCGGCGAACCGCCTACTTCCTAAGGGGGCGGGTCGTGCGGCATCACAGTGACGTCACACGGCAGGCGGCCAATAGAAGCAGGGGGGCGGAGATGAGTGGGACATAAACATCCCGCCCACCTCCTTCCTTCCGCATTGCAGCCGGGACGCAGGTAAGGCAATGTTCCTCACTCCTGCGGCTTCACACACAGCGATGTGTGCTGCCGCAGGAACGAGGAACAACATCGTAACATCGGTCCTTCCGAAATTATGGAAATGACCGATGCTACACCGATCATACGATTTGGACACTTTTGCGCTCGTTAATCGTAGTAAAAAGGATTCACATACTCCGATGTCGACAGCGACGCCGGATTGACCCCACCGACATCGCACCTGCGATGTCGTAGTGTGCAAAGTACCCCTAAATGTGACGGTACCTTAACAGTTTTATCGCTACCAATTTTAAGTACAGATATGACAGTTTAAACAGTTTATATTGCATTATTTTGTGGGGAAGAGTGGTTGTAAAAAAGAAAATGCAATTATTGTGTTTTTATATCGTTGTTACTAATTAATAGATCAAAGTTTTCTACATGATGTGATACCAGAGATGTTTATATTTAATGGGGAAAAACTGGAGTTAGTGTTTCTGTCTCTTTGTGGGCCCTTGACTTGGAGCAGGAGGCTCGGCACGGGTTCTGGATAGCAACCAAGGAACACTTCACTAAAAGACTTTCACGGGCACTGGCCGTGACCGCTGACTATTCGGGATCGGCTGGAGCCCATCGTGGCTGAGATCAGTACTCTGGGGCAGCGCCTGAACTACCAGTGAGTAAAAGACCTGGAACCACAGCCACTGTCTCTGCCTCTTCTTTACCGGCGCCAGCGCCCAGCACTGTGCCGCCGATAGGAACTACCACCCCCCATCCTCCTTCATCATCCTCCCCGGGGTAATCCCGCTCTGCCTGTGGGGAGCGACACCATCCCGGCTGCGACCCTCACCATCAGCCCTGAAGAGCAGAACTCGCAGCAGCGGCCCATCCCTGGCCACGTACTACAGGTGGCATAATTATCTTAAAAGACTTTCCGAACTATCACTACCACTCCCATCCTCCATCCTGCCTCCTGTCCACCACCTTTCCTCCCCTCCTGTACGCCTCAGGGTAATGGAAGCGGGCTAGGCCACCCCGTGACATCGCAGAGGATCTGCACCCTTAGCCCGGTAATGAGTAGGTTAAAACACCTGCCCCATGGGGCGCTACATTTGGCATCACGAACCGGATATTCGTGCCCGCAACCATCGGGTACAGTGCGCCTATTGAGCTTTCTGTTTATGGACTGTGTGGCATATTAGCAAAATCAGTATACGCCATTGTTTACAAAAAGCGGGAAAAGAGGAGGTGTGTCTTTGTGGGCGGAGCCAAAACAAGCATGTGAAAGGGAGAAAAATTACCCGGAAACCTTGTGTCTCCAGCCAAGAGTGGGAACTGTTTTCCAGGATAGACTGTACAGCTTATTTGAACTGCAACTCTGTATTTTGAAACTGAGTAAAGGCATGGCTATTCTGATCTAGGCAGTGCAGTCCAAGCAGGTGAAACAGCTACCGGTATCCATTGAACTGGCTTCCAGTGCTGACGACCTCCCCTGGCGACGACACGGCAAGGACCCGTTGTCCCAAGTTCCTGATCGGTATGCTGCCTATGGGCAACCCATCTGTCCCATGAGTGTCCATAACCAGGGGGCCAGGACTAGTCTTTCTTCTATCTTCGTATGTTTTACTCATTTGACAGCTCTGGCATTAAACATGCCAACAAAGGGAGGACATAGATGGAACACAAGTAGATGGGAAGGTACACCACTGTTTAGCCATGCGAGGGTGCATGAGTGCCTGTGCTTTATTTGAACTCATTTTGTACTGACAGTCTCCTTTTAAAACAGTAAAACAGACAAAAACTTGAGATTTCTGCATCATCTAAAGTCCACTTTAACCCTTCTCTGGTACCATGAAAAAAAATCAGCAGTTGTATCAATCTTCATGAGGTCAGATTGACCCCATGGTACCAGACAAGGATTAAAGAGCATAACCCCTGTCAATATACAAAATACTCCCTGAGTTTCTATTATTCCTGCTGTCAGTATTCAGTGTACTACCACCCCTGGAAAAAATCATGGAATCACCTGGATCTGAGGATGTTCATTCGTTGTTTACTTTTGTTTAAAAAAAGCAGATCACAGACATGGCACCAAACTAAAGTCATTTCAAATATCAACTTTCTGGCTTTAAGAAACACTAAAAAAAAATCATGAAAACATAATGTGCTAGCCAGTAACAGTTAATTTTCAAGACCAAACAGGGGGAATTATGGAATCACTCAATTATGAGGAAAAAATTATGGAATCACCGTGTAAATTTTCATTCCCAAAACTAACATCTGCATCAAATAAGATCTGCTCGTTAGTCTGCATCTAAAAAGGACTACATAGGTAAGGATGGTTGACCTCGGGGAGATCAACGTCCAACACCACGGAGACACCATCACGTGTTTCTCAACGCAGTGACACTAGAACAAAGCCCCCTCGGAATATATGCAAAACAAGAATGCCGCGGAGACACCATCACATGTTTCTCAACGCTGGCAGGAAACTAGCCAGGTCTTTCACCAGGAAGGAACAACCACGGGAAGGGCAATCTCCAGTCAAAGAGACCACCTATGCCAAACATGGTATCCATCCACAGACAGCTGTTTCGGGATCAACCATCCTTAGCTATGTAGTCTTCTACTAGGAATTGCTCCCACTAGCCAGTTTCCTACTCCACACTTATGAGAGGTAAATACCCCGAAACAGCTGTCTGTGGATGGATACCATGTTTGGCATAGGTGGTCTCCTTGGTGGTCAGCTGTGTCTAAAATCTGGACCAAATACAAACAACATGGGAAGGTTGTTAAAGGCAGACATATTGGTAGACCAAGGAAGACATCAAAGCATCAAGACAGGGAACTTAAAGCAATATGTCTCCAAAATAGGAAATGCACAACAAAACAAATGAGGAAAGTATGGGAGGAAACTGGCGTCAATGTCTGTGACCAAACTGTATGAAACCGCCTAAAGAAAATGGGATTTACATACAGAAAGCCAAACAATAAAAAGATGACTGCCTGAAGAGAACATGTAAATTTCCACAGTCTGATGATATGGGGCTGCATGTCAGTAAAAGGCACTTGGGAGATGGCTGTCATTACATCTTCAATAAATGCCCAAGTTTACATTAAAATTTTGGACACTTTTCTTATTTCATCAATTAAAAGGATGTTTGGGGATGATGAAATAATTTATCAAAATGATAATGCATCCTGCCATAGAGCAAAAACGGTGAAAACATTCCTTGAAAGAAGACACATAAGGTGAATGACTTGGCGTGCAAATAGTCTAGATCTCAATCCAATTGAAAATCTTTGGTGGAAGTTGAGGAAAATGGTCCATGACAAGGCTCCAACCTGCAAAGCTGATCTGGCCACAGCAATCAGAGAAAGTTGGAGCCAGATTGATGAAGAGTACTGTTTGTCACTCATTAAGCCCATGCCTAAGAGACTGCAAGCTGTTACTTAAGCCAGAGGTTGTGCAACAAAATACTAGTGATGTATTGGAGTGTTCTTTTGTTTGTTTATTTTCCATGAGTCCATATTTTTTTTCCTCATAATTGAGTGATTCCATAATTTTTTCCCCTGTTTGGTCCTGAAAAGTAACAGTTACTGGCTAGCACATTATGTTTTCATGATTTTTTTTTTTTTTTTAGTGTTTCTTAAAGCCAGAAGGTTGACATTTGAAATGACTTTAGTTTGGTGCCATGTCTGTGATCTACTTTTTTTAAACAAAAGTAAACAACTGAATGAACATCCTCAGAGACAGGTGATTCCATAATTTTTGCCAGGGGTTGAAGGTATCTCCTTTGCTGGGTTTTCATCCTTTTCCCTTTAAGATCCAGTGGAGTTCCTCTTCCCTTCAGCTGCTAATGATCCGTATTTCCCCTTGAGTTTAAATGCTCTCATTTTCCCTGGACTTATGCTGTGATATTCAGTTTTTTCAAGCTCTGGATGCAAGCAGGGGGCTTGCACTCACCTGTGGAACTGTTGCTAAAACTTTGCTGAACTTCTACCTGAGTCATTTGTGGATAAGTACCGTAGTTCATGCACGTTTCACCTGCGTGTCCTCCTTGTGTCTTCTTAAGTGTTTCGTAGGGTTGACAAAGAGTCCATCCCTTTTTAGGGCCCACCATTAGGGATACCTAGGGTCAGGTTTCCAGCTCGGTGTATAAGTGCGGAACTTATCTAGGGTAGTGAGGGACCCCAGGGACCAGTGGTAGATATGGTCAGGGGTCACTATCTCCTCTTCCCTAGATACAGGGTTTTCCTTCCCTTTCGCAGTTTGCTTGGTACCTCCCCGTACCTAGTGTGACAGTGAGACACCACAAAGTATCGATTGTTGATTTTCAAGATGGCAGGACAGTGCCAAACTCCACTCAAAGTGACAGTATAGTTCGTACTAGATGATCCCTTTCCTATCAATGACCCTTTAAAGTTAGTGTTTAAGAGAACCCCTTTGCCAGCATAAATCACCAAATATAAAGATGAGTTCTTCAAATATAAAGATGACTTCATATCATTCACAAGGAGTCATGTGGAGCTGGAATTAACAATTTGGATATATACTATATGAAGAAAAGTTTACATTACTTGACCTGAAAATTGGCATGGTGACCACAACATTGAAAGGTCACATCAGTCACAAGAAGGATGAATCGTTAACCCTCCGGAATTTATTGGCATGATTCACTACAGTGAACATAACAAATTAGATGTCTTTATTCTTCATTGATGAGAAATGTCAGACTGCTGAAAGATACAGAAGTGTCAGTTACCGTTCACTGCACAAAAAAGGGAGCATGGAATAATAGATAGCATGGACTCTACCATACACGAACCAGAAATGAAATTATTTTAAAGCTAGTCTGTCACCCCAAATTTACAGTTCATACTTATCACATAACCTTGTAAAAGAAGGAACAGCAACAAAAAAAAAATATTTTTATCTTTAAATCCTTTCTGTATTGGTCCAAAAAACTAATTTGTAGTCTGCAAATGAGGGTCCTCTGCACGCTTGGCATGACAGAATTCCTTGGTGTACAATTCCAACCCTTTTTTAGATGACTACTATTGATGAATGAGCGTGCGCGGTTCTGCTCAATACTCAATCCAGCATTAGGGTGCTCGGGCATGCCCGTTACTTGGTTGAGTAACAGGTACTTGAGCGCCATGCTTGAGTCCCCATCTCACATGTTTCAGATCTGTTAGACAACCAGTAGACATGCGGGGATAACCTGCCATACACGGCGGTAATGCCAAAACCTTGTTGGCTACTGGCATTACTGTGATTGGCTGGCTGCATCACGTCATCAGGTATTATATGAGACCCAGGGGCGTGATGCTCATCACACTGTCCTCTGCAAGCAGATCAGGGAGACATGATGCAAGAGGGAGAGCTTAAGGCTACTTTACATGCTGCGACATCGCTAGCGATCTCATTAGCGATATGAAATTCTAGAGCGCAAGTGCGATCTTTCGAGATCGTACATAGGTCATTTTATGCATGTGCGATCTCGACAGGTCGCACTTGCGATCTAGAACTTCACATCGCTAATGAGATCGCTAGCGATGTCGCAGCATGTAAAGTAGCCTTTAGATTAGAGCAGGGTTTGGACATTTGCACCCTTTAATGCCTTTCATGTCGCAATAAAGGGTGTTTTTAGCTTTGCTTAACCTAATAAATTAATTATTTAAGAAAATGCCATGGGGTCCACTCTACTTTTGATCACGAGCCAAGGTAAAGTACACAGCTGGGGCTGATATTATCAGGCTGGTAATATCCTTGGTTATTCTGCCCTTCAAAGCCTAAAAATTTCAAAAATATTAAATATTTATTAATCAATACATTAAACCATACACGCAAGAAACATAGATGTCTGTCAGATATATGTAAAAAAAAATAGCCCGCAGCTGCCCCATATTTGGCGCATCACATTAGATGCACCAATTCTGATGATTTGCCCGGCTCTTTCTTATTACCCTGGTGCTTTAGATATTGGGGTAATATTTTTGGGGTTGATGTCAGCTGTGTAATGTCAACTGTCATACAGCCCAGGGATTAGTAATGAAGAGGGGTCTATCTTACACCCCCATTACTAACCCAGTAACCCAAAAAAAAACACACACGGAAAAAAATAGATTACTTGAATAAAGACTCTCCCAAACTATCCCTTGTTCACCAATCTACTATAAAAAAATGTTCCCAGAAAGCTCTTCCATCGTGGTCCACAATCTCTGAATGCGGCTCCAGCGACTGTGAATAACAGTAAAGTACAGTTATTCATGGGCACCACGTAGTGATGATAATGCACATCACCGTTGCTAGGTTTTTCCGAGTGCAACATTGAGCTGGCGGCTCAGAAGAGAGTCGTCGTTACTGACAGACGCCTGTGAATAGTTGTACTTTACTGCTTGTCACAGTCGCCGCAGCTGCATTTGGGTATTGTGGACTATGAAAGAATAGTTTTGTGGGAAAATTTTGCTAATAAATTGGTGAATGAGGGATAGTGTGGGTGAATGTCATCCTGTGGCACAGGAGGAGGGGTATGCCAGGGATGATGTAGAGGTAGGCCCTGATGCTAAGGAGAGAGAAGAGGAATCACCACCTAACACACCTGAGCCGATCTTTAAGCTCCCTAACATTCCTAGATGGGTTCTTCCTCCCCATTCGTGATCATGAACCTAGGACTTGGAGTACCCTAGACTTGCTCTGACTAGTACTCAGGCCAGAAGACACTAGTCTTACCACTAATATAAAGGCAACACGAGGAAGGAAAACAAACAAGAGAAACCAGAAACAATAACAGAAACTCCAATTCTTCTTCTGAGAAGGACTCTACCGAATCCTGCTGGAAAGAGATCCACGGATTTCTCCAGAGACAACTCCATCACTGGTCAGCATAGAAATTAACTACTGCATAGGAGAGAGGGAGAAAGGGCTTATATAGCAAAAAAACATGGCTGATAATACAAGCTACAAGTCAATCTCAGTAGGATAGGAAAGAAACCTTAACCACTTCAGTACCAAGTGGAATTAAATATGCTCTTAATCATGATTAATGATGAGCGGAATTTAAAATGAATCTGCGATCAACTAAAAGCTGTGACCTTCTAATCCCAGATCCCCCAATGTCATAACACACTCATGACAGGGAGTCTATATTCAAATATTATTTTTTCCTGTGTGTGTTTTTTTTGGGTTACTGGGTTAGTAATAGGGGTGTCTGATAGACGCCTCTCCATTATTAACCCTCCGGTTTGATGTCAGCTGACATTACACAGCTGACATCAATCCTAAAACATATGACCCAAATTGTCATTGTACTAGGGCAAGCGGGAAGAGTTGAGCAAAGTGCCAGAATTGGCGCATTGAATGTGATCGCATTGAATGTGATACGCCAATTCTGGGGCAGCTGCAAGCTGGTATTTTAGGTTGAGAATTGTCAAATATCCATGGACCTTCCCGGCCTGATAATACCAACTTCCATCTGTCTGCTTTACCGAAATTGTTATCGAAATTGGGGGGACCCCTCATTTTTTTAAATTATTTATTTAGTTCTCAGCCGAGACCTGGACGTCAGAGATGCGTCAAGGTGTCTTCACCAAGCTCTTTTCTTCCATTTCAGTGATTTTACAGCCCTCCTGGTTGGGTCAACTGGAAAAACACTTGAGTTTTCCATTGACCTTCATTGTCCTCATTACTCAAGCTAGTCCGAGCAGCTGACCTGTGCTCTTTGAGTTACAAGTGTGGCACCCTGGACTAGCCAGGTCGTCACAGATAACACACAAACACCCCACCCCCATTAGACAGGGACACCAGCCAAACACAAAACCCTTGTTGCCTCCCTCCAGTGTCTGATGTCCACACCAGGTGGGGCGGAGCCAAGCGGTTGGCCCCACCCACCGAGGAGTTCACAAGCCTGGAGGCGGGAAAAGTGGCAGTTGAGTGTAGGAGTTTGAAGTGAGAGGAGCAAGCACTTGAGTGTCTGGGTTTGTGGCCCAGGCACTGACAGCAAGGTTGGCAGACGGTGGTGGCCGTCTGCAGGAGTGGTGAAGCAACGCGGAACTGTAGGACCGGGGAGCGAAGTGAAGCCAGCACACACAGGCAGGGCAATCGGACCCCGACCAGGCTTGGAACCGCCAACAATAGTCAAATCCGAATGTGACCGGAACCCCAGGGGTTTCCTAACAGCAAAAGTCCCGATTGAAGGCAACTGCCCACACCATGAGGGTATACAGCTACCGCCTAAGGCTAGAGACCCAAGGGCCAGTGCCTGCGGGCAAACGGGCTCCTCCGGTACCCATACACCGGGGAGCGGATGACCGTTGGGGATCCATAGTAGTCAAACAAGAACATCAAGGTGCAGGGAAAGGCAGCCGCCATCACCTGTCCAGGGAGAGACACAGCAGCCGGCTGCGGGACCCGTCTATCCAGCCGTTTGGTTTACCGAGGACTTTGTACATTTCTTACTGAGTGAGTACAACCGTGCCATCCGGCACCGCGCCGCGCTGTCCCTGCAACCCTACACCTCACTAACCCAGCCTCCCCGTCACATCATCGGGCCCCGGGACCACCGACCCCTACCCACGGAGGGGGAAAACAACATCCCAGCTGCTCCCTACCATCGCTCCCGGGATCCCCGTCACCAGGAGCGGTGGTGCCCATCTTCACCACGACCCGTGGGTGGCGTCACGGACTAAATCCCCCAAACCAACCCACCCCTTTCACTCACGGACGAGGAGCGCCGCTCGAGTCCCCGGATCCGGCCCACCGCTCGAGCCACCAAGCAGCAGCAGCCGCAGCAGCGCCGGACCCGAGCGTTAGTGAGAGCGCAGCAGCGGCGGCGTCCTCCCCGCCCGCGACACAAGCACTCAAGTATTTTGTACTTTCTCATCACTAATGACTACTACTCCTATGTTAACTGACAGTACTGGCTTGCACAGAGCCAGCACTTTCTGAAGCTATCCCACTGTTATGTGATCATAGTCCCTATGCAAATGAGAGCATATAATCACTCACAACTTCCTTCAGACATTGCTTGTCTCCTGTGCAATCAATTCAGTACAAGAGAGAACACAAAAAAATCACTCTATTTGCAGCTAATAATGCTAAATAGCTATACCAGAGGGATATAATCAGGGAGGAGAGAGTGACTTGTGAGCGCTCTCCTGCACTGAAAGTGATAGCAGAGGCGAACAGCAATGTCAGAAGCGAGGAGAGAGTTATTTTTGTGAGCGCTCCTGCATAAGGACAGTGATCACGTAACGGAGGTTTATCTTCAGACAGCGGCAGCACTGGGCAAGCCACCACTGTCAAGCAACATAGAAGTGGGAGTAATGTAAATAAGTGGGTGAAACGGTGCATTTAGTCACTTCAAGTGTGCACTTTGCACCCTCATTTGCATATTACAATACAATTGCTTTTGGGGTCAATGGAGGAAAATATTTTAAAACAAAAAGAATGGTTTTATTGTTTTTCCATCTCTTTTAAAGTTATTTAGGTATTTTGAAATGTAAATTTGGGGTGACAAACTCCCTTTAAAGTTGAAAAATGTAATAAACCACAGAATGCTTGTAATAATGAGTTTTCAGCTTGCAGAGCCTATTGACAATGTGTAAGTAGACAGTAGGCCATGAGCCAATATAGTCAATTGCATCTCTTTCAAATCAAATCAATGATATTGAAGGCATGGAACAATTAGATTCTTGTTTTAGCAACTGGTGAGGTCTCAGCATCCAAGTCTCTCCGACACTGCATATTTAGAACTTGTGTAACCTTCCTTTCACATTGTCCATCAGTAAGCATGTTATCGGATGCAACAATGCAGATGATGAGGAGGTAGTGATGACTGAAGTGTGGCGCCCTGGACAAGCCAGGGGCCACAGAGAACAACACCACCACACCCCACACTCCCGGTCAGGCACACCGAAGTCAGACACAAAACCCTTGTTGCCTTCCTTCAGGGGCTGATGATCACACCAGGGGGTGGGCCAGGCGGTTGGTCCCGCCCACCGAGGAGTTCACAGTCCTGGAGGCGGGAAAACCATGCAGTTAGTAAAGTTTTGGAGGTGAAAGTGGGAGGAAGGAAAGTGGTAGTTGAGCAACTAACTGACAGCGTCCGGGTGTGTGGCCCGGGCGGTACAGCAAGGTTGGCAGACGGTGGTGACCGTCTGCAGGAGTGGCCTATCAGAGCTACCATGAAGACCGTGGACGGGCGGTGGCCCGGCGGTACCGGACCGGTACGCAAAGAGAAGCCAGCACCATCTGGCAGGGGCTTGCGGAAATCCTCACAATCAATCCCCTTTTCACTCACGGGCGAGGAACGCCGCTAGAGTCCCCGGGATCCGGCCCACCGCTCGAGCCACCACCGAGCAGCAGCAGCCGCAGCAGCAGCGGCCGGACCCGAGCAGTGGAAGAGCGCAGCGTCCCCTCCTCCGCCCGCGACAGAAGCAACAACTGTTTATTAACTATTTGCAAATCAAGGATTAGCAATTTAGATGTGAGATATTGTTATAGCCCAAGTAAGAGTAGTAATTTAAATAATTTTGCAATAATCAGCAACACATGTATACAGAATACATTCACAGTACTATTTACACAGTATTATTATCAGGGTCGGACTGGGCCCCTGGTGCACCAGAGAATCCCCTGGTGGGCCCTGGGTCCCCATTATTTATATTGTGTGGGGTGACTGTGGGATTGTTACTGCAGGCTAGGCAGGGCCGCCTGTTTTTCAGAACCAGCTTGAGCGGGCAGACTGGCCCCCCATGATCTGAGGGGACCCCAGCCTTTCCATCATAAACTTCAGTGATCGTGCAAATTCTGTATAATCTCTGCAGTTTCCGCAGTTGCAGAATGACTTGTGGTGAAATCAGTCATGTGACTCACCAAAGGTATTTTCACTGCGGGAGCCCAGGCCTGCACAAGATGAGGTGCATGCAGGACCTGCAGACTTTGCCTCTCATATTCAAATGTACTCGCATCTTTCAGGTGCCTATACATTTGAACAGTGCGGTGCCAGGACTGAGGGAGAGGAGCTCCTCAACCCCACACTGCTATTCTTTCGTCATCAGGGCCGCACGGATACAGAGGACGTACAGACTTTGGTAAGTGCTCCAGAGGAGCCAAAGATGACATGGAGAATAATTTTAGATGCAGGGTCCATGGTGGGGGAGGAGCGCTATTATGTTACAAGGGACATTATCGGGCAGTGGGGGAAATTATGGAGAAAATTGATTAGGACATTAAGGGGCAATGGAGGACATTAAGGGGCAATGGGCAACATTAAGGGGCAATGGGGAATAATATTAAGCAAATTGGAACATTATAAGACAATGTGGATATTTTGGGGCAATGAGGGACATTATGGGGTAAATAGGGACATTGTAGCGCATTGGGGTACATTAAGAGGCAATTAGGAAGGAGATTGTGAAAGGCGGCAAAGTTTAGTTAGTATAGTGAGGAGCGGGGGGACTTTATGCAGAGATGTAATATGGGGAAATATTATAGAAAGGGGAAGTTTTCGGGGACATTATGGAAAGGGGCACTTTATGGGTCTATTTTGGAGAGGAGCAGTGTATGGGGGGATATGTTGTGCAGGAAGCAATAAAGAATCCGTTCTGATTCCACTTGTTTTCTCAGCTAAAATAAAAGACCCTGTATTCAACTCTGGTGTTGGCGCGGTTCCAGCATTGTCAGTAATCGTGATTTGTGACATGATGGGAGCTCCATGTCCAATCACTGCAAGCTTCTGTCTCCCTGAGTTCAGACCAAATAAACAGTCATTTGGGGGAACATAGGGACCCAGGATTGGAGACTTTATTAAATAAGGGGGGCAGAATGGGAGATATTATTACTATATGGGGCCAGAATGAGAATGAGGAACATACATTATTGCTTTATGGTGGCAAATGGTGGAGATAATTACTGTAGGGGCAAATTAGGGGACAGTATTACTGCTGTGATATAATTTAATTTTGAGGACATGGTCTTCCATTGGGGAACAAAAGTCTGATGTAATTTAGAAATTGGGGAAAGAGTGAGGAATGTGCTCTGGAAGCGATCAGCTATAGGTGACTGTGATATTTTCTGCAGAATTGCATCATGGCAGGAGGAAGTGATGGTGGTCAGCACTAGATGAAGAGGAAAAGCGAAGATGAATAACAACTAGAGTGGTCACTGGTAAGTCAGTGTATTACATGTACACACACACACACACACACACACACACACACACACACACATACAGTATACAGAGCTCCTGTGTATAATGTTACTAATTAATATCACTGGTGATCACTGTATTATTAGCTGTACACTGACACTATATACAGAGCTCCTGTGTATAATGGCACTGATAGTAAAATAAGTGTTATTAGTATTATGGTTTTTATTCATGATCATTATTGTAGTGTTATTCAGGCACTATGTGGTGGTAATATGTAGTCTGGTCACAGTGTGGTGGTATTTCTCTGTTGTATGTGGTATTTTTTGGTCATTTATGTGGTCTGTTCATAGTGGTATGGTATTTCTCCCTTGTATGTGGTAATATTCCGTCACTGTGTGGTCTGATTATGGTGTGGCAATATTTCTCCTTTGTATGTGATTGTATTTGGCCACTATGTGGTGGTAATATGCTATCTGGTCATGGTGTAACGTTATTTCTCCCTTGTATGTTGTAATATTCGGTCACTGTGAGGTCTGATTATGGTGTGGTGGTATTTGGTCACTATGTGGTGGTATTATGTTATCTGGTCATGGTGTTGCACCTTTTTTTCCCTGTATGTCGTATTTTTGATATAGTGGATTGTGCTGTCTGGAGGTCACTTTTTCTCTCTATCACTAAAGGGAAGATTATTTCCAGTAGAGATTAAATACTTGAATGTTTAACCCTGCCCTTTCCTGTGACTATTACACTGTAGCAATATACTAAGTAATCGCCTATTCTAAGACCATGTGTTCATGTTGAATATTTGGTAAGGATTTTACTTCAGTATTTGTAGCCAAAACCAGGAGTGGTAAAATCAGAGGAAAAGTATAATGCAAACACCTGTGTATTTTTAAAAAACGCCTAGTTTTGGCTTAGAAATACTGATGTAACGTACTGACCAAATACTGAACATGGCCTAAGGATAAGTGATAACTTATTCATCTGTGGGGACAGATTGCTGGGACCCTCACTGATCGTGCAATCTTTATCCCCATTAAAGTTGAGCCTATGTCCAACTCGTCCCCGGATCCATTCATTCAAGTGATCACCTACCTAACCTGTGGATCGGTGATAACTTGTTTTCACCAAAGATCCCCTTACTGCACACTATTGTAATTGTACATCAGTTATGGTCCGCAGGAGATGCCTGTACTTCACAGTGAAATAATTAAAAAAAAAAATGACGTGGGCTTCGCCCAATTTTTGTATCCAGCCAGGTACAACTAGGCAGCTAGGGATTGAAATCCGCAGCCCAAGCTTTCTGGGCACCCATGCTGCGAATTGCAGTCCGCAGCCACCCCAGAAAATGGCGCTTTCATAGAAGCACCATCTTCTGGCACTGTATCCAACTCCTCCAGCTGCCCTGAAGCCGTGTGGCTCGCTGGGTAATAATGGGGTTAGGGCTAGCTGTATATTATCAACTGGCCCTAAGCCCGAAATTCATGGTGTCATGCCAATATTAGACATGGCCACCATGAATTTCTAGTACCGATA
Source organism: Anomaloglossus baeobatrachus (assembly GCF_048569485.1). NCBI lineage: Eukaryota > Metazoa > Chordata > Amphibia > Anura > Aromobatidae > Anomaloglossus > Anomaloglossus baeobatrachus. The sequence goes on along the minus strand of NC_134354.1, from coordinate 191,623,251 downwards.
AAAAGAACCACAACACACAGAAAAATATTTTTATTATAAATAAAACACAACACAATTAGTGACTCCATCTTTATTGAAATAAAGAACCCCCCTCCGCAGTAATCCGTGGTCAAGGGTCTTGCGCCGTCCAATCCGGATCCAATATCATCTGATCGGTTTGCTGGAAGGCAAAGCGATCAGATGATGTGTCAGGTTCAAGGGCCTGAATCACACGACACAGCAGCTGATTGTATAAACGGCTTTTATACAATCAGTTGATGCATCAGTGCAAAAAAAACCCCCAAACAAACTACACACTTCAGTGCAGACTCCTGTCCGACAGCATCAGCTGATAGTTTAGCCGACTGGGTGGTAAAAAGCCGGCCTCACCGCCCGACTTATAGTGTCAGCTGATTCCGTCAGGTGACCGCATCAGCTGATCATCGCCAGGTATGAGAAAGAGAGAGAGAGAAAGAAGAGAGAGAGAAAGAGAGAAGAGAGAGAAGAGAGAGAGAAGAGAGAGAAAGAGAGAAAGAAGAGAGAGAGAAAGAGAGAGAGAAAGAAGAGAGGGAGAGAAAGAGAGAGAAAGAAGAGATAGAGAAGAGAGAGAGAGAGGAGAGAGAAGAAAGAGAGAGGAGGGAGAGAGGAGAGAGGAGAGAGTGAGAGAAGAGAGAGAGAAGAGAGAGAGTGAGAGAAGAGAGAAAGAAGAGAGAGAAAGAGAGAGAGAGAGAAAGAAGAGAGAGAAAGAGAGAAAGAAGAGAGAGAGAAAGAGAGAGAGAGAAAGAAGAGAGAGAGAAAGAGAGAGAAAGAGAGAAAGAAGAGATAGAAAGAAGAGAGAGAGAAAGAGAAAGAAGAGAGAGAAAGAGAGATAGAGAAAGAGAGAGGGAAAGAGAGAGAAAGAGAGAAAGAAGAAAGAGAGAGAAAGAGAGAAAGAAGAGAGAGAGAAAGAAGAGAGAGAGGAAGAAGAGAGAGAGAAAGAGAGAAAGAAGAGAGAGAGGAAGAGAGAGAGAAAGAGAGAAAGAAGAGAGAGAAAGAGAGGGAGAGAGAGAGAGAAAGAAGAGACAGAGAGAGAGAGAAAGACGACAGAAGAGAGAGAAAGAGAAAGAGAGAAAGAGAGAGGGAAAGAGAGAGAAAGAGAGAAAGAAGAGAGAGAAAGAGAGAAAGAAGAGAGAGAGAAAGAGAAAAAGAAAGAAGAGAAAGAGAGAAGGAAGAGAGAGAGAAAGGGAGAAAGAAGAGAGAGAAAGAAGAGAGAGAGAAAGAATAGAGAGAAAGAGGAGAAAGAAAGGAAAGAGGAGAAAGAAAGGAGAGAGAGAAAGGAGAGAGAGAAAGGAGAAAGAGAGAGAAAGGAGAGAAAGAGAGAGAGAGGGAAAGAAAGGAGAGAGAGAAAGGAGAGAGAGAAAAGAGAGAGAGCGAGCTCACAGCTGATGTCCGGCCCCTCCCCTCAGTGCATAATTAAGTTATAATTATAAATATATTATAAATATAATTACAATTAAAAAAAATATGTAATTCTTCACTGGGACCAGGAATAGAACTCACGACCTCATGCTTCATATGCGAGCGCCCAATCCACTGAGCTATTACCTCTATTGATAAACAGAGGCAGATTTTGTAATCTTGACTTCTGCATTGCTGACTGAAGTCTCTGCTGACAGCGTGATTCACTTCATTGTTACGTGGACCTGATCCAGCGCGATGGTATTCTACGGTGCTGCTACATCTTCAGGGATAGAGCTGTGGTCGTGTGGATTACGTCGGACCTGGAGGGGTATTTGGGGTTTAATAAAGGGGTGAAAGAGGGTGTTTTTTTGTCTTTTATTCCAAATAAAGGATTTTTCGCTGTGTGTGTTTCTTTATTTGCACTTTAAATTTAATCATGGACGGTATCTCGGGGAGATGCCTGGCATGATTAAACTCATTATTACCTCGATTGCCACCGCACCAGGGCAATTCGGGATGAGTCGGGTAGAGTTCTCTGGGACAGTCGCATCTAATGGATGCAGCTATTCCGGGCGGCTACTGGGTGATATTGTTAGGGTGGAGGGCTCCCGTTAACGTGGTGCTCTCCATTCTGACAATACCAGCCTCCAGCCGTGGGCCTTTATCCTGGCTGGTATCAAATATGGGTGGGAACTGCATATTTTTTTTTATTTATTTATTTATTTTATTGCACGATATAATTAGAAATAAAAAAAAAAATTCTTTACCGGGAACGGAGGAGTGGAGGGCTCCCAATAACGTGGTGCTCTCCATCCTGACAATACCACCCTCAAGCCGTGTGGCTTTATCCTGGCTGGTATCAGATATGGGGGGAACCGCATTTTTGTTTTTATTATTTATTTATTTATTTTACTGCACGATATAGACCCGCCCGCCGGCGGCTGTGATTGGTTGCAATTACACAGCTGTCACTCAGCTTGGGGACGTGTATGACTGCAACCAATCATAGGCGCTGGTGGGCAGGGAAAGCACGGAATATCTAATTGAATAATGAAGCGGCAGCCATTTTCTAAAGAGGAAAAGACACTAGGGCTTTGTGACAGACATGGAAGGGGTAAAGTCTGGCAGAGCGCAAACTCTATTTAAGGATCAGCTGTCCAATGACAGAACTGATCATTAGTTGCGGCAGCTGTGTAGCGCTTGCTATGGGAAGCCGGTGAGCTCATAGCACCTGGCCCGGCATCCCGCAGTTGATGGAAACGCCCCCCGTAACTAAGGGAGGAGTTGATGTAGGGATAAAATATCATATTTTTATAAATATATATATATATTTTTTTTTGTGTGTTTTTTGTATTTTTTGTAAAATTTTGTTTTTCAGTAATCTGACTCAATTGAAGGTAGTAAGAATAATACACCACGTATATATTTCATTAAATCACCTGTGCACTTTGTTGTGTTTTATTCCTTTCCCTTTTTTCATATATTTCACCATATAGGCACACTTGCACTATTCACTTCACTTATCACGGTTTATTCTTAGTTTTTTTTCCCTTTTCTTTTTTCCATTTTTATCACTTTGCTCCACCTAGATGAACCTGCTCAATAACATGCATCCTTTATGAGCCTTTGAATTAGGTCTGTTTTACCTTGGTTATTTTCGAAGTATAAGAAATCCCTCATTGCGCATGCGCTTCCTGTGGGCAGCGGTGCTGTCGGGTATCCATGGTGAGGCGTCCTCACGTGGTATGTGGACGCGCTCCCTTAGTTACGGGGGGCATTTCCATCAACTGAGGGACGCCGGGCCAGGTCCTATGAGCTCACCGGCTTCCCATAGCAAGCTCTACACAGCTGCCGCAACTAATGATCAGTTTTGTCATTCGACAGCTGATCCTTAAATAGAGTTTGCGCTTGCCAGACTTTACCCCTTCTGAGGAAGACAGATGAAACGATCGTTAAGGGGGATTCTGTGGCTCCTATGTAAGATTCATAGAATTCACTGTTCATGCTTATTTTTATTCATGTGGTCATCCTGATAATATGCTGATTTAATTCAATCTCTGTACCTGGTTGATAGATTAATCATTAGTTACCCCACTGATAGAGGTCAGCTAATAGTGCATGTGCACATGCACTTGAACCACATGTTTAACAGGGGTTTGCAGCAACTGCTATGTTAATATAGGTTCTGTATACTGTCTGTGAGATCGAAAAAAGTCAGGGGTTGATTATGTGAATACCCTCACAGCACTACATTAAAAATCTGTTGCAGAGATTGGTAGTTCAACAAATTAATTTATTTGATATTATTACAACCTAGATTGAAAATTATTCAACCCCTCATTGTCTGATATGTGGAGAATACTGGTCTCTTAAATTAATCATTTATTTATAGTTCTAATTTTATGCACTTGCACTTTCTTAAAATACTATAGATTTTTATCAAGACCATCCCACACAAGCATATCAGGGGTTGAATACTTTGTTGTGAAGACCGTCACAACGATATATTAAAAAATCTGTTGAAGAGATTGGTGGTTTATTAAATTAATTTATTTGGCATTATTACTGTAATGCTGCCACCAGGGGGAGCCAGAGCTCTGTAGCATAATACACTACACAGAGCAATGAGAACCAGGAAGTAAATTCACAGCGTTCTCATGCATTACCTCAAAGCACAGCTGAGAGACAGAACTGCAGAGCATGCAAGGAATAGTCAGACAGGCTGGGTCAAACACCGTACGGGCAGAAGCAGGACTGGAGGAACGAGCAAAAGCGGAGTCAAAGTCAGGCCAAGGTCAGTACCGAGGAAGCAACCGAGTGGGGAAATAGGAGAGGGGACAGAGGACAGGAGGGACGACCAGGGGATGGAACACAGACAAGGGCACGGGGGCACAGGAACAGACAGATCAGGATATCACTCACAGGACCAGCAATCACAGGCAAAGCAGTGCTAAGCTTATAGCCGGCACTGGTTCACTGGAAATGCCAGCTTTTAAGGCATCCAGGGTCTGGAAGTGAGGCTCGAGAGAAGGCTCCACCCCCTAGCCATGTGGACAGGGAGGCGAACCATGACAATTACAACCTAGATAGAAAATTATTCCACCCCTTATCCTCTGATATGTGGATAACTGTGATTTTCTAAATTAAATCATTTATTTATAGTTCTACATTTATGCACTTGCACTTTTTTCTTTAAAGGCCATCCCACACAGACACATTAGGGGTTGAATACTTTTGTAGGAGACCAACTTTATGAAAAAAAAAATTTGAATTGTTATTATAAATTTGTATGGATACATTATGTACCACTTAAAAAGAAAACAGACACTTTGTTTGCCCAGGATATTTTTATATCATTATCCATCTCTTTGAATTGTTTTTATTGATGTTTGTATGTTTAATGAGAAATAAAGAATTTATGGTTATGATTTTTGGGTCATTTCAATTTTTTGGAAGCTCTGTAAATTCAAGCATGAGTGCTCCGCTTGTGGTGGAGCACATGCAGCAGCCAAGTGTCCTACTTCATCCGCAAAATTGCCAGCAAAACCATCCAACACGCTGGATAAGGACGCCAGTGAGTGTTCTTGCAATGGGGCCGTGGCTCGACCGATACCCCAATAAAGAGGCAGTTGCTCAGCTGCGCTTTGGCTTTACTTTTTGTTTTCCTTCTTGGGGATTGAAATTGATTCCAAAGCTATGGTTTTTCACGTCCCACCTGACAAAGTCTTGCTTTCATTGCCCAGGGGTTTTGGATCTGTACGTAGTGTCAGATTGTGGCAAATGCAATTGATCGTGTGTGTAATTTTTGTTCGTCCCGTTTTGAATCTGCTCTTTTTGCGGTTTCCTTTAGCTTCCCCTTTTTCGGTGCTTTGCGAATTGGTGAGTTGTTGTTCTTGTCAAAGCACAGTGAAACACGTGTTGGGACTTCTTCCCCACACCTACGCCTGCACCCTGGTAACCACTAGGTTATCTCTTTTCATGTATATGCTGCACTTTTGATTTTTTATATACTACGGCATTGGACTTTCCTCCAGTCAGGTCCCTAGGCAGTTAATTAAATAATTTGCCTTTTTGGAACACTACAGTGAGACCGTATGGGAGAATTTTCCTCTGTCTGTGGTGTTATAATTATATTTTTGGCAGCAATATACTTGAGCTTTGAAAGGTTTAAATGGCTGGGTGGCTGTCTGGGATTTTTTCACCCTCCTATTTCGTATGTCCTGTGTACTTTTGTAATTTTTCCATTTCCCTGCACCCTCTTTTTTGACACTCAATATAATTTACTGTTATAAATATTGGTTTGAGTCCCTGTTGACCTGGAGATGTGAAGATATATGGGCAAATTGAAAGACTTTTTTTCTCTTGTTTCTTACTTTAGTAATCTTCCTGTCTGCGGAGCTTTGATGATGCTTTATTGGTAATGTCGTGCATGGATGACATGTTTTGTTGCAGAATCCCAATAGAAACACATATGCGTTTTACATACAGATTGTCTGCATCTCATTAAACTCTATGTGCAAAACCTGCAAATAAAACACATAACTGCAAGATAAGTGAGAAAACTCAATGCATTTCAATTTCTGCCGTATTAGGCAGCTTTCATAGAAGCGATCATAGGCAGCTCAGTCTTTCCTGGGTAGGGTGAGTAAAATACAGGTTTTTGTTTTTTTCCTTTTTAAATAAACTACAACCAGGGGATGGGTTTTCCCAAACCGATAAACTCCTTTAATGCTTGTAACCTCTCCGGCTTATCTGCAACCCAAAATGTGAAATCAGCCGCTTATGTGACTGTAGTGAGAAAGTCAGGATGGATTCATGGCACTTTTACATGACGAGATTTTCCGTCAGTATTTGCTTGAGAGAACAGAGGTAGATGCAAAACACAGAAGAGGTGCAAATGTTTCAGTTATTCTTTTTCTATGTGTTTGTTCCCCTTTGATTTTCGGGACTTACAAGTACTGATGGAAAATACTGACCAAAATACTGACTGTGTGTGTGTAATAGTGCTGTAAAATACGTCCTTATTCCAAGAATGCGGGAGTTATACTGTAATGCGCTGTCTTCTCTGCTTCATCCTATTCACGAGAGCAGGAGCAACTAATGGGGCAAGATGCACTTATTGAGTAAGTGAGGGTCCTGTGTCACCGGGAGATTCCCTGCCGTGTGACTCTATGTGGTATGTGATAGACTCCCAAACAAAATGAACCAGACAGAAACACACAAAATAAATACACAACACATTGCAATTAGGTGTAACATGGTCCCAATTTTATTGAAATTTACATGACACTCTAAATGGCACACCCCCGACTCACGGAGAGTCACCCTCCAGCGCTCAGGAGAGGAAAAACCCCCTGTGGGGGAAACCTCTAGGGAACCATGGCCGGAGGATTGCCCTTCCCCTGGGCTTAGAGAGTTAGCGCCGATATATAACAGATGTATATCATAAACAAAAAACTCCTAAAACTTAGAATTTATTAATAAGGTTAAAAGGAGGGGAAACCCCACATCCAATACATTAAATAAGAAAACAACACACAAGGGGGCTGACCCTAATGAGCCCTATGACTGCCCCTACCTTGCAGCGGAGGTCGGCGCCCTATTACCTGCGCAGTTGGCGCCCCCGCTCACCGTCGACTTTTACCTAATGAGTCCCTATTAGTCCCTATTGTGAGATAAAGTGATAAACAATCTAGGATCAAATAACAGATGTACATACAGTATAACAGATGTAAAGGTCCAGTCACACTAAGCAACTTACCAGCGATCCCAACAACGATAGGGATCGCTGGTAAGTTGCTAGGAGGTTGCTGGTGAGATGTCACACTGCGACGCTCCAGCGATCCCACCAGCAACCTGACGTGGCAGGGATCGCTGGAGCGTCGCTACACGAGTTGCTGGTGAGCTCACCAGCAACCAGTGACCAGCCCCCAGCGCCGCGTGGAAGATGCTGCGCTTGGTAACTAAGGTAAATATCGGGTAACCAACCCGATATTTACCTTGGTTACCACCGCACGGAGCTACACGTGCAGAGAGCAGGGAGCAGCGCACACTGAGCGCTGGCTCCCTGCTCTCCTAGCTACAGCACACATCGGGTTAATTACCCGATGTGTGCTGCAGCTAAATGTGCACAGAGCAGGGAGCAGCGCACAATGCTTAGCGCTGGCTCCCTGCTCTCCTAGCTACAGCACACATCGGGTTAATTAACCCGATGTGCCCTGCAGCTACATGTGCACAGAGCAGGAGCCGGCACTGACAGTGAGCGGCAGACGCTGGTAACGAAGGTAAATATCGGGTAACCAAGGACAGGGCTTCTTGGTTACCCGATGTTTACCGTGGTTACCAGCCTCCGCAGAAGCCGGCTCCTGCTGCCTGCACATTTAGTTGTTGCTATCTCGCTGTCACACACAGCGATCTGTGCTTCACAGCGGGACAGCAACAACTAAAAAATGGCCCAGGACATTCAGCAACAACCAATGACCTCACAGCAGGGGCCGGGTTGTTGCTGGATGTCACACACAGCGACATCACTAGCAACATCACTGCTACATCACAAAAGTTGTTCGTTAGCAGCGATGTTGCTAGCGATGTTGCTTAGTGTGACGGGGCCTTTACAGTAGCTTTACAATTTGTACATTTTACCAGATTTACAGACAATGAAATGATAAATTTAGACTATAAATGCGATAATCTGGATGTGGGGGGAGATCTGGCTGCTATATCTGTCACCCCAAGAATTGCTACAACCAATTTGGTCAACCTGATTGAACAATTTCTCCCTCACAGATCCAGGTTCAACTCTCCAGAAGTTGGACACTTGGTTACAGGGTTTGTTCATTTCGGATAACCTCTAATTGGTTGAATATCCCTCCCAATTTATCACCCATTAAAGGCATAGCCAGGAATTTCTGAATGAGAGCTTCTTTCTGGAGAGGGTAAAAGAAGGGGATCCTGTCATGGGGACCCCCCTGTGGTACCTCCATATACCCTGGGGGTGTCTGTAGCAGACAACCCCTTTACCTGCTAGCACCTCCAAATTGCACCAAGGTGGGCACATTACGTGGGGTGGTCAATCTCAACGTCCTCAGGCGCATCAGTAATGGCACTGATCATGGCAGCACAACCTTCTTTTATGGAATCTTCTTTATGACATGTGTTTATGAGCTCATAACAGTTGTCATGGTTACTACAGGGGCCTACTACATGAAGGACCAAAACTTTAACCCTTTCACCATTGGCAATTCTTTTCACTTTAGAAGTCAATCATTGCACTTGTTATCAAGCAGGCGCCCTATTATTATTATGGCCTCCCATAGATACCAAAAGAAATAGAGGTCGTGGATTAAATGTTGTGCTTTTCATGAATATTGTGCATTTCTTGCATGGAAAGATTGGGCTTATAAATATTAATTTGCACATAAAACGTTAAGGGCAAATTACTTGGAAAACAATTGCATTTTCCTGCTGATTAAACAGTGATTTTATATAAACGACAGCAAGCAGCTCTGTAAGTGACTCAGTAAGTGGAATCCGGGTCTCTGTCTCTTCATTATGCTGCTCTCAAATTAGCTGCCTAAAATGTGGTCACATATTCACATTTAATGGTGGTAAAATGACCCTTAAGAATGTTAAGTTTTAGGTGTTTCTAAAGCCACAGGAAAAGAATAAAAAAAAAATGAAACCAGTTTACTGTATGTAGTTTTTTGTTTATTTTATTTAAGAGAAATGTATCATCTACCATAATTGATTATTAACTGCTGCTAATTACTTGAGTCTTCTGTCCAATTAGATCAAGGAAAGATTACACCATCATGTGCTGCAGAGGACGAGCAGGAAATAAGCGACACTGTCTAAGTGTCCTTTCACACCACCAGAGACTGGGTTCATTATATAGTGCTTACCGTATTTTTCGGACTATAAGACGCACTTTTTTTCCCCCAAATGTTGGGGGAAAGTTGGGGGTGCGTCTTATTGTCTGAATATAGGGCTGCGGCCGGGAATGAGGGTGCTGCGGTGGAGCTGGTCATCGGCATCACGAGCAGGCTGTAGCAATGCCTGCCGTGACCACGTGGGCCCTTTATTATATATGCACGCCCATCCTCCCGCCCATCATCCCTCAGCACTGAAGCCGGCACTGACAGGTGATGATGGGCTGGGGGTGCGTGCATACTAAACAGCTGGCCGTGATCACCCCTGGCAACTACAGCCTGGAGTGATCATGTGCGGCTGTATTCACTGTCCCCCGCGCATCATCATCAGCGCGGGGGGCAGTGAATCAGTACAGTACACTCTTCGGCCACTTCCCTGCAGCACTGCAATCTCCTCCAGTCTGCCGGTCAGCTGATCTGTGTAGAAAGACGTGAGCACAGCGATGACGTCATCGATGTGCATGCCGCTAGTCACGCAGTTCAGCTGACTGGCAGACTGGAGGAGATCGCGAGGCTGCAGGGAAGTGACTGGTGACGGCTCCACACAGATCAGCGGCGCTGCTGCCGCCAAAGACAGGGGGAGGAGCAATGCTGTATGGAGCGAGGAAAGGTGAGTATAAACATTATTTTTTTATGTGATACAGGCCATATAGGAGGATGGGGGTATATAGCAGGATGGGGCCATATAGCAGAGTGAGGGTATATAGCAGGATGGATGGGGTATATTGCAGGATGGATGGGGGTATATAGCAGGATGGATGGGGGTATATAACAGGATGGATGGGGGTAGGATGGATGGGGGTATATAACAGGATGGATGGGGTATATAGCAGGATGTATGGGGGTATATAGCAGGATGGATTGGAGTATATAGCAGGAGGGGGTATATAGCAGGATGAGGGCATATGCCCGGATGGCAGTATATAGCAGGATGAGGGCATATTCCAGGATGGCAGTATATACCAGGATGGCAGTATATAGCAGGATGGGGGTATATAGCAGGATGAGGGCATATTCCAGGATGGCAGTATATACCAAGACTTTAGGGTTAGGGACTGTGACTAATAAGTAAATGTTTATTCTCAGGAATAGTGCAAGGATTCATTGCAGAGGGTGAAAGCTATACTAATGGCAGTATATGGTGAAAAATTTGCAGCAATTTTCTTTTTAAGCACTATTTTTCTTACAATCCCATTCTCCCTATTACCATAAACATCTTTTCTTTTCAGGAAAATACTCGGAATCACAGGAGAGCTTGTTTTTTGTTTTGTTTTTTTTATTTGAATTACACTATTAATTTTACCATATGATGTATTGAAAAAAAGGAAAAACATTTGTGAAGTGTGGTGAAATGGTTAATAAATACAATTTCACTGCTCTTTGGGTTTTATTTTTAAGATATTCATTGGGGGGAAAAATGACCAGGCAATAAGATTCTTAAAATTATGGCAATAACAAGCATAACTTTTTTTTACATATTTTAGTGCTAAAAAAAAAAAAAAAATCACAATTGTGCTTTTTTTATGCATACCAAACTGATGTTTTTATTGATGCTATAATAGGGTACATATGAATTGCTGGTATTTGTTGATAAGACTAGAGCAAAAAAGTTTACTTTTTTATTTTAACTGGAAAAAGTAGATGATTTGCGATTTAAACTTTTGAAATTTTTTTTTTTTTACTTTTTTTTTTTAAATTTTTTTTATTTTTATTCTTTAGTTTCTTTAGCAGACTTGTACCTGCAGTCACTTGCTCTATATGCTACAAGTATAAAGTACAGTATTACATATTATAGTAAAATTGGTGTTTTCCACCACCTTTATTTTTATGCCCCCTGTTTATTGCTATACGTCTTGTTGTTGAAGTCATGGTTATTGAATTTTTATTTTGACTGTTATGTTCATTCTATTTCGTTCATGAATCTAAATGAGTAAAACTGTTGCCTGATTATTAAACTTTAATATATTTACCAATACAGTGTTTATTGTGCTATAATATGCTTATTAATAAATCACGTGACACACTTGCAGGCAAGGAAATATTTTATGTAATATTTTGTAAACAATACAAATGTAAAAACTATTTTATTCACATATGCAACATTTTAAACGAGTTATTATTACAAAGAAAAAAGATTTAGAATGTAATACATTGTTTTGTTCTATAAAAATGTTTTTAAATTTTTTTTTTTATAAACTGATTAAAGGCCTTGGTACTAATATTTGGTGGTACCATGGCACGTCATTTTCTATTGAGTATATGATTATTGATAGATATTAATATAAATATTTTGCCATTTAACAGACTTTAACCCCTTCAGCCCCCGGGCACTTTCCGTTTTTGCGTTTTTGTTTTTTGCTCCTTTTCTTCCGAGAGCCGTAACTTTTTTATTATTCCGTCAATCTTGCCATATGAGGGCTTGTTTTTTGCGGGACGAGTTGTACTTTTAAATGAAACCATAGGTTTTACCATATATTGTACTGGAAAACAGCAAAAAAATTCCAAGTGTGGAAAAACTGCAAAACAAGTGTGATCGCACAATAGTTTTTGGGATGTTTTATTCACCGTGTTCACTATATGATAAAACTGATGTATCTATGTGATGCCTCAGGTCAGTGCGAGTTTGTAGACACCAAACATGTATAGGTTTACTTGTATCTAAGGGGTTAAAAAAAATTCACAAGTTTGTCCAATAAAAGTGGCGCACGTTTTGCGCAATTTTCCGAAACACATAGCGTTCTCATTTTTTGGGATCTATGGCTCAGTGACAACTTATTTTTTGCATCTAGAGCTGACATTTCTAATGGTATCATTTTTGCGCAGATGCTACATTTTGATCGCCTGTTATTGCATTTTGCGTAAAACTTGCGGCGACCAAAAAAACGTAATTTTGGCGTTTGGAATTTTTTTGGCACTACGCCGTTTACCAATCAGATTAATTGATTTTATATTTTGATAGATCGGGCATTTCTGAACGCGGCGATACAAAATATGTGTATATTTATTTATTTTTTAACCCTTTAATTTTCAATGGGGGGAAAGGGGGGTGATTTGAACTTTTAGTTTTGTTTTTTTTTTTAAACTTTTTTCTTTACTTTTTTTTTTTATTTTACTAGTCCCCCTAGGGGGCTTTAGCAATCAGCAATCCGATCGCTGATCACTATCTGCTGATCACAGCAATACAGCTGTAAACAGCAGATTCAGTCACTTTGGTTTTCCCTCTGCTCTCGGCCGAGGGAAAACGAAAGTGAAACATCATAGCAGCAGGCGTCATCACATGACCCTGTGCTACGATGGCAACCACCGATAATCACGTGATAACACATGTGACTTCCGGTGGGGGCGGCGGTAAGTAACAAACATGGCCGCGCGCATTTAAATCTTGCTGCCAGACTTTGGCAGCAAGATTTAAGGGGTTAATGGCCGCGGGTGGAAGCGATTCCACCCGCGGCTAGCAGGCACACATGTCAGCTGTTGAAAACAGCTGATATGTGTGCCGATCCACGCCGCGTGCCCGCGGCAGGGGGCGGGGCTTAACGGGACACGATCCTGGACGGATAGATCCGTCCAAGGTCGTGACGGGGGTAAAGGGAATCTGTCACTGTTTTTATACCTAATTTGACAGAAGCATAATGTAGGGGCAGAGATCCTGATTCACTGGATCATCACTTACTGGGCTGCTTAGTGAAGTTTTGATAACATCACTGTTAATCAGCAGGAGATTATCATTAGAGGACTAGAAACCTTCTGCCAGGTAGTCCAGCATATTCAGCAGCTCTGTATAACCCCGCCCACACCACTGATTGGCAGCTTTCTAAGTACACTAAACATGAGCACAAAAGTGCCAATCAGTGGTGTGAGTGGGGTTATACAGAGCTCAGTATTCAGATAACTGCTAGAGCTGCAGCAGAGTATACAGTGATTTAATGACACTAACAGCAAGCAGCTCAGAAGATGACACCCCACTAGAATCAGGGGCTTTGCCAGTACATTATGCTGCTCTCAGATGGGGTAGAAAAATCCGTTGATAGATTCTCTTCTAACGATTATCAACTTTTTTTATTCTTAAATTAATTTCTGGTTTCATGCCAGCTTATAAGAAACGTAACTTAATTGAAATTGACCTATGCTCCGAACTTCAAGAACTGCACTTCAAGTTGATTTGCGGTTAATCGTTTGGCAAAATTGGTGGAGAGCTTGCCTCTGCACATTGGTGACCAACATTTTGACCTGTAGGAGTTGGATGGTAGCCATGAACAGGTGTTTAACTTTGAGCATGACTGTGATATTGTGTGCGATGTTCTGTGATTGATCCGTGTCGGCCGTAGACAGAAGTGGACCCCTGTGCCAAAATAATATATGGGCCAATTATAGATCAAAAGCTCATTATAATGCACAGCCCGGGACTGACCATAGGGCAATTCTGGCAAATGCCAGATGGGCCCGTCCCTGTAGTGGGCCGGTCCCTGTAGTGGGGCGCTGTATCTGCAGTCACCACCGCGCTCCTCAGCAGTGTGTGCATGCCAGGCACACTAGCTGCAGCAGGACCCGGAGGCAGCGCTGTGCTGTGCCGGCCCTGCTGTGTGACAGTGTGCCTGGCATGCACACTGCTGAGGAGTGTGGCGGTGCCGGTGACCGCAGCTTCCTCCTTCCTATTCAAATGTATTTGCATCTTTCAGACGTAAATACATTTGAACAGTGCTCCGGGACTGGGCCCCGCCCCCCGACGTGCAGCAACGTGATGATATCAGCACCTTGCTGACGTCATCACAGTGCTGCAGGCGCCATGCTGGATGCATCAGGCAGAGGTAAGTTCTCCATGGAGGAGCCGCAGAGACAGGTGTAATTAATGGGGATGAGTGGGGAGGGGTTGAGGACACATAACGGGGAACATTTGTGAAGGAACACAGCTTTGTGACAGGCAGAGGGGGAGTACTGTATTCCGATGGAAGGGGGAGGCAGGAGTGTGTAGTGATGGGATAGTGTAATTTATGTTTGTAGGGGGTGATGGGGGGGTGCATTGTATTATGTCTAGGGAGGGGCTAATGGGGGGTGCATTGTATTGTGTAGGGGGGGATAATGGAGGGTGCATTGTATTGTGTGTGAGGGGAGGGGTAATGGAGGGTGCATTATGTCTGGGGAGGGGGTAATGGAGGGTGCATTCTATTGTGTGTGTGTGTGTGTGTGTGTGGGGAGGGGTAATGTAGGGTGCATTGTATTTTGTGCGTGTGTGGGGAGGGGTAATGGAGGGTGCATTGTATTGTGTGTGTTTGTGGGGGGAGGGGTAATGGAGGATGCATTGTCTTGTGTGTGTGTGTGTGGGGGGGTAATGGAGGGTGCATTGTATTGTGTGTGTGTGTGTGGGGAGGGGTAATGGAGGGTACATTGTATTGTGTGTGTGTTTGTGTGGGGAGGGGTAATGGAGGGTGCATTGTATTATGTGTGTGTGTGTGTGTGTGTGTGTGTGTGTGGGGAGGGGTAATGGAGGGTGCATTGTATTGTGTGTGTGGGGTGGTAATGGAGGGTGCATTGTATTTTGTGTGTGTGTGTGTGTGTGTGTAGGGGTAATGAAGGGTGCATTGTATTGTGTGTGTGTGTGTGGGGAGGGGGTAATGGAGGATGCATTGTATTGTGTGGTGGGGGAGGGGTAATGGAGGGTGCATTGTATTGTGTGTGTGTGAGGGGAGGGGTAATGGGGGGTGCATTATGTCTGGGGAGGGGGTAATGGAGGGTGCATTGTATTGTGTGTGTGTGTGTGTGTGTGGGGGGTAAAGTAGGGTGCATTGTATTGTGTGTGTGGAGGGGTAATGGAGGGTGCATTGTATTGTGCGTGTAGGGGTAATAGGGGTGCATTGTACTGTATTGTGTGTGTGGGGGGGAGGGGTAATGGAGGGTGCATTGTATTGTGTGGTGTGTGTGTGGGGGGGATTACAAAAGAGCAGTTTGGGAGAATATATAAATAGTAATAATAAAGGGGCAATATGGGGGATATTATGGAGAGAGGCAGCGTGGGTGTATATTATAAAGAGAGCAGTGTGGAGAAGCTGTGTATGGGGACATTATGGAAAGAGGCAGCGTGGGGGTATATTAAGGAAAGAGGCAGTGTGGGAGGTAGTTTGGATAAGGGCAGTGTGGTGGGATAATTTGTGAAGGTAGAGAGCAATTATTTATTCAGGGGAACAGCTTGGGATATATTTATGGGGCAGTATAATGATACTTTAATTTTTAAAGGTGATGTGTGGGAAAGTGCTGCTGAAGAATAAAGAGGGAGGGGTTCAAAGACTAGCAGTGGGCAGAAAACCTCATCATGGCGTCTGTACTGCGTGGAGACAAAAAGGATGGGATTGACTCAGAAGATTTCACCTATAAAAGGTACCTGGATATAAATGATTATTTGTGATATTGCCTGCGTCTTAGGCTAAGTTCACATTTCCGCTAAAATCTATCAGTCACAATCCGCTGCTCTTGTAAACAACGGAATCCGTTTAGCGGATTCCGCTGCTCCCATAGACTTGTATGAGCAGCGGATTGTGACTGATGATGCTGCGTTGCATCCTCCGCCCGACTGATCAGTCGTGGAACGACTGACCGCCGGGCGGGAGGAACGCAGCATGTAACGTTTTTTGAGCAGCGAGATCCGTCGGATTTCGCTGCGCATGCTCTCTGGCTCCCTGCACACGTCACCAGCTTTGGTTGGTTACCCGATATTTACCCTGGTTACGGTGCAAGGAGCCAGCGCTAAGCGGTGTAGGCCCGTAACCAAGGTAAATATCGGGTAACCAAGGTAAACATCGGGTGCTTTGCGGTTACCCGATATTTAGGCTGGTTACGTGTGCAGGGAGGCCGACACTTCCCCGCTCGGCCCCGCCCCCTCCCGCACTCCACACATGTACACACACACACACACACACACACACACACCTGTCCCCAGCCATGCAGACAAGCACTGCCACTGACACCCTCGTCTGGCCCCGCCCCCCGCTCGGCTCCGCCCCTCCCGCACTTTGCATGTGCACAAACACACACACATACACACATACATACATACATACATACATACATACATACATACTTGCACATACACACTCTCTCACTCTCACTCACCTGTCCTGCAGTCCCTGCGGCACTGACGTCCTCAGTGCCACGGCCCCGCTCGGCTCCCCTCCCCCCCGAACTCCGCCCCCCCCGCACACAACGGAATCCGACAAAGAATTCTGTTCTTTGTCATCCGTTGTACAGCGTTGAGCAGCGCATCAGTCACATGCGTCAAGCGACGCATGTGACTGATACAAAACAACTGAAGTGTGAACTTAGCCTTATCAGTATTGTGGTTCCTGTATGGTCCACAGTCTGATAACAACAACTCCCAGCTTCTCCTCACCATTGTTAAGGACAAGCTGGGAGTGTAGATTCCGGCATCTTCCGAGCCTTCCCATTGATCTGCATTGTAAAATACAGAACGTTTTCCGAGTGGAAAACACCAGAAGAATGGAGTGGTCACTTCTTTTAATCACTTGGTGGTTTTAGAAACCTTAAGTGTGTAAAAGATGCTCAAAAGCCTGATCCTGTGCACAGCAAGGAAATGCGGATGGTCATTCGAGGATTTTTCATAGTGGTTTCCATGGTGGAATCTGCCCCCAAAAAATGCGATTGCACATTTCCTAAGTTGTATGTGTCCAAAATTATCACCAGTGACAACAACAGCTTCCCTGATCACCTATCTGTAGAATAGGTCACCAATATTAGTTCAGGGGGATCTGATTTTGTATCCCTACCCATCAGCTTTGTGACGACGATGCAGCATTAGGTGGAGAGCAACATCCTCTTTAGAGTTGAGCGCGGTTCGAGGTTCTCCAGTTCTAGGCTCGAGTGATTTTGGGGGCTGTTTGAGATCGAACTAGAACTCGAGCTTTTTGCAAAAGCTCGATAGTTCTAGATACGTTCGAGAACGGTTCTAGCAGCAAAAAGCAAAGCTTTTTACAGCTACAGTGTGCAGGAGCCATCGCTGGCAGCCTGCCACAAGCTGGTAACCAAGATAAACATCGGGTATCCAACCAAAGCGCTTTGGTTAGTAACCCGATGTTTATCCTAGTTAAGTGCAGGAAGCCCACACTTCCCCGCTCAGCTCGCTCCGCCCCCTCCTGCCCGCGGCATGTATTGTACACACGTACACACACACACACACATACACACACACACACACATGGCCCCGCTCGGCTTACCTGCGGTGATGAAGTCCCGCCATCCCGACCTCAGCGCTGTCACTGTCCTCCATGGCCGCCGCTTGTCACATCACCTTCTCTCGCTTCCGACCCGAGACTGACTAGCGGTGACGTCACGGGCCTCTCGCGATACTTGGCTGTGAAGGCGGCGGTCATTGAACTCAGTAACAGGTGCTGTCAGTGTGCTGGAGATCAGCGCAGGTAATGTACCTCGCTGACAGCAGCACTTGTCATGCCCTGCAGTGACCTGGGCTGACCCATTGATGTTAGCTCAGGTCACTGCACTGCTCTCCCAGCCAATGGGGAACATCCTGCTCTACATTGACTGGGACAGTGTGGATCGTCATGGCAACCCCTTGGAGTACACCAGACCTGGATTTGTTTTTCATTCTAATAAATTGGTTAAAGAGGGAATGTTTTGGGGAGTGTTTTTTCAAATAAAAATGTGTTTGTCGTCTATTTTTTTTTATTACTGACTGGGTTGGTGATGTCGGGTATCTGATAGACGCCTGACCTCACCAACCCCAGGGCTTGATGCCAGGTGACATTACACATCTTGTATTAACCCCATATATTACCCCGTTTGCCACCGCACCAGGGCGCGGGATGAGCTGGGGCGAAGCACCAGGATTGGCGCATCTAATGGATGCGCCACTTCTGGGGCGGCTGCGGCCTGCTATTTTTAGGCTGGGGAGAGTCCAATAACCATGGACCTCCCTAGTCTGAGAATATCAGGCCCCAGCTGTCTGCTTTACCTTGGCTGGTGATCCAATTTTGGGGGACTCCTACGTGTTTTTTTTTTTTTAATATTTATTTAATTTAAAATAACAGCGTGGGGTGCCCTCAGTTTTGGATTACCAGCCAAGGTGAGGTTGCCAGCTGTGGTCTGCAGGCTGCAGCCGTCTGCTTTACCCTAGCTGGCTACAAAACTAGGGGGAACCCTACATCATTTTTTTTTCCATTTTTTTGACTAAATACAAAGCTAAGCGCCCCTTAGTGCCACATGAAAGGCACCAAAGGGTGCTCCACTTTTTCTCCACTTTTTCTACATTTTTTCTACATTTTTTCTACATTTTTTCTCCACTTTTTCTCCACTTTTTTTCTCCACTTTTTCTCCACTTTTTCTCCACTTTTTCTCCACTTTTTTTCCACTTTTTTTCCACTTTTTCTCCACTTTTTCTCCACTTTTTCTCCACTTTTCTCCACTTTTTCTCCGGTCGGTCTACCCATTAGCTCTGCCATGCATACTGTAGCTCTACACCTACTGCACATGTTACTTTATGATTGACATCTCTTTCGTACCAGAGCTGTCTAAGCCTACTCTGACCCCATATTTGTCATTACTATATTGTCCTTGTACTGTATTATGACATTTGTATCATGTGTTTCATTTCTTGCTGTGTTGCAATTTTTTTGCTGCATCCCAATTGTACCTCTACATTGTTCGAGTTTATGTTATTGTTCTCTCACTCTTATGTGATACTGATTATTGTCATTTTTCATGATTACATGCAGATAAGTCCAATCTGACGAAGGCTCAGGCCGAAACGTCATTTGTAACTTGTTTTGGACAAAAACATATATGCTTATGAAAAAATTTTTTTTCTTAATACGGACCAATAAAGAGTGATTTTGCATTACTATCCGTTGTGACTTACTGACTTAGTCTGGGAGATTTAGAGTGCCGAGGTTACTCACTAGTTTTATCTATTATTACCTCTGAGCACCTATATACCAGTGAGCAGAGCTTCCTCTACAGTAGTTCTCCTGATTAGGCATGCCCTTACCTCATGAGCAGGGCATTGCAGCTTTGGTAGCAACCATTACGACATGGACTCTGCTGCTGTGGACCCGAGAAGAGTGAGTGCAGATTCATTGCACCCACACTCCTCACATGAAGGGTCCGCACTCCTAGAAAATGGGGGATACGTTCCCTGAGTGTCTCCCCCCCCATATTCTAGATGGTCCAGAGTCGTCGTGGGACCCCTTTATTTTTTTTCTTACAATAAATTGGTGAAAGAGGAAATGTTTTGGGGACTGTTTTTTCAAATAAATTTCTTTTGTCGATTTTTTTTTTTTTTTTTGTTAGTACTGACAGTTTATGATGTTGGGTATCTAATAGACGCCATGACATCACAAACTGCTGGGCTTGATCTCAGGTGACTTTACAGCTAGTATAAACCCGATTTATTACCCCGTTTGCCACTGCACCAGGGCACGGGATGAGCTGGGGTGAAGCGCCAGGATTGGCACATCTAGTAAATGCGCCACGTCTGGGGTGCCTGCGGCCTGCTATTTTTAGGCTGTGAAGGCCCAATAACTATGGACCTTCCCACCCTGAGAATACCAGACTACAGCTGTCCGCTTTACCTTGGCTGGTGATCCAATTTGGGGGGGACCCTACTTTTATTGCGTAATTATTAATATTTATAAAATAATTATAAAAAAGAGCCTGAGGGGACCTCCACATTGGATCCCCAACCACAGTAAAGCTGCCAGCTGTGGTTTTCAGGCTACAGCCGTCTGCTTTACCCTAGCTGGCTATCAAAAATGGGGGGACCCAACGTCATTTTTTTTTTAACTATTTTTTAAATAGAAAAAATTAATGGGCTTCCCTGTATTTTGATTGCCAACCAAGGTAAAGGCAGGCAGATGGGGGTGGCAACCCATAGCTGTCTGCTTTATCTGCGCTGAGAATCAAAAATACCGTGGAGCGCTACGTCATTTTTTTAAAGATTTATTTTTACAGCACTGTGATGTCCAGCAATCAAAATACAGGGAAGCCCATTTTATTTTTAGTTATTTAAATAAATAATTAAAAAAAATATATATGGGCTCCCGCTGCAATTTTTGTATTGCTAGCTAAGGGTAATCCAAGCAGCTACTGGCTGCTAACCCCCACTGCTTGGTGTTACCTTCACTGGCAATGGAAAATCCACGGAAGCATTTTTTATTTTTTTTGCCAAAAAACTACAAAAAAAGGACGTGAGCTTCGCCATATTTTTGTATGCTAGCCAGGTATAGCAGGCAGGTGCTGGAAGAGTTGGATACAGCGCCAGAAGATGGCGCTTCTATGAAAATGCCATTTTCTGAGGCGGATGCAGACTGCAATTCGCAGCAGTGGGGCCCAGAAAGCTCAGGCCAACCTGTGCTGCGGATTCCAATCCCCAGCTGCCTAGTTGTACCTGGCTGGACACAAAAATGGGGCGAAGACTACGTCATTTGTTTTCTAATTATTTCATGAAATTCATGAAATAATAAAAAAAGGGCTTCCCTTTATTTTTGGTTCCCAGCCGGGTACAAATAGGCAACTGGGGGTTGCGGGCAGCCGTACCTGCCTGCTGTACCTGGCTAGCATACAAAAATATAGCGAAGCCCACATAATTTTTTTCAGGGGGCAAAAAACTTCTGCATACAGTCCTGGATGGAGTATGCTGAGCCTTGTAGTTCTGCAGCTGCTGTCTGTCTGTATGGAGAAGAGCAGACAGCAGCTGCAGAACTACAAGTCTCAGCATACTCCATCCAGGACTGTATGCAGAATTTTTTTGCCCACCAAAAAAATGACGTGGGCTTCGCCATATTTTTGTATGCTAGCCAGGTACAGCAGGCAGCCACGGGCTGCCTCCAACCCCCAGTTGCCTATTTGTACTCGGCTGGGAACCAAAAATATAGGGAAGCCCGTTTTTTTTTAATTATTTCACTTATTTCATGAAATAATTAAAAAACAAATGACGTGGGCTTCGCCCCATTTTTGTGTCCAGCCGGGTACAACTAGGCAGCTGGGGATTGGAATCCGCAGCACAGGTTAGCCCGAGGTTTCTGGGTGCCTCTGCTGCGGATTTCAGTCCGCAGCCGTCCCAGAAAATGGCGCTCTCATAGAAGCGCCATCATCTGGCGCTGTATCCAACTCTTCCAACAGCCCTGGAGCCGGGTGGCTTGTTGGGTAATCATGAGTTAATACTGGCTTTGTTTTACTAGCCAGTATTAAGCCAGAGATTCTTAATGTCAGGCATGTTTGACCCGGCCATTAAGAATCTCCAATAAAGGGTTAAAAAAAAACACCACACAGAGAAAAAATACTTTAATAGAAATAAATACACAGACACATTAGAGACTCCATCTTTATTACCCCCTGTCAGCCCTCCACGATCCTGCTCTTCTGTCTTCTTTCTTTCTAGTGTAGTAGTAGTGATGATTGTAGTGAGGATGAGGTTCCCCAGCTCATCACTTGATGAGCTGGGGAACCTCATCCTCACTACAATCCTCACTAGTGTAGTAGTAGTGACGATTGTAGTGAGGATGAGGTTCACCAGCTCATCACTTGGGGCTGGGGAACCTCATCCTCACTACAATCCTCACTACAATCGGGAAGCAGCGTGCAGCCTTCACTCCGTGAGTGATCAGTGCTGGCTGTCAGCGGTAACAGCGGTAACGCTGACAGACGCGTTACCATAGCAACGGTGCTCTCGGAGCTGCGGTTAGCGGTGACATCACCGCTAACTGCGTTGCTATGGCAACGGTGATCTCCGTTAATGACCGGCTGTGTCAGCCGGTCCCTAATGGAACGGGGAGTCGACCGTGTGCTAGAGCATGTCGCCGGTACACGGCGATACACATATGTGCACCGTGTACCGGAGAGATGCACTCGCAGGTCCTACATGACGCGTCATAGTCATGTGACCAGTCTGTAGCCAATGAGATAATAGCCACGTGACTGGTCACATGGCTATTTTGACGTCACAATAGGTCCTGCATCTCTGCTGGCAGTGCCGGTCACCGGGAGGATTCAGCGATCATCGGATGGAATAGCGGCAGGAGACAGAGTGCAGTAGGGATCGCGGGGACCGGTAAGTGTTATGGCAATGTTTATTAACTGTTTGTGTACATTTATAATGCATTTTTATGTGTTTGTGATTGCCGCTCATTATAGCCTATAGGTTCGAGTTTGGTTCGTCGAACGTTCGACGAGCCGAACTCGAACGGGACTCCCGTTCGGCGAACCGACCTCGAGCCAAACCGCGACCGGTTCGCTCATCTCTAATACTCTTCATTATCTGCGAGACGCAGCTCTGTAGGGGAAATAGCGGCTTCACCGGGTCCTGCAACTAAGAGCAATAAATAGGCCTTAGCTGTAATACTGGACGCAGCCGTGACTGCATGTTATATGGTCGTGTTACACAACCTACAAGTGCAGAAAGATATTACACATTCACCACATGAAGAGTGGGCCTGTGTACCTCCAAATGCCAGGGCTGAATTTTAGTCCTAGTCCGGCCCTGATAATGCACAATTTCACCTGCTTTGGATGTGGATTTGGGGCCCCTCACCTCTTAGGCCCCTGTCCGCCTGCACAGATTACACCAATGATAGGTCTGTACCTATGCTTTATATAACATAAATGAGGTTGCAATGGCCTTTGCTGCAACTTGCATAGGTGTATGTGACTCTGTGACCATTCTAGAACACTAGTTATGCTTAGACGAGGGGATGGTAGAGGGTCGAGGTATTGCCCATCCAACAGATTCACTCCATTGCTTAAGCTTAGCTGATTTGTTATTGACATTTCTTCATTATATTTGCTAACTGCTAAGCATATAGGGGTGTAATTATATGTACTGCAATGGAGTGACCGTGTGGAGAGGAATCAGGAGCTGAGCTGCTTCCATGGAGAAGATGCTGGCTAGGTTACATTATATACCAATTATCTGTCTCCAACAAAAGGGGATGGATCTAAGTTCCATTCACTGCTATTAAAGGGAATCAGTTTTAGGTGATTCATGAGAAGATATACCGTACTTTGAAGATCCATCTAGCTCTTCTCAGCGCTGATATAGGTGATTAACAGGTCTTTGATAGATCTCTCTTAAATTTACATAGTCAATCACCTGCAACAGAGCTGGGAAGAGCCTGCTGAAGACAGAATTAGACTAGTCTGAGATCCAAATATGGTCTCCAAATTATTGTCGATGTCCACACTTCCACACATCATAAAGTAGCATGTAAAAGTTTGGGCATCCTTGGTCAAAATTACTGTTATTTTGAACAGTTAAGCAAGTTTAAGATGAAATGATCTCTGAAAAGCATAAAGTTAAAGATGACACATTTCCATTGTATTTTAGGCCCCCAAAAATATACATTTTCATATTTTATATTTGAAAAATTACAAAAAGGAAAATGGGCAGATGCAAAACTTTGAGCACCCTTGGAGATTTGTGTGCACAGATAACTTTGATGACGGTTTCTGACCTTTAGGCTATGTGCCCACGCTACAGGATTTATCGCGGATTTGACGCGGATTTTGACGCGGATTTAGCGCGGATTTGCCGAAAATCTGCAGCACAGCTACTCCCCAGCCATTTCAATGGCATTTTGGAAATGCTGTGCCCATGCTGCGGATTTTTCCGCTGCGGATTTTGCCGCGGATTTTGATGCGGAACAAACTGCAGCATGTCAATTGTTTGGTGCGGATTTGGTGCGGATTTTCTGTTTTGAATGGGGAAAAAAAAAAAATAAAATCCGCATCAAAATCCGCGGCAAATCCGCGGTAAATCCGCGGTAAATCCGCGGCAAATCCGCGGGTGCGGATTTGCCGCGAAAGTTGCGGATTTTCAGGCAAAAAAATCCGCAGGGACCTTTTACTGTGGACACATAGCCTAATTAGCCTGTTAGGGTTATGGCTTGTTCACTATCACCATTAGGAAAAAAAAAACAGGCTCCTCTGAAATTGCAAATGGTGAAGACCCACAAAGCAGCAGAATATAGCAAAGGGTTTTCAAGTTGCTTTTTCCTCAGTTTGAAATGTATTTAAGAAATGGAAGTTAAAGGAACAGTGGAGGTCAAGATAAGGTCTTGAAGACCAAGCTAAATTGCTATGAAAGCTGCTCGTAGTAGTGCTAGAGAGACAAATCAGAACCCCTGCTTGAATGCAAAAGATTTTAAGGAAGATTTAGCAGACTCTGGAGTTGTGGTACATTATTCTACTGTTGAGAGACACCTGCACAAATATGGCCTTCATAAAAGAGTCATCAGAAGAAAACCTCTTCTGCATCCTCACCATAAAATTCCTTTGTACTGGTAAGGTTAAAATAGAACGTTTTGGCCACAATCATCAAAGGTATGTGAAGAACAAAGGGCACAAAATTTTTTGAACAGATCATATCACCAACCATTAAGCATGGGGGTGGATCAATCATGCTTTGCGGTTGTGTTGCAGCCAATGACAAGGCAAACATTTCACTGGTAGAGGGAAGAATGGAATGGATGAAAATCCCTAGAAATTAAAGACCCTTGGCTAGCTACAAAAAGCCTTTACAAGCTGTGATACTTGCCAATTTCTAGCCCAGAACTGATCCAAGATATCTGCTCAGATGCAAATCCCATATATCTCTATGGGGACGAGAATCTAGGGCTTTAAAATGGCGTGTCTGACTGCTTTCAATCACAGACGCTGTGTGTGTACCTATAGAGTAATAATAAATAAAATAAAAATATTGAGGTAGGCTCTCCCCATGTTATGATACCCAGGACAGAGTAAGCATACAGCTACAGACTGCTGCCCACAGCTATGCATTTTTCTTAGCTGTGTATCAAAATAAGAGGAACCGCACGCTGATTTAAAAAAAAAAATAAAAAATATTTCAATGAATAATTTTTAAAAACTGTGTGCAGTCCACCTCAATTTTGATACCCGGCCATGATAAAGCTGACAGCTGGGGGCTGGTATTCTCAGGCTGGGTAGGACCCATGGTTATTGGGCCCCCCAGCCAAAAAATAGCAGCCTGCAGCTGCAAAGGATTGTCACATCCTTTAGATGTGACAATCCAGGAACTTTTTCCCCACTCATCCCGATTGCCCTGGTATGGTGGCAATCTGGGTAATAAGGGGTTAATGACATCTCACATCTGTCACTAAGCCCTAGATTACTAATGGAACATGTCTGAGACCCTCCATTACTAACCTGTAAGTGAAAAGGCATAAAATACTAAACATAGAAAAAAATCCTTTATTTGATATAAGATACACCCACCCTTTCTCTCCTTTTTTAACCCCCAAATCACCCAGTTGTAATCTACACAAGATCCCACGATGATTTCAGCTCTGCTGCATACATACTGAAGGCATAGCACATGGGCACAGAACATAATCACACACTGTGGGCTTCGGGCAGAGAATGACTGAGACACAGCAATGAGCGGTAACGTCTTTCAGTTTTTCTGTGGTCATAGCTGAAGGTTCCCACTGTACCAAATTTCAGATTTTTCTTTACTATTTAAATTTAAAAAAAATGCATGATAAGTGGTGCCATAATTGTACTGACCTGGAGAATCATTTTACCATATAATCAATGTAAATTTAAAAAAAAACAAACAAATAAAAACAAAACAGTGAATTCTGCTTTTTTTGCTATTTTGCTACACTTTCCAGTACATAACATGATAAAATGGATGGTGTACTTCAAAATGCAAAAGTACATTTCATCCTGCAAAAAACAAGCTCTCAAATAGCTGTGACAACAGCAAAATGAAAAAAAAAATATGGCTCTTGGAAGAAAAAGAAGAGGAGAAAATGAAAGTGTGAAAAAGAAAATTGCCCAGATTGGTAGGGCTTAAAGGTTAAGCATGACACCTATATAATCCCTACTACTTTGTATTTGCAGCATATGGCTGTGGGTGTTTTGTGTGCTGCCATATGATACTTCAATACTACACAACATTCCTAATGTTAAACAATGCTTCTAGGAGACGCTACCTCTGTATTATGGCATGTGATGTACTGAAACATGCCACCACTTTTTTTTTTTAAGGATTTTTAGGCACTCTATATTGTTGAGGAGAGCCATAAGATGAAATACTTAATTAACCTCTGGACATAGAGAACTGTGAGAAGTGTGTTCAATGAAATTAATTCTCTATACATAAGCCAGTCAGTCTTCAGACAAACCCAAGATGGCGCCCGATGACATCACAGACCCTACCATCAGCATGGATCCACCAGATGACGTCCCTCCCATCACCATGGATTTATCCCCTGAAGTCAGACCCGCCCATCAACAGTAACATGGATCTCTCCATTGGCTAGCCCATGAACTGTCCCACTAAATGGGCATATCTGAACTTGTGTACGCCCCTAACCTATATCAGAGACCGCACGGGTTCTCTTGTTCAGTTCGGTGCCATCTTTACTGTGATCAAGAAGAGATTTCACATCCGACTGTGTCTGGTGTGAATTCTTTACGCATGCACTTGATCCACACCAATTAGGCCAGGCAGTAGGCAACTAGTGATCTCTGATTAAGAGTTCACCCTAACAATATAACACGGTATTATGCCCCCATATGGCACTGTATGTTCTAGAAGCAGTGCATTATCATGAATACCTCCTCTGATGATTATTTTTTCTCATTGATTCCCCTCAGTAGCTACAATAGGGTCCTCAGATTTATTAGGGTTCAGTTTTTCAATATTATTGTAAATGAAGATTAAATTAGAGCAATCATTCTATGGATATTTCGGCTGTTTTTAACACAGTTTTTCAGATTGTGATGGAATTTAAAGTAAATGATTAGGTATTGACCAGGTCTGCACAAAGTGAGAGATAAGTGAGTGTTAACACAGCGAGATGCTGAGGGGCATACCAACTCTATGATTCACTCTGCAGATAAGATTTCAAGGCTCATGGATCATGGAAATCTCATCCAAGAAAAACATTACTTATACCAAACATCATGCAGATTGCAGAAATTTTAATCTTTCAGAAAGTAAAGTTCTTTCTAAATGTATAATCTTGAGTAATATATTTGTTCCATACAGATGTATCTAAGTAATATCTCTCTATCTACATTGCCTTGAAAATGTATTCTTATCCCGTGAACTTTTCCACATTTTTTCAAGTTACACCTACAAATTTAAAAGTATTTTATCTGATACAGTATACCAATATAGAGGAGCAAGTATTTGTTTATTTTAAAAGAAATGATATATGGTTTTCTAATTATTTTAACACCTTTGATGACCTTGGACGTACCTATACTGTGCCTACAAGTAGTATTCAACCCCCTGCAGATTTAGCAGGTTTACACATTCGGAATTAACTTGGCATTGTGACATTTGGACTGTAGATCAGCCTGGAAGTGTGAAATGCACTGCAGCAAAAAAGAATGTTATTTCTTTTTTTATTTTTTTTTTAAATTGTGAAAAGTTTATTCAGAGTGTCATTTATTATTCAACCCCTCAAACCACCAGAATTCTGTTTGGTTCCCCAAAAGTATTAAGAAGTATTTCAGGCACAAAGAACATGGAGTTTCACATGTTTGGATTAATTATCTCTTTTTCCAGCCTTTTCTGACTAATTAAGACCCTCCCCAAACTTGTGAACAGCACTCATACTTGGTCAACATGGGAAAGACAAAGGAGCATTCCAAGGCCATCAGAGACAAGATCGTGGAGGGTCACAAGGCTGGCAAGGGGTACAAAACCCTTTCCAAGGAGTTGGGCCTACCTGTCTCCACTGTTGGGAGCATCATCCGGAAGTGGAAGGCTTATGGAACTACTGTTAGCCTTCCACGGCCTGGACAGCCTTTGAAAGTTTCCACCCGTGCCGAGGTCAGGCTTGTCCGAAGAGTCAAGGCTAACCCAAGGACAACAAGGAAGGAGCTCCGGGAAGATCTCATGGCAGTGGGGACATTGGTTTCAGTCAATACCATAAGTAACGTACTCCACCGCAATGGTCTCCGTTCCAGACGAGCCCGTAAGGTACCTTTACTTTCAAAGCGTCATGTCAAGGCTCGTCTACAGTTTGCTCATGATCACTTGGAGGACTCTGAGACAGACTGGTTCAAGGTTCTCTGGTCTGATGAGACCAAGATCGAGATCTTTGGTGCCAACCACACACGTGACGTTTGGAGACTGGATGGCACTGCATACGACCCCAAGAATACCATCCCTACAGTCAAGCATGGTGGTAGCAGCATTATGCTGTGGGGCTGTTTCTCAGCCAAGGGGCCTGGCCATCTGGTCCGCATCCATGGGAAGATGGATAGCACGGCCTACCTGGAGATTTTGGCCAAGAACCTCCGCTCTTCCATCAAGGATCTTAAGATGGGTCGTCATTTCATCTTCCAACAAGACAACGACACAAAGCACACAGCCAAGAAAACCAAGGCCTGGTTCAAGAGGGAAAAAATCAAGGTGTTGCAGTGGCCTAGTCAGTCTCCTGACCTTAACCCAATTGAAAACTCGTGGAAGGAGCTCAAGATTAAAGTCCACATGAGACACCCAAAGAACCTAGATAACTTGGAGAAGATCTGCATGGAGGAGTGGGCCAAGATAACTCCAGAGACCTGTGCCGGCCTGATCAGGTCTTATAAAAGACGATTATTAGCTGTAATTGCAAACAAGGGTTATTCCACAAAATATTAAACCTAGGGGTTGAATAATAATTGACCCACACTTTTATGTTAAAAATTTATTAAAATTTAACTGAGCAACATAACTTGTTGGTTTGTAAGATTTATGCATCTGTTACTAAATCCTGCTCTTGCTTGAAGTTTGCAGGCTCTAACTTATTTGCATCTTATCAAACCTGCTAAATCTGGGGTTGAATACTACTTGTAGGCACTGTACATCCTAGAAGGGAATTAGTTGTGTCATGACAATTGCAAGGGCACAGGCATTGTGCCTGGCATGATTGCCTCTGGGTACTCAGCTTTCCTGACAACTGAGCCCCGGCTCTCAAAGTCAGGGATGGCCCCCATACTGCCACTGGCTGTTTAATTCCCCAAATGCTCCAATTAATATTGATCGTGGCACTTATGGGAGTGGGAGAGGGGTCACACTCCCTCTCTTCTCTGATTGGTGCCTTTGCGAAGTAAATTCCTGTAATTGTACTGAGCTGAAGAATACAGCTATCTAATCATTTTTAGGACATGGTGAACTGCGTAAAAAAAATAAATCCTGAAGTGCTGTTTCTTCTTGATTCTGTCTCACAAAAAGTTCACACGTACTTACCTGCCTAGCGACGTCACTGTGAGCGGTGAACCACCTGCTTTCTAAGGGGACAGTTCGTTCAGCGTCACAGTGGCGTCACTAAGCGGCCGCCCAATAGCAGAGGAGGGGTGGAGATGAGCGGCCGGAATATGCCGCCCACCTCCTTCCTTCCTCATTGCCGGTGGACGCAGGTAAGGAGATGTTCGTCGTTCCTGCAGTGTCACACATAGCGATGTATGACGCCGCAGGAACGACGAACCAGCAGCGGCATGCACCACCAACGATATTATGAAAAGGAGCGACGTGTCAACTATCAACGATTTTTGACGTTTTTGTGATCGTTGATCGTCGCTCTTTGGTGTCACACACAACAATAACACTAACAGCGCCGGATGTGCATCACTAACAACGTGACCCTGACGATATATTGTTAGCGATATCGTTGTGTGTAAAGTACCCTTTACACCGGGGACGGGGATTAGATGTAAATCTCTGAAGAACATGATTCACACAAAATTCTCAACAGAAAATTCACTGTCATGAGGCAGATGGAGTCAATTTGAACTCTGCCATGTGTTGTGGCGGTGTCCATTTTTTAAGCATGGACAAAAGTGCAGTCATCAACAGTCGTGTTCACCTTTGAAAAGACAGACACCGCTGAACAGAGGCTAAACAGAGTCTGGAGTAACGCTGCTACCTTATTAGTGAATGGATCCATCAGGGGTTTCACCTGAATCTCACATATTTTAGAGATGTAGATGGAAAGCTCAATGTAAGGGGTACTTTGCACACTGCAACATCGCAAGCCGATGTTGCGATGCCGAGCGCGATAGTCCCCGCCCCTGTCGCAGCTGCGATATCCTTGTGAAAGCTGCCGTAGCGATCATTATCGCTACGGCAGCTTCACATGGACTCGCCTGTCCTGGGACGTCGCTCTGGCCAGCGACCCGCCTCCTTATTAAGGCGGCGGGTCGTGCGGCATCACAGCGACATCACATGGCAGGCAGCCAATAGGAGCGGAGGGGCAGAGATGAGCAGGATGTAAACATCCCGCCCACCTCCTTCCTTCCGCATATCCTACGGAAGCCGCGGTGACGCCGGTAGGAGATGTTCCTCGCTCCTGCGACTTCATACACAGCGATGTGTGCTGCCGCAGGAACGAGGAACAACATCGGACCGTCGTGTCAGCGTAATTATGGATTACGCCGACGCTGCACCGATGATACGATTACGACGCTTTTGCGCTCGTTAATCGTATCATCGAACCTTTACACACTACGATGTCGCATGCGATGCCGGAAGTGCGTCACTTTCAATTCACCCCACCGACATCGCACCTGCGATGTCGTAAAGTGTAAAGCCCGCCTAAGTGCTCAGCATAGAGCACAGAATAAACGTAGACTGATCCAAAATTTACTGTACCAAAATGTCCACCAATTAGCATTCAACTCAACCCACAAAAACACAAGTCCCCACTCAGGTCGGTCATCTGTTAATAGAAATATTGGGGGCTTCCATGGTACTGGTAACAAAAAGGTTCTTGAAAAACACTATGGCTCCCCTTCTCTAAAAAGAAATCCAGCAAAATCTGAACTCCAAAATTAAATCAGCCCCCTACTTTCTGAGCTAACAAATGTGCTTAAATCACAGTTGGCTTCCACGTGTTTGGCATTGTTGTAGTGAGAAGCACCTGCTTATGTGGTGTAACATATTATGGGGCCTTTTTTACCTATTCACCATGTGAAAATTGGAAATTTTGTGTTAAAACAACAATTTAGTGGTAAAAATGTAATTATTTTTTGTTCACCTTTTTTGACACACCTGTAGTGTCAATAAGCTCACCGCAAAACTGGATTAATTAATTGAGGGGTTCTGTTTGTAATATGGGGTCACTTGTGTTGGATTTCTGCTGCGTTGGCACCTCAGTGGCTCTGCCAATGTGACATGCCACCCGCAATCTATTCCAACTAAATTTGAACTCAAATATGGCACACCTTCACTTTGCACTGTGCCTCAAAAGTAGTTTTTGACCACATATGAGGTGTTGACATACTCAGAAGAAATTGGACAACAAATTGTATGGTGCACTATTTCCTGTTACCCTTGTGAAAATGAAAAATTTGGGGTTAAATCAATATTTTTGTGGAAAAAAAACCCATTTTTTTTTAATTTTTATGGCTCAACGTTACAAAAGTTTGTGAAGCACCTGACTGTTTAAGCTGCTCATCAGATATCTAGATAAAGTTCTTGAGGGGTCTAGTTTCCAAAATGGGGTCACTTGTGGGGGAGTGCTACAGTTTATGCACATCAGGGGCTCTCCCAAAGAATCATGCTGTCCACTATCTATACCAGACAATTTTGCGCTCTAAAATTCATGTCACACAGCGGTGGACAATGTGAGCTACACCAGCGCTACTTTCTCTGAGCAGACCATCTACACTGCACACTGATGAAGGTTTATATTAGACTGAAACATCTGTGCTGTATCTGGTCAAGCTTACTCAATAAAATACCAGTTTCTTCAACTATTTGAGTGCCAAGTATTTGCTCTTTGCTTCATACAAAACGGAATCCTACTTGAGCATCTATCACACAGACGTGCCGTGTCTATCCACAACATGTGAAGAGTTGAGAGACCGGACAGTTGAGAGGTGAGTATAAGTTTCTCCTTTTACATCTTACATTTTATTATGGTGGTTGAACATGTAAATTGTGGAGAATAAATTCACTGCTAATCGAATTTAGTCAGACCCGCTCAATTCTTTTTTTATGTCTACAAAATCTGAAATGATTTTCTCTTTTGAGTAACATGTATAGATACATAATGGGATAAATGGGTTTGCATAAATCCTCAGGATTATAATAGTGCTGAGCTATAAAAATGTATAAGGGATAGCTGCAGAAATTACTTTTAATATGGGAATTATGTTATATTCTTTGTAGTGCAAGTTAAGAATGTGAAATAATGAAAAGCACATACTGTAGTTTGTAGTACTGTAGTTTAATAAGATGAAAATAATCAAGCGTCTAAATGGAGTTTCAAAGTACATTTGCTGAAATTATGCTAAACTTTTTATGTTCACCATTCTATTTCTGTATGAATTTCAGATATCTGATTTTTTTTCTTTCTAGTGGTTAGCACTGCAGTTTTGCGCTGGGGTCCTGGGCTCAAATCCCACCAAGGACAACATCTTCAAGAAGTTTATATGTTCTCCCGGTGTTTGCGTGGGTTTCATCCGGGTACTCCGGTTTCCTCCCACACTACAAAGACATACTGATAGGGACTCTAGATTGTGAGCCCCAATGGGGACAGTGTTGTCAATGTATGTAAAGCACTGTGGAATTAATAGCACTAAATAAATGAATAAAATTATTATTATTATTATTATTATCATAAAGTTCTAAGCATAATGTTATCTCAGTTCACCTATGCTAGAGTATTTTATAACTTTTAATGTGACTATTAGTGCCTCAGCCACCAACGTCTTTTTTTTATACTTTCCACTATAGTGTCAAGCAGTTTCCTCAAGCAGGGGTGGGGAACCTTCAGCCCACGGGCCACATGTGGCCCACAATGATCTTTTCTGCGGCCCCCAAGCCAGATTCCCGGGAACCACAGTGCTTGGGCCAGCTGCAGCGCCATGCCAGCTGCTGGCTCTTTAAAGCCCCACATTTGCAGCAAAGATGGGCACACAGCGTTCACTACTGAATGCTGCGTTGCATACAATTAGGTCCTCATGCTACCAGTGCCAGTGTGCTGAGGACTTACTTTTTGGGCGGGGTTAATACATGATGTGTTCCCATCCCACACAAGAAGAGGAGCAGTAGCCTCACCGTCCCCAGTGCTGGACATGCCTCGTGGTGCTGTGTGACCCCTCCCCTCAGTGCTGTGTGTTCCCCTAATGCTATGTGCCCTCCAGTGATGTGTGCCACTCCCCAGTGCTCTTCGTGACCCTCAGTGCTTTGTGTAGCCCCCCCAGTGATGTCCATGCCCCCGTAGTGACGTCCATGCCCCCTTAGTGATGTATGTGCCCCCCTAGTGATGTCCATTTCCCTTAGTGTTTGTGCTCACCCAGTGCTGTCCATGAACCCCATTGCTGACTGTACCCCCCCCATACGGCCTGTGTCCCACAGCCATATCTTTGCCTCCAAATGATGTATATACCTTCCAGTAATGTCTGTGGCCCTTAATGAGGTCTATGCATCCCAGTGATGTCTCACAGCATCTCCTGTCATGTATATGCACCCAGTGTCTCCTGTGATGTATATGCCCCATCATCTCCTGTGATGTATGCACACCTCCTGTGCTGTACATGTTCCCAGCTGTTTTGCTAATATTTTTAGCACTAAGGTTCAGATACGGCTTTAAAGAAGGCAAATAAGTCATTTTATTATAAAGGTTAATATGAAATACAAACTTAAAGGAAAAGTATGATATTGCGTACACTTTTGTATAATCAACATACAAAGGTTAAGTACAGTTAAATACTTACAATCACCAAGGAGTTTTGGACATCATCTGTCTGGAGCTACAGTCAGAGAAGCATGACATAGACAGAGGACTCCTGGACATCACTGCCCGGACGTCTCACGGTGCAGCAAACACGAGCTTCTGTCTGTGCTATACTTCAGCTGATCTTATAGAGGCTTGAACAATATTACAAGCCTTAAGGCCCAGTCACACTAAACAACTTACCAGCGATCCCAACAACGATCCAACCTGATAGGGATCGCTGGTAAGTTGCTAGGAGGTTGCTGGTGAGATGTCACACTGCGACGCTCCAGCGATCCCACCAGCAACCTGACCTGGCAGGGATCGCTGGAGCGTGGCTACATGAGTTGCTGGTGAGCTCACCAGCAACCAGTGACCAGCCCTTAGCCAACAGCGCCGCGTGGAAGATGCTGCGCTTGGTAACTAAGGTAACTATCGGGTAACCAACAGCAAAAATGGAAGTGAAGGATCCAGCACAAATTCCTTATTGATAAAAAGTTTTTCTTATTCTTTATTGAAGTATTAAAAACAAAAACAAAAAGGAGACCGAAGACTGGAAACATACATTAAAGCATGGGTGCTCTTAACGCGTTTCGGACTTTAAATAAAAACAAACTAAGTCCTTAGTCATAAGTCATGACTTATGACTAAGGACTTAGTTTGTTTTTATTTAAAGTCCGAAACGCGTTAAGAGCACCCATGCTTTAATGTATGTTTCCAGTCTTCGGTCTCCTTTTTGTTTTTGTTTTTAAAACTTCAATAAAGAATAAGAAAAACTTTTTATCAATAAGGAATTTGTGCTGGATCCTTCACTTCCATTTTTGCTGTTGCTTATCCCATGCTGGCGTGGACCTACCAGCGGACCCCTGCACCCTAAGTATTTGAGCAGTTTGGCTGGCAGGTGAGCTGAATCTTTTTTCCCTTTCCAACTATCGGGTAACCAACCCGATATTTACCTTGGTTACCAGCGCACGCAGCTACACGTGCAGAGAGCAGGGAGCAGCGCACACTGCTTAGCGCTGGCTCCCTGCTCTCCTAGTTACAGCACACATCTGGTTAATAACCCGATGTGTGCTGCAGCTACATGTGCACAGAGCAGGGAGCAGCGCACACCGCTTAGCGCTGGCTCTCTGCTCTCCTAGTTACAGCACACATCGGGTTAATTACCCGATGTGTACTGCAGCTACACGTGCAAGGAGCAGGAGCCGGCACTAACAGTGAGAGCGGCGGAGGCTGGTAACGAAGGTAAATATCGGGTAACCAAGGACAGGGCTTCTTGGTTACCCGATGTTTACCGTGGTTACCAGTGTCCGCAGAAGCCGGCTCCTGCTGCCTGTACATTTAGTTGTTGCTGTCTCGCTGTCACACACAGTGATCTGTGCTTCACAGCGGGACAGCAACAACTAAAAAATGGCCCAGGACATTCAGCAACAACCAACGACCTCACAGCAGGGGCCAGGTTGTTGCTGGATGTCACACTAAGCAACATCACTAGCAACATCGCTGTTACGTCACAAACGTTGTTCGTTAGCAGCGATGTTGCTAGCGATGTTGCTTAGTGTGACGGGGCCTTTAAAGTTAATGTGTTGTAGTCTTATTGATCCATGCCCTTTGATGGCCAGTCATTGGGCATAGATGAATCAGAGATACACCACACATCAGACAATGGGGTAATAAACCCACAGACATTCAAATCTCCCAAGAATACACATCAGGTATTTGAGCTAGGTAAATGGATATATTGTCTGTCTGTGTATATAGCAAACACATAAAACATCAGATTGTTGAACTAAATAGATCAGAGTTTCTATTTCAATGTATAGCAAACACACAAAACCATCAGATATTTGATGTAAGTAAATCATAAGGTTTCTGTTACAATGGTATATTGTCTGTCTGTATATTCAAGACAAACACACAGAAATCCTTAAGTATATACAAGATTTTGTAACCATGTACACTTAAGCTGGGTTTACACACTGAGACTTTCTAGCGATCCAACCTGCAATCTCAACCTAGCCGGGATCGCTACAAAGTCTCTGGTGAGCTGTCAAACAGGCAGACCTGGCCAACGACCTAACAGCGATCCGGACCTGCAGAGCGACTAGCTTGTCGTTGGGGACGTGTCAAAAAAGCAGATGAACTTCCCCCGACTTCATTTAATGCCGCGCAGCTCTGTCTGTGTGCCGTGTAAGTAAATAAATAATTAAAAAATCTGGCGTGCGGTCCCCCCCTATTTTAATACCAGCCAGATAAAGCCATACGGCTGCAGGCTGGTATTCTCAGGATGGGGAGCCCCACGTTATGGGGAGCCCCCCAGCCTAACAATATCAGCCAGCAGACGCCCAGAATTGCCGCATACATTAGATGCGACAGATCTGGGACTGTACCCGGCTCTTCCCGATTTGCCCTGGTGCGTTGGCAAATCGGGGTAATAAGGAGTTATTGGCAGCCCATAGCTGCCAATAAGTCCTAGATTAATCATGTCAGGCGTCTATGAGACACCCTCCATGATTAATCTGTAAATTACAGTTAAAAAACACACACCCGAAAAATCCTTTATTAGAAATAAAAAACACTAACAAATTCCCTCATTACCAATTTATTAACCCCGACAAACCCTCCATGTCCGGCGTAATCCACGGTCCTCCAGCGTCGCATCCAGCTCTGCTGCATGCAGGTGACAGGAGCAGCAGAAGACACAGCTGCTCCTGTCACCTCCACGCAGCTAATGAAGGCAATAGCGCGATCAGCTGAGTTGTCACTGAGGTTACCTGGATTCAGCGGTGGATGCAGCGGTGGCCGCGGGTAACCTCAGTGACAGCTCAGCTGATCGCGCTATTCACCGCCGCTCCGGTCAGCTCCACGCAGCAAATGAGGTGAGTAGCGCGATCAGCTGAGCTGTCACTGAGGTTAATCGCGGCCACCGCTGGATCCAGGTAACCTCAGTGACAGCTCAGCCGATCACACGGCTGTCTTCATTAGCTGCGTGGAGGTGACAGGAGCGGCTGTGTCTTCTGCTGCTCCTGTCACCTGCATGCAGCAGAGCTGGATGCGACGCTGGAGGACCGTGGATTACGCCGGACATGGAGGGCTTTGTTGTGGGTAATAAATTGGTAATGAGGGAATGTGTTAGTGTTTTTTATTTCTAATAAAGGATTTTTCGGGTGTGTGGGTTTTTTAACTGTAATTTACAGATTAATCATGGAAGGTATCTCAGGGAGACGCCTGACATGATTAATCTAGGACTTATTGGCAGCTATGGGCTGCCATTAACTCCTTATTACCCCGATTTGCCAACGCACCAGGGCAAATCGGGAAGAGCCGGGTACAGTCCCAGATCTGTCGCATCTAATGTATGCGGCAATTCTGGGCATCTGCTGGCTGATATTGTTAGGCTGGGGGGCTCCCCATAACGTGGGGCTCCCCATCCTGAGAATACCAGCCTGCAGCCGTATGGCTTTATCTGGCTGGTATTAAAATAGGGGGGGACCGCACGCCGGATTTTTTAATTATTTATTTACTTACACGGCACACAGACAGAGCCGTGCAGCATTAAATGAAGTCGGGTGAAGTTCACCTGCTTTTTTGACACGTCCCCAACGACCAGCTAGTCGCTCTGCAGGTCCGAATCGCTGTTAGGTCGTTGGCCAGGTCTGCCTGTTTGACAGCTCACCAGAGACTTTGTAGCGATCCCGGCTAGGTTGAGATCGCAGGTTGGATCGCTAGAAAGTCTCAGTGTGTAAACCCAGCTTAACTCAAGAGCCAAAAAAGTTCACTATTTACCCAACCATATTGGTATATTGTGCTATATTAATTATCAGCATGGGTATGTAAATATGAGACCAACCAAACAATAGCAAAAATAATTGCCCTTCCAATAGACTGAACACAGGGATTCTCCAGGTTTCCAGTCTCTCCTTTGTGAACATTTGGATGGCTCTGTATTGTTTATGAGCAGGAATGGCTTTTGTAATACTTATCTCTTTACATATTTCTGTACATTATGTATTGGTGGTAATCTCCTCTGTGGTCTCAATATTACCCTTATCTTTTTCAATCTCCTCTGTGGTCTCAATATTACCCTTATCAATTTCCCCCCATCTATCTTCCATTTCAGATGGAGACATCTTGGTGGAAGATGATGACAACCTCTTCTGCTGGGCTTTGATTTCCTGCACCAAACATCTGAATTCAGTATAAAGATCCTCCACCCCCGCTGCTGTCGGCTGTGCTGGTGACGATGAGAAAGTGGGCCCTCTTTCTCCCCGTGTCCCGCTGTGCCCCTGCTGTGGAGATTCAGAATCTTTTGCTGCAACCTGTTTATTATGTGAAACCCCTGACTTTTTATTGAGTCTTCTCCATTGACACAATTTTCACTTTTGATACAATTTCCACATCTCGTCAGTACTAATCCCATCTATTTTATCCCAAGGAACACCATCCTTTATCAGGGCCATAAACATATCTCTCCTGGTAACACGGGATCTACGATTTTTACTACTTTTGACGTTGTTACACTGTTTTTCAAAATTAAGCTGACCTCTCTGTTTGGGACCCCATTCTCCCAGACCCCCTAACTGTCGGATCGCCTCCAATGTATTGGAGATGGGTTTCCCAGTCTGATTTACCATTAACGCCATCATGACATGTTTATAAGCTGGAGGGGCATTTCTAACGATACAATTTCTAATAGAAACACTTACAACAACTTGCATGTAATCGTCATATGTACTTGCTGAAATAGCATCCTCCTTCAATCTCCGAGCACAATCTTTCAATGTAAACCATGGTTTTTCATTGGGCGGCCATTCCGCCTCGTATGGGTATTTATGCTGCAATGCCATAGCCACAACATCCATCATACTACACACCACTGTGGTCGCTGAACTATCAAGGAACAAAATGCTTCCTTCACTACAGGCTCATGGCTGAGTTGAACAAACTTTGGGCCATCCACAGCATCCAGATGCACACCATGAGCCCCCGTCTCCCACAATCTGACTGCCCAAGCTATCAAAGGTTCATTTGGCCTCTGTGAAAAATGATCATGAAGCTGACTGCAATCCTGTACCATATTCCTGTTCTGTTTACCTGTAGCTGTTTCTACAACTTGTCTATGGTATATAGGATGAACTTTTATTGGGTTAAGAGGAGGATCAATGTCTTTCTCCCCACTAAAATGTTCATCCTCCTGTTCTGGATCGGTGACGTTTTCAGAATCAGTTGAGTTCTGTACCTCACCATTCCCTTCATCTGAGTTCCCCTCTGTCCCTGCTCTGGCTATGGCCAAAGCTACTTCCTTTCTATTCTCCTTCCCTCTCTTCTTTCTGTATTTATACTGCTCTATACATATAGCAGACTTGTATGCATCATGCTGATATCCATCACATTTGTCCACTGACAACTTATTCTGGCACTGTGCTGTGACCAATGCAGTCTGGACCTCACAAAACTGTCTCTCTAATTCCTGAACTTTTGTTACCATACGTATCTTTTCCTCATGCTGTTTTCTATATGCAGACAACAGGATCCATCCACGCCTACCAACAGCACCCAATTCTTTACCTTTTTCCACTTTTACTTTTTGCAAGCATTCAACCACATCAACAGGTTCAGCATTTTTCAAACATTTGTCCCATGGTTCACTCAAACCAACACTATGCGACCACTTGGTTGCCAAAATATCATAGGGAGTCTGTTCCCAACCTGGAATCTCAATGCATTCACTCACAACCACTTTTTTCTTAAAAAGAGGCATATTTTACGCAATATCACACTGTATCAAAAATACTCAAAGCCTTCTGCATATATCCTGTTCACAGCGCCAAATGTTTTGCTAATATTTTTAGCACTAAGGTTCAGATACGGCTTTAAAGAAGGCAAATAAGTCATTTTATTATAAAGGTTAATATGAAATACAAACTTAAAGGAAAAGTATGATATTGCGTACACTTTTGTATAATCAACATACAAAGGTTAAGTACAGTTAAATACTTACAATCACCAAGGAGTTTTGGACATCATCTGTCTGGAGCTACAGTCAGAGAAGCATGACATAGACAGAGGACTCCTGGACATCACTGCCCGGACGTCTCACGGTGCAGAAAACACGAGCTTCTGTCTGTGCTATACTTCAGCTGATCTTATAGAGGCTTGAACAATATTACAAGCCTTAAAGTTAATGTGTTATAGTCTTATTGATCCATGCCCTTTGATGGCCAGTCATTGGGCATAGATGAATCAGAGATACACCACACATCAGACAATGGGGTAATAAACCCACAGACATTCAAATCTCCCAAGAATACACATCAGGTATTTGAGCTAGGTAAATGGATATATTGTCTGTCTGTGTATATAGCAAACACATAAAACATCAGATTGTTGAACTAAATAGATCAGAGTTTCTATTTCAATGTATAGCAAACACACAAAACCATCAGATTTTTGATGTAAGTAAATCATAAGGTTTCTGTTACAATGGTATATTGTCTGTCTGTATATTCAAGACAAACACACAGAAATCCTTAAGTATATACAAGATTTTGTAACCATGTACACTTTGTCTGTCTGATTAATCAATATGTTATAGTTTAACATAATGTATAGACTCAAAAAATAGCCATTTTTATATTTGCAATACACCAGCCCATCTTGTGGTGTATATGCCCCAGCCCCTTCTGTGTTATATATTCCCCTAGCCCCTCCTGTGTTGTATATGCCCCAACCCCTCCTGTGTTGTTTATGCCCCAGCCCATCCTGTGATGTACAGGGGTTGGACAAAATAATGGAAACACATGGAAACATCAACAAACAAGTTGTGAATTGTTTCCAAAGGAATTTAAGCCCATTCTGCAGTTAAAACACTCTCCAGTTCTTTGAGCAACGATGGTGGCGGAAATCGATGTCTTACTTGAATCTCTAAAATCGACCATAAATGCTCAATAATGTTGAGGTCTGGGGATTGTGGGGGCCAGATGAGATGCTCAACTTCATTAGAATGTTCCTCGTACCATGCTTTAACAATTCTAGCTGTATGAATTGGTGCATTATCATCCTGAAAGATGGCGTTTCCCTCCGGGAACAGTGCTTGAATCATGGGATGCACTTGGTTGCCCAAAATGCCTAAATAATCTCGGCTAAAAATTCTTCCATGAAGGGATATCATTGGCTCGGCGGATCTCCACGAAATAGCACCCCAGATCATCACAGAACCTCAGCCATATTTTACGGTTGGGAGAAGGCAGTCTGGATGGAATGCTTCTTTTGGCTGTCTCCAAACGTACACTCGGCCGGAGATCGGAAAAAGGGTAAACGATGATTCGTCTGAGAATATCACATGTTTCCACTGCTCGAGGGACCAATTCTGGAGGTTTCTACACCACTCTAAACGCTTGCACACATTTGTCATTGAGAGCAGCAGTTTCCTAATTGTAGCTCTTCTGTGGAATCCAGATTTGTGCAGCTCCCAAAGAACAGATTTCGTGGAAACTGGGATCTGTAGGTGTTGATTGAGCTCAGCAGTGATTTTCGGAGCCGTGGTCTTGCGATGCTCTCTCACAATTCGCTTTAGAGTCCGACGGTTTCTCTCAGTCAACTTCGACTTTCGTCCGGACCTGTGCTTTTCTGCAGACATTTTTCCTTCACTTTCAAACGCAGTCATTACTTTGGAGACAGTACCTCTTGACACGCCAAGCATTCGGGCAGTTTCTGCTACACTAGTGCCTGCCATACGAGCACCAACAATTTTGCTTCTTTGAAAATCCGAGAGGTCTGCATTGGTATCATGTTCTCATCAATGTTCTTACAATTCTGTAAAACAAACAGTTAATTTACATACACATGTCACATAACACAAATAATCAACTACAAGACATTAACATATGTCACGGTTTGCATGTTTATAACAAGTTCGAAGATTATGATGCCAAA
This sequence comes from Anomaloglossus baeobatrachus, assembly GCF_048569485.1. Classification (NCBI taxonomy): domain Eukaryota; kingdom Metazoa; phylum Chordata; class Amphibia; order Anura; family Aromobatidae; genus Anomaloglossus; species Anomaloglossus baeobatrachus. The sequence continues at coordinate 191,581,271 of NC_134354.1, read as the reverse complement.
ACGTTGGATGTTTCCATTCTTTTTTCCAACCCCTGTATATGCCCCATCCCCTCCTGTTATGCATATTACCCAGACCCTCCTGTAATGTACACTGGAGATCAAAATTAGAGAATAAAAATGTCTTAAATGATAAGGTTATTGTGTAGTCTTATGTGATTATATCATAACATGAGTAAACTAGCAGTATTTTAAGTTTATTTCACAAATTGAATTTTTTTGAAACCACATAATAAAAAGTAAATAAGATAAATGAAAAAGAACACTAATAAAAATTAAAGAACACTTTCAGATACTTGCAAGTTATTGGAGTGAATCTGGCACCTGGTGCTAATTTCCGTAATTATCTGAGAAACTCTATGTAACTGGTAGGCTAACTCTCCAGTCTGCACTGACCTTTCAAAAGTGGTGTGCCATCTCAAAGTGACTGAAACCCTCTGCCAGCAGGTTGTCCAGAAGAAGATGTTGTAGCTGTTCTGTTTTGTCACAAGTCAGCTTATGGGATCACCAGTGAGGTCTTCTCAATTAGGCCTCTTCAGACCTAATCAAGATCGAGCGCTCGGAGAAAAAGACCAGCATCCATGTGGGCATGATCAATTTTCTGTTTATTTAACCAAAGTACACTTTATTTATACCATTTACAGATCAATGTGATATTGCAAATAAGGCTTCTAAGCTGGACTTTACAAGTTGCTCATATGACCTTTAAGTTTTAGCAAAACAAAAATGTAGAGTCATGCATATGAGATAAGAAGAAGATAAGAAGAACATTTAGAGACAAAAATAATCATTGAGCCTGTCTCTTATTCCGAAGGCTCCATAATGACTATGAACTACCACCAGATATACTTACTAATAACAATAAAATATCTTTAATGAAGAAATATAGAAACTATTAACCCTTCTATATCAATTTCCCCCTTTTGTAAATGGTATAACCTTCACTACAGGGTCAGTAGGCGTCCAAACAGGAGCTGCTGGCTCATGGGCCTAGTACCCATGAGGGGTCTTCCTACCACTTCACCCATCCACCCTCAGTGTGGACACCTACTCCCCGTCAGTAGAGGCCATTTGGGGTCCGTAGTAAACTACAGAGGGTTCAATACTGAAACTCTTAGAACATACATTATTCAATAGTTTAGCTAACGCATATATCAATGCTTTTACAGCTATATAAAGCAATAGACAGAATAACAATATTTGCATACAGGACTGTATAATGCCAGAAACCCAACCTGCTAGGCCCTTAAACCAATTAGCTGGATTCATAAAAGAAAATGTATTTCCTCACCAGGAGTCTTCGCTGGAGTCATCCATATATATACATATATACATACACATGTATATACATATAATAGGAGAACAGACAAAAACTGGTGACCATGTATGTAGATACACACATAGACACAAACACACGGAAACAATCATTGTCCTTTCCACAGATAGCAACATCATTATATTGAAGACTGAACCATAATCCATCGTAGGTAATGGGGCCTGAATGAGGGATCTTAGTCTTTACTTTGGTAACTACACCCTCAATGTCCGGATTGTATTCCATCCACCACGACTGTCCCCTAGGCTGTGTGATATTTAGCTGGAACCAGGGATTAGTGACCTTTCCAGCTATAGTCAAGGTGGCAAATACATCTTTTCACCAGAATATCGATAGAGTCCAGGTTTCATTGTACATACAGTCTGATATCAACACCTCCTGTGGTTCCAGAGGTAAGGCTAAATATGGCATAGTCTTTGAAGAAAATAAAACTGTGTGTGCAGATCCAACAGTCTTTTGGCTTTTCTCCTTCCATGTCCTCAGTAAGAGAAATATGGTGGCGAATGAGTTTATTATCCCAGTCTGTATTTAAAAGTTCGCTCAGTGTCTTTGTTTGGTGCAGCAACCCTGCTACACCTAGCAGGATAATTAGCAAGACTGTCATTCTGCCGGTGGAGTGACCTCTTTACAGTGACTGGCGTGGATCCAGGTGGGCTTTCCCTCAAGTTTCACTGAGGTGGATGTGGTCAGCTGGACTTGGAATGGGCCATCAAAGCGTTGATCTAGGCTCTTTCTCACGTGTCTGCGCACGACCACCCAATCACCTGGATTCAGCTGATGCACATCTGCACTTGCATTGGGATCTGGAATGGATGAAAAGACATGTTTATGCACCACATTAAGTCTTTCCTGTAAGGCCTGGACGTAGGCTGTCATAGTGCCGTGTTGCATCTGTAACACTTGTGGAAAGTAGAGACCTGTTTTTGGGGCACTACCAAACAGGACTTCAAAAGGAGACAAGCCTGTCTTTCTATATGGAGTGTGTCTGACTGAAAAGAGTGCAAGGGATAAGCACTCTACCCAATTCTTTCCTGTCTCTGCCATGGCCTTTTGAATTTTTTTAGTTTAAGTGTCCCGTTTAATCTCTCTACTTTTCCACTGCTCTGTGGATGATAAGGGGTATGGAATGCCTGCTCTATTCCCAGGGCATGCATAATGTCCCTCATTATTTCTCCAGTGAAGTGTGTACCCATGTCACTTTCTATGGCTTCTGGGATGCCATACCGGCAGACTAGTTCCTTCATCAGTTTTTCTGCAGTTGTTTAAGCATTTGCACATTTTACTGGATAGCCCTCAACCCATCCTGAGAAGAGATCTACACATACCAGGACGTATTCATACACTCCTACCTTGGGTAGTTGTATGTAGTCTATTTGCAGTCGTTGACACGGTAGAGCGGTCTGGGTGTTGCTTTCTTAGGGACTTTTACTGTTTTACCTGGGTTGTGTTGTGCGCAGATAATGCAGGATTGTACGTGTTTGGAGGCTACGTAACTGAAGCCAGGAGCGATCCAGAAGGCATTCACCTTGTTACACATGTGACTTTTTGAGGCGTGAGTGGGGCCATGTGTTGCTTGTGCCATCATAGGGAACAGGGACCTTGGTAAACACAACCTATCCTTACTTTCCCATACTCCATTCGAGTTCAGCCCAGCTCCCATTTTCCCCAGTGTTCCTTCTCTGTTTGGGCAGCCTGATGCTGGAGGGATTTCAGGACATCCAGACTCACTGTGGCTGGGACTTGCTGGCTCCCTGCCACTATCCTCTGATCCCTAGGCCTCTTTGCCGCTGCTTTCGCAGCTGCATCCGCCCTTCTATTGCCCGCTACCTCCAGTGAGTCACCTTTTGTGTGTGCTTTCACCTTAATGATGCCAACCTGGACTGGTAACATTAGTGCCTCCATTAACCGTTTTACCAATTCTGAATTTTTAATAGGCTTACCAGCTGACGTAAGAAAAGCTCTACTTCTCCAGATAGGGCCAAAATCATGACAGATCCCAAATCCATAATTTGAGTCTGAATAAACATTTATTTTCCTACCTGATCCCGCTCTACACGCCTCAATGAGCGCTGTTAGCTCCGCCTCCTGCGCGGACATGTGCGGCGGGAGTGGTTCAGCTCGGATTACCTCATGTGAGGATACTACAGCATATCCAGTGTAGAATCTCCCATCCAGGTGGTATCTGGAGCCATCTACAAAAAAACTCAAAATCTGCATTAGTAATAGGTGTATCATAGACATGTGGAAAACCTGCTGTCTCCTGACTCATCAGCTCTATGCAGCCATGCTCGTGCGTCATGTCAAAGTATTCATCCTCACTTGCTACCATTGTCACCAATTCCCCCTTTTCTGAATCTACTGGCAAAAGGGTGGCTGGATTCAGAACATTACACCTCTTGAGGGTGACATACTCAGGAATCAGAAGGGCACATTCAAGTCTGAGCTGTCTGGCTATAGACAGGTGTTTCGGTTGGACTTGCACAAGTATAGCATGGATGTCATGCGGGGAGTAAATTGTAGCGGGAAAATATCCATGTGATCTCGCAAGCTTTCCCTAGCAGTACTGCAGCAGCCGCTACAGTATGGACACACGTGGGAGACCCTCTGACAACTGGGTCCAATCGCGCTGAGTAGTAAGCTATTGGTCTTTGTTTGTCACCATGTTGCTGTGTGAGGACGGCTGTCGCATGCCCTCCCTGTTCTGTGCAAAACAAGGAAAATGGTTGATCGTAATTTGGAATACCCAGGGCCGGGGCAGATACAATGAGTAGTTTAAGGGAATGAAAGGAATCAATAGCTTCCTGAGTGAGGTCAAAGGGGTCAGATGACAGACAATCATAGAGGGGTTGCATCATTTGCGAGGCAGACCTTATCCAAGGCCTGCAGTATGACACTAAGCCCAAAAAGGTGCGCAGTTGCCGGTGGGACCTGGGTAAGGAGAGATTTTGGACTGCTTGTTTTCTCTCCTCTGTCAGGTGTCTCGTACCTTCAGAGATACAGTGACCCAAAAATGTTACCTTTTGCTTACAGTACTGTAATTTTTCACGTGAAACTTTGCAACCATTCTCTGCCAGAAAACACAGCAAAGAAATTGTGGCTTCTCTGCAGGACGTCTGGTCTGGACAGCAGAGCAAAAGGTCATCCACGTACTGCAATAGCGTAACCTGTGGATGAGGCGGTTGCCACTGCTCCAGAATTCCTGCCATAGCTGTAGAATAAATGGTAGGTGAATTAATTCCTCCTTGCGGGAGGACTGTCCACATGTACTGTTTCCCCTCATGTGTGAAGGCAAAAAGATACTGACAGTCAGGGGGTAGAGGCACAGAGAAAAATGCATTTGCCCAATCAATTACTGTAAAACATTTGGAGGTCCCTGGGATTTGTAACAGTAAGGTATGTGGGTTTGGAACAATTGGTGTTACACTCTCAGTGACAGCATTGACAGCTCTCAAATCATGCACCATTCTGTACGTGTCAGGGGAACCTTTGGGCCCTTTTTTTCTTGATTGGATACAAGGGAGTGTTACAGGGGGGAGGGAGGACCTTTGAACTAGAGCCCCTGCTTGCACATATTCTCTGGTCAGGGCCATTGATTTGGCTGGGCTTAAGGGATACTGTTTTATCAAGGGAATTTCAAACACCAATCCCTCCAGTCCCTTCATGGTCACCAGTTTCCTAGGCCAGAGGCAAAGGAGGAGGGAAGGAAGGAGGAGAGTCAGTCTGCTCCCTCTCCTATTTGGGGTTTTTGCACTGTCTGGCGTAATGTCCATTCTGTCCACAATTCCAGCACTGTACGGTCACTCGGTCACCTGGTGCCCTCCCTCTCTGCTTCCACTGTTTTCCTTGTGCTCTAGCATACATAACTGGTCGCTTGCATTTTGTCAGTTCAATTCCCTTAGCTACTTGCAGAAGGTCTGTTGGGTCCATGTTTCTCCACTCAGGTCTGGCTGTCTGTACTGCTTCTCGTAAAAACTTATTCATACCGTTAACAAATATACTCATCAGTATTTTGTCATTAAGGGAGGTTCTGACTTTGTACCCCACGTCTGCCCACTTCAGCTGTAACCTCCAAAAGTACGTCTCTATACTCTCCCCTTCCTGCTGTATTACGTCAGTCAGGGAAAGAGGGAAAGGTTGGTCTTCAGGGTCAGATAACTGTTTTCTTTCCTCACCGTCAGAGTAATGTCCAGCTTCCTCCCCAAAACTCAATTCCTTCACTACCTCTGTCTCAGTGTCAGCGTCCTCTGTCATCACATGTGATCTGGTTCGAACAGGAGTTAGTGCAATCTGCTTAGGGCGAGTAACACTACACGTAGCACAAGTACTTCTCCAGTCTGGGTTTTTCTGACTACAATGTTTACAAGTCCATTCATCTGGTCTGGGTTTCTGATCATGTGAAGGGGGGGGCGGTAGCAGTCACAGTTTTTGCTCTTGGTGCATTAAAACATTTATAATACACTTTACATAACAATAATATAATAATACATCTCACTGTTATTTCTTTACATCCACAATGCTGCACCTCTTCCCTGAATCTGTGCCATTTCTCAACATCCAAATACCCACACTCTGGCATGTCTGCCTTTCTGAGTATTGGTCTGATATTTTTCACTGCTTCTTTGCCTTCTCTTTCTTGCACTATCTGTTTGGCTGTTTTGGATCCTGCAGGAGCCCCACACTGCACACTGAACAAGTTGCCCATGGCTTCAACTTATTTCCACACAGCCCACCTTTCTGCAAATACCCTCTCAGTGTCCCTGAACCTTGTTAACAGGCCACACGTCTCCTGGCAAGTCAGAATGGGCTCTCAAGTGGTAGCAAGAAGGCTCAATCAGCATTCACTCTCACCTGCTACACTTGTAGGGCGTATTGGGAAGGGTTAAAAAACACCTCTCACCCAAAAGACCAGATGACTAAAGCAGGAAGGACCAGGTGTGATAGTCCTCTCACCTGCTAGACCACCTCCATGTAAGTGGGAAGGCCACAAATGCTCTCTAACCCACTTAGACCTGATGTGCAGTTGGCTACTCCATGCTGGTCCTTTACAAAGTATTCCAGCAACGAACGTAAACTAGAGTTAAACCAAAACAATTAACAGAGCTGACTTCTCACAGAAGACAGAAAATCGCGCAGCTGTTCACTTGACCCCTCCCAAAAGAATGTCAGCGCACAGTTTGTTTAGCAAGAGTGTTATCTCGTCCAGATTCAGCTATCCAAAACACAATCCTAATACCCACTGGTATAATACACAATCCCAGCAGAAAATTGAGACTACTTATATACCTTCACAGTAGTAATATTCTACTTTGCTATAAAACCTTCATCCCCATTTTGAGGGGAAGAAACACACAATATCTCACTATAAGGACAGATCCCAGGACCACTTGTCCTACTCATTCATTGATTCCAGAAACATATGTAACAATACACCTTCCAAGGATCAGTTAACCTCACATGCAAATAAAATTATCTAAACCGCTCTTGACACTGATGGGAAAACATAGATATGTCAGGTATCCACTCAAATACTCTATATGGCTATGCCCTGTGACATTTCACAACCGGAACATCTTTTCACAGTCCACAGTATGACCTATAACCATTAAACTTATACATACATATTATTTCACCAAGTCTCTTATCTCAATTTCTCATCACTTTGTTATTCAGAAACTTCTCATCAATATACAACAACCTATTGCCTGCCTACTTTATCTAGGCATTAATATGAAACCACTTATGGACACATATCCCTAGACCAGTGTATTGCCCATCAAAGATGCAAAGATGACCAAAGCAAAACACAAAACACAGCAACACAGCAAATGTAATTATACAGAGACTGTCCCAAATTCCGTGCTATGCAATCTATGCAATCAGTTAATGGACGGACAACATATTATCTTATTACTCTATATTTCAACTCTCATTCAGACATGCATGAAAAAACAATACTCACTGGTGATGCCAGAGTTCTTGAACCGTGTGTACAGCCTTACCCAGAATATTCGGGAAATCAGAGAGAGTGAAATAAAGTGTAAGAATAAAGCTTCTCACCTTGCTGCAGCTGAAATTTCACTGTCTCCAGAGTCCCCAAAACTTCTTCCGAATAGGCTGGTTGGCCACGGCTCCACGTTGGGCACCAATAACTGTTGTAGCTGTTCTGTTTTGTCACAAGTCAGCTTATGGGATCACCAGTGAGGTCTTCTCAATTAGGCCTCTTCAGACCTAATCAAGATCGAGCGCTCGGAGAAAAAGACCAGCATCCATGTGGGCATGATCAATTTTCTGTTTATTTAACCAAAGTACACTTTATTTATACCATTTACAGATCAATGTGATATTGCAAATAAGGCTTCTAAGCTGGACTTTACAAGTTGCTCATATGACCTTTAAGTTTTAGCAAAACAAAAATGTAGAGTCATGCATATGAGATAAGAAGAAGATAAGAAGAACATTTAGAGACAAAAATAATCATTGAGCCTGTCTCTTATTCCGAAGGCTCCATAATGACTATGAACTACCACCAGATATACTTACTAATAACAATAAAATATCTTTAATGAAGAAATATAGAAACTATTAACCCTTCTATATCAAAGGCTAAAAGTGTGATCCTATCAGCCATAGAAAGAGATGTTGATCATTCCAAGTCTGTGATTTCAAGGAATATTGCATCTTTACAACGTTACAAACTCTTTCAAGCTCCCCAAGAAGACTGGTCACCCCCGAAAGACAAATTCAAGAGAGTACAGGATAAACAGGAGAATCTCCAAGGGCAATCATTTCAACACTGCAGCTGGAATTTCTCACCAGTTCAGCACTGAAAAGGGTAAGGATCTGTCTGATCATAGTGTCATGATGTTTAAGAGCATTTGGACTGGAAGCCCACTCTGCAGTGACCAAACCTCTCATTAACAGAAAGAAAAAAACCTTTGGATAGGAGCATATTGTGTGGACAGAGGAGAAGTGGTCCATAGTTCATTTTAGTGATGAAAGCAAGTTTAATTTATTTGGTTCTGATTGGAAACATTGTTTGTAGACCAACATTGGGAAAGACTGAACCCAAAGTGTGTTAAGAAGTCAATGGTGAAAAGTGGTGGAGGAAGTGTCATGGTTTGGAGAATGTTTTCTGTAGCAGGAGTTGGACCTCTCATGCAGCTATATGGCAAATGGAATGAAAGTGTGTATCAGAATCTTCTTCTACAAGCCATGGTTCCTTACTTGCATTCATAACTCAATCAGCCAGCAATTTTAATGCAGGACAATGCCCCCTGTAACACAGCAAAACGAGTAAAGCAGTTCCTTGAAACAGAAAACATTGAAACAATGAAATGGCCAGCCCAGAGTCCTGATCTAAACCCAACAAAAAACCTCCGGAAAATCCTTGGTGACAAAGTTATGGCCAAGAAACCCACAACAGTCAAAGAACTGTGGAAGAGACCGGAAGAAGAGTGGATCAAAACCACACTAGAGCAGTGTGAGAGACTAGTGATGTCCTGTGGCTGCAGATGTGCTGAAATTATTCAAAGCAAAGGCCTGTACACTTCCTACTGATTGATGACTGTTGTTACCTTCAGAAAATGTAGTTATAATCTTTCTCTGTGCTACAATCATTGCTATTCTCTAATTATGATCATCATATTTTTGGTAAAATAAAGGTTTGATGTTGATAAACTTTGGATCTTTTGTAAAACACTGTTCTAGTGGCATGGTGTACCTCTTACAAAAAAGACTTCAAATGTTGATAAAGTAGATTACATTATTTCTGAAAAAAAACCAACGGATCATACATTGTTCTCTAATTTTGATCTCCAGGGTATATACCCCAACCTTTGCTGTGATATCTGTGCCCCAGCAGCCCCTCATGTGATATATTATATATATATATATATATATATATATATATATATATATGCCCCTCCCCCTCCTGTGAAGTCTGTGCCTCTCCTGTGATGTGTGTGCTCCATCCCTTCCTGTGATGTGCATATGTCCTCAGTCCCTCCTGTGATTTCTATGCCCCCATCTCCTCCTGTAATGTATGTGCCCTCAGCATCTGCTTTGTGACATATATACACCAGTCCCAGTGTCTCCTATGTGATGTATATACTGCAGCCCCCATGTATACTGTGATGTATATACAGCAGTCCCGGCATCTCCTATATGATGTATATACAGCAGTCCCAGCATCTTCTATGTGATGTATGATTTACCAATCTTATTATCACAAAGAGTTGACTGCACTCCAGACTAAAACAAACCTGGAAAGGAAGTTGTGAGAAGCAACTTCAATATCACTTATCATCACAGCAGCACTAAAGAGAAGCAGCTCCAGCCACCACAATAGGGGTGAGTTAATTAATTGTTTGACCAAATATAGCAAAGTAATTTTTAAGTTGATAATTTTGTGCGGCCCCTGAAGGTTGTTAAAAATTTCTAAATGGTCCTTGGCAGAAAAAAAATCTTCCTCCACCCCTGTCCTGAAGGAAGATGCCTGGGGAGGGAACATGCTATTTCCTTTAACCACTTCACTGTTTTCAAATGCTGAAGAGGTTAAAGCAAGTAATAAAAGACAAAACACATGCACAACAATTTCATTTTTACACTTCTATGCACAATGTTCATTTTTTTGTGGTGAGTCTGTGATACATTCAGGTGCATTTGTGCCATCCCCGTGGCAGCAGCCGGGCTGCTTGGATCCGGATCCGCGGTGGCTCGAATGTCTCCGGACCCAGGGGTCATGCGGCCACTCAAATGAAGGGGGTATTTACAGGTGTTTGTGTTAAAGTTCGTGACGCCACCTGTGGTATGTAGTAATTTGGAGTACCACTGCTGCAGTTGGGAGTACCCGGGGTAATGGAATGGAGCAGCCATGTGTTAGAACCCTCCATGGATAAGGGAGAATGCCCCAGGACTCGGTGATGGTGTTTGGGGGGAGTGCCATTGGGTGCAAAGGGGTCACTTTCGTACTCACTCAGTCCAATAAGCTGACACCAACAACCGGATAAACCAAAGTTCTGGATACCGCTGCCGCTGAGGAGAGCTAGTTCGGGTCCCGTCCCCAATGGTGCTGCTTGGTGATCCGTGACCTTCCTTCTGGCACTAAGTTACTTCTCTGTTGGTCCTGGTAGTATGGAAAATAGTCGGATCCCGCTCCCCACTATGGCTAAGTGTAGGAGCTTGTTCTCAGGGTTCACGCTTGGGATTTTCTGGACCGTTTGAGTGGAAAGTCCTATCCCCCTCATTGCACTAGTACCCCGAGTTGGAGCGGGTGGAGAGCGGATCTTGAAGGTTCCATTCTCGTCGGGTAAATTGTCAGGTTCCCTGAAGCTACTCCCTGACCTAGGGTCCACGTACCCTATCGTGCCCTTGTCCCAGCCCGGTGATGGTGCAAAGCATCCGGCTGTCCTCCTCAACAGTTCTGTGCCCCTTGCCACGATCACCTGCGACCGGGGGTACAGCTCGTACTAGGCCCAGACCACCGTTTGCTACCTAGATAACTTCCTAGGAGCCCTGCTCCTGACCTCCTCTCTCCTTTACTTCCAAACTTCAACTCTTGACTGACTCTCCTGATACTCCTGACCTCCCCTAACCAACCCCCCAAGTGTGCGACCCTATTCCACTCATGCCATCCACTGGTGTGTCTAGTGGGTGTGGTGCAGAGTGTACCTAAGATTTTGATTAGCTGATGTAGGCAACACCATGTAGTTGGGGACCCATAACCAAGAAGGAGGTGGATATTGCACGGGAGGGCAGATTGTAGAATACCCTGTGACGACCTGATAGTTCAGGGGCGTCACACATTTGCAGCAGGAATCTTCCTGGAAAACATGTGTGCATATACCCTATAGGTCAGTCAGTGACATACATAGAAATGATTACAGTACAATTACTGAAAGTGTTGGCACCCTTAAAATTGGTCCCGAAAATTAAGTATTTCTCACAGAAAATTAGTGCAATTACACATTTCATTATACACATGTTTATTTACTTTGTGTGTATTGGAGCAACACAAAAGAAACAGAGAAACAGGCAAATAAGACACCATTTCACACAAAACTCCAAAAATGGGCTGGGAAAAATTGTTTGCATCCTCAACTTAATATTTGGTTGCACACCCTTTGGAATAAACTGCAATCAATCGCTTTCTATAACCATCATTAAAAGTGTATGACAAAACACTTGTAACTGTAATACATTTTTGGGAGAAATACTTAATTTTCTAGGCCAATTTCAAGGGTGCCAACACTTTTCATAATAATACAGTAATTATGTCCCTTAAGAAGCCGCTTAGTGTTCTCACTAGCAATACCCCTTTTATGGTCATTATAGAGTATGATGCTCTCAAAAATGCCCTCACACACTGGTCTGGTGTATTATGGTGACCCCTCAGTGACTCCTCCCTTTTGCCTCCAGCAAAGTGTGATGACCCCACAGTGCTACCAACTAAGTATAATGTCCACACAGCATGATACCCCTAAAGTGCTTCCCTGTAGCTCCCTCCCACACACACACACACACACACAAAATATCATTACTCCTGCATGGTATAATGGGTTGAATGACTTCCCAGGGCACCTGCAACCCCTTAGTTCAGTATTATGAGAGGCCCTGTAGCTTCCAACTCAGTATAAGGGCTCACACAGAGTGAGGGCCACCACATCCCCTACAACAAATTAGAACTCCACAGTCCTCTAATCAGTATGGAAGACCCAACAGCTCTCTTCCCACAGTATGATGGCCCCCACAGCCCCAGACACAAATGAATGACACCCTGAACTCAACACTAAGTATGGGAGCCTACATAGTCCCTCACTCAGTATGAGGACACTCACAATCCACAACCCAGTATAGGGGCTCTCACACTCCCACACCCAAAGCATTATGGCTCCCATAGCCCCACACTTAGTATTGATGCCCCCATAAATATTGACATTAAAAAAGAAATAGGCTACTCATCTCAACCTGTTTAACCAGTTAACTGCTTGGGTTTGTTCAATGTGAAGACTCCACACTACAGGGGCAATGCAGTGACATAACTGAGCCTGCAGTGCATGAAAATTCAGATGCAGACTCTGATCCATCATTCAATTGAAAGGTATTAAAGGACCTGAGGATGAATTTGTGATGACAGTGTAAAGAAGGGGCCCGATTCCAAGTGGCACCGGGCACCCTAAATTACAGGCCCAATAGCGGCTGCATGTGCTGCCACTGTTGATGGTACGCCTCTGGTGTAGCTGGCTACTTTCTAATGCTAGGTTCGTTATATCAACTGCATTAGATTAAGATTTGTCAGCTTCATTTGATCACAACAGGCAAGAAAAAAAGATCCAAAAAAACAGTTCACATCAGGCTTTTTCAACTTTTTCTCCATCTTCACTCTTTTTACCAAGGCTCCAGTCTGGGGCCAAACCACAATGCTGCACAAAAGACATAACTGAGATCAGCACCTGTGCCTACCAGATGAAACAAGTGATGGACTGGAAAGTTGGGACTGATCACATGGAAAAACAATGGGAACAGTTTCTTCACCAATTTCCATCTAGCATTTTAGGTAAATGTCAAATAGAAACTACAATGCGATGCCAGATATATATCTACAGGAATGGGGCTATTTTATAAGTTAAAGAATCTCGAGATGTCCATCTGTAGACATCACTGTATCTTACTCCTCATCAGAACAGAACCCTTCTCTATTCTATATTCCAAAACCGAAGATTGGCTTTGCTTTTATAATAGCCAAAGACTTTAGGGTACTTTACACGCTGCGACATCACTAGCGATTGCTAGCGATGTCGAGCGCGATAGCACCCGCCCCCGTCATTCGTGCGACATTTGGTGCTCGCTGCCGAAGCGAACATTATCGCTACGGCAGCGTCACACGCACATACCTAGTCAGCGACATAGCTGTGACCGCCGAATAATCCCTCCCTCAAGGGGGAGGTGCGTTCGGCGTCATAGCGACGTTACTGCGGCGTCACTAAGTAGCCGGCCAATAGAAGCAGAGGGGCGGAGATGAGCAGGACGTAACATCCCGCCCACCTCCTTCCTTCCGCATTGCTGGTGGACGCAGGTAAGGAGATGTTCGTCGTTCCTGCGGTGTCACACATAGCGATGTGTGATGCCACAGGAATGACGAACAGCATCGTACCAGTGGCAGCAGCGATATTAAGAAAAGGAGCGACGTGTCAACGATCACCATTTTGCGATCGTTGATCGTCGCTCCTTGGTGTCACACACTGCGATGTCGCTACCGGCGCTGGATGTGCGTCACTAACGACGTGACCCCGACGATATATGAGTAGCGATGTCGCAGCGTGTAAAGCACCCTTTTGGGTTACAAAATAGCTACCTCCAGTTGACACTAGAGAGACAGTTTTCTCACTTCTAGAGAACTGTTTTCCATATTGTTCGTTGAGTTTAATTTTTATGTAGTTCTCTGTTACACGTCGTGGCTCTCTTATTGCAAGGAATGAGGTGGTCCCCCATTCCTTGTCTGCCACAAGCCCTCCTGCTCAGCAGCGCCAAAGGTCTGGGAGACTGCAGGAGTTGCCTTCTCAGAGACACAGCAGAAGGGTGACACCTAGTGGTTCTCCCCTTGCAAGGAATGGAGCGGTCTCCCATCCCTTGCCTGCCACGAGCTCTCCTGCTCAGCATCATGGAGGCTCTGGGTGGTTGCGCAGTGTGCAAAGAATAGATGCTCAGGGAAACAGCAAGACTTCCCATGTCTCTGCACATTGTGAAACCGGGGATCCCGCCTTTATGACCCAGGGGCAGGAAGATGAGCATGTGCTCCACGTGACGTCTTCTGATTCGCTCACTGATATCACACGACCCGATGACGAGGCTGGTGATGTGCTGAATCCTGACTGGCTGGGCCAGGACGTCACGAATCCTGATTGGGTCACGCCCGTCTCGCGCCCGCCCTTGGGTGGAGCTACACCTCCTTAAAAGCTCCCCCTGCCATCATGGCGGCGCGTGACCGTCCTTCTATGTTTGGATGTCTGGCAGCGTGCTGCCACGCCACTGCTTAGGCATTATTGTCTTTTGTGGGCTTTGCCCTTGCTGCTCAGGCAGCACCTAGTTTGCAGGTCTTGCCCCTGCCTTGCTGCTCCGGCAGTATCCCGTTTAGCAGGCTGTGTTCCTGTCCCAGGTGAGCTCCTCGAGTCTCTGTCGGACTCACTTGGTTTCTGAAGCACACGTGCGTGGGCACCTCTGTGCTACCCCCGTGCCATATTCCTGTGACTCCCGCTGGCACATGTGTGTAGGCACCTCTGTGCGTCCCCGTGCAACAGGTACACCGTACGAGAAGCCCCGAGCCATACAACCCTCACGGGTTAGGGCGGACCGGTGTACATAGATCGTCTGTGACAATCCAGACGATCACTAGCAGCAACCCGCTCACTCTTTCCTGACCATAGCAGCGGTCCCTTACACCGCACAGTGGACCTTGAGCGGCGGAAGCTGTCCATTTCCCATCTTGGCACGCTTCCCCGGGTCCCCCTCGTAACATTACGGTCGCGCCAAAGGTCTGGCTATGGCGGAAGAGCAGCAGCAGTTGCTGCGTTATGTGCAGCAGTTGGAGTCACGATTGGCAGCAGTGGAGCGGTCTTCCCCCGATAAGGCTGCTCTAGCAACAGTCGCCACCCAGGCGGCTACTCAGGCTGTGGAATTGTGCGGAAGGTCTCCTCGCCTTGCGCTCCCAGAGCGCTTTAGCGGGGACAGCTCTGAGTGCCGTGGTTTCATAAACCAGGTTACCACCTACTTGGAGTTGTCCGCGACTGATTACGCTACTGAGAAGGCGAACGTAGCCTTCGTCCAGTCCCTGCTCACAGGGAAAGTGCTAAAGTGGTCCACGCCGTTGTGGGAGCGCGGAGATCGGGTGGTGAATCACCTTCCAGTTTATCTTGAGGCTATGAGAAAGGTGTTCCTCGGGCCTCAAGTCACCCACGACTCCGCGCTGCGGCTCCTACGCCTTCGGCAAAGGTCCACTTCAGTCGGGGACTTTGCAGTACAATTCAGGACACTCGCCGCAGAGCTGGACTGGCCAGATAAAGTCCTGGTCCCTGTGTTCTGGGAGGATCTGGCAGGGTTTGTCAAAGACTCGCTGGCCACGCGTGACGTGCTGACCACCTTAGAGTCCTTGATTCGGCTTGCCTCTCGCATAGACATCCGCCACGCGGAGCGGAGGCTCGAGGTCTCTTTGGCACCCACGTCTTCCTGGTCTACAGAGCCTCTGACTCCCCTTCCCCACCAGACCGGTCTCCCAGCCAGCTCTATTGACGATTCTGTGGAGCCAATGGAAATCTCCACAGTGGTCTCCTCTACCACAGGTTCTCGGCCGTCGGTCGATTGCTTTACCTGTGGTCAGAGGGGACATGTAGACACCCGATGTTCGAAACCATCGGGAGAAACACAGTGTCTTGTTCCACCTCCAGTCAGCGTGAGGAGTGTCACTTCCGTTTCCCTAGACCAGGTGCCACCTGGTAAGACCCTCATTTCCCCTGACCCACGGAATGATGTGCTGTCATGGGATCATGCCTCCAAAGGCAGGGGTCACTTCAGGGTCGACGGGACCAGAGACCCTGCGGTTAGGCATTATTGGGGGCCGGAGGTAGCCCAGGATGTACAGGAGAATATGAGAGTCTGTACGTCGTATGCGTATAATAAACCATTCAGGCAGAGACCTGCGGGTCTTCTTCACTCTGCGCCATCTTTCGCACCTGGGGACCTAGTGTGGCTGTCTTCTAAACATATCTACCTTCCGGTACAGACAGCCGTGTTCGCTCCTAGGTACCTGGGTCCATTTACAGTAATAGAGCGGGTAACCCCGGCGGTATATCGACTCCAGCTCCCTCCATGCTGAGCTATTTCTAATACTTTTCATGTATCTCTTCTGAAACCCGTACGACCTAAAACCTCGGGGTCTCTGCTGTCCCAGGTTGGCTTCTCGTCCGATGACCCTGAAGTAGCGAAGCTAGTAAGAACAAAAATTGTACAGGGCAAGAGGTACTTCCTCGTGGAGTGGGTCGGTCGTGGCCCGGAGCATAGGTCCTGGGAATTGGAGGAGCATGTCCACGCCCCCGGTTTGGTGGCGGCCTTCAGGCGCAGGCCCTAGACGGGGGGGTAATGTTACACGTCGTGGCTCTCTTATTGCAAGGAATGAGGTGGTCCCCCATTCCTTGTCTGCCACGAGCCCTCCTGCTCAGCAGCGCCAAAGGTCTGGGAGACTGCAGGAGTTGCCTTGTCAGAGACACAGCAGAAGGGTGACACCTAGTGGTTCTCCCCTTGCAAGGAATGGAGCGGTCTCCCATCCCTTGCCTGCCATGAGCTCTCCTGCTCAGCATCACAGAGGCTCTAGGAGGTTGCGCAGTGTGCAAAGAATAGATGCTCAGGGAAGCAGCAAGACTTCCCATGTCTCTGCACATTGTGAAACCGGGGATCCCGCCTTTATGACCCAGAGGCAGGAAGATGAGCATGTGCTCCACGTGACGTCTTCTGATTCGCTCACTGATATCACACAGCCCGATGATGAGGCTGGTGATGTGCTGAATCCTGACTGGCTGGGCCAGGACGTCACGAATCCTGATTGGGTCACGCCCGCCTCGCGCCCGCCCTTGGGTGGAGCTACACCTCCTTAAAAGCTCCCCCTGCCATCATGGAGGCGCGCGACCGTCCTTCTATGTTTGGATGTCTGGCAGCGTGCTGCCACGCCACTGCTTAGGCATTATTGTCTTTTGTGGGCTTTGCCCTTACTGCTCAGGCAGCAGCACCTAGTTTGCAGGTCTTGCCCCTGCCTTGCTGCTCCGGCAGTATCCCGTTTAGCAGGCTGTGTTCCTGTCCCAGGTGAGCTCCTCGAGTCTCTGTCGGACTCACTTGGTTTCTGAAGCACACGTGCGTGGGCACCTCTGTGCTACCCCCGTGCCATATTCCTGTGACTCCCGCTGGCACACGTGTGTAGTCACCTCTGTGTGTCCCCGTGCAACAGGTACACCGTACGAGAAGCCCCGAGCCATACAACCCTCACGGGTTAGGGCGGACCGGTGTACATAGATCGTCTGTGACGTTCCAGACGATCACTAGCAGCAACCCGCTCACTCTTTCCTGACCATAGCAGCGGTCCCTTACACCGCACAGTGGACCTTGACCGGCGGAAGCTGTCCATTTCCCATCTTGGCACGCTTCCCCGGGTCCCCCTCGTAACAGTTCTCAATATGGAACAAATTAATATTTTAAGAGTAATAGTATTTTCAACATACAGGTACATCTCTATAAATTAAAATATCATCAAAAAGTTAATTTATTTCAGAAGTTCAATACAAAAAGGGAAACACATATTATATAGAATCATTACAGAGTGATCTATTTTAAGTGTTTATTTCTGTTAATGTTGATAATTATGGCTTACAGCCAATGATATCCCAAAAGTCATTATCTCGAAAATTAGAATAATTGCCACAAAACACCTGCAAAGGCTTCCTAAATGTTTAAAATGGTCCCTTAGTCTGGTTCAGTAGGTTACACAATCACAGGAAGACTGCTGACTTGACAGATGTCCAGAAGACCATCATTGACACACTCCATAAGGAGGGTAAACCGCAAAAGGTCATTGCTAAAGAAGCTGGCTGTTCACAGAGCGCTGTATCCAAGCATATTAATGGAAAGTTGAGTGGAAGAAAAAAGTGTGGTAGAAAAAGGTGCACAGGCAACCGGGATAACCGCAACTTTGATAGGATTGTTAAGAAAAGGCCATTCAAAATTTTGGGAGAGCTTCACAAGGAGTAGACTGCTGCTGGAG
The DNA here is from genome assembly GCF_048569485.1 of Anomaloglossus baeobatrachus. Lineage (NCBI taxonomy): Eukaryota > Metazoa > Chordata > Amphibia > Anura > Aromobatidae > Anomaloglossus > Anomaloglossus baeobatrachus. Next base: position 191,563,140 of record NC_134354.1, on the reverse strand, counting down.
TCAATGCTTCAAGAGTTACAACACACAGACATATCCAGGACATGGGCTACAAGTGTCACATTCCTTGTGTCAAGCCACCCATAACCAATAGATAACTCTAGAAATGTCTTACCTGGGCCAAGGAGAGAAAGAACTGGACTGTTGTTCAGTGGTCCAAGGTGTTGTTTTCAGATGAAAGTCAATTTTTCATTTCATTTGAAAATCAAGGTCCCAGAGTCTGGCGGAAGAATGGAGAGGCCACAATCTAAGCTGCTTGAGGTCTAGTGTGAAGTTTCCACAATCAGTGATGGTTTGGGGAGCCATGTCATCTGCTGGTGTAGGTCACAGTGTTTTATCAATACTAAAGTCAGCGCAGCCGTCTATCAGGAAATATTGCATCACTTCATGCTTCCCTCTGCCGACAAGCTTTTTGGAGATGGAAATTTCATTTTCCAGCAGGATTTGGCAACTGTCCACACTGTCAACAGTACCAATACCTGGTTTAATAACCACAGTATCATTGTGCTTGATTGGCCAATGAACTTGCCTGACCTAAACCCCATAGATAATCTATGGAGTATTGTGAAGAGGAAGATCAAAGACACTAGACCCAACAATGCAGACGAGCTGAAGGCTGATATCAAAGCAACCTGGGCTTCCATAACACCTCAGCAGTGCCACAGGCTGATCGCCTCTATGCCGCATTGATGCAGTAATTTATGTAAAAGGAGCACAGACCAAGGATCAATTTACTGTACATGCTTTTCAGTAGACCAACATTTCTGAGTTTAAAATAATTTTTTAGTTGATTTTATATAATCTAAGTTTCTGAGATAATGACTTTTTGGTTTTCATTGGCTGTAAGCCATAATCAACAGTAACAGAAATAAACACTTGAAATAGATCACTCTGTGTGTAATGACTCTATATAATGTGTTTCCCTTTTTGTATTGAATTACTGAAATAAATTAAGTTTTTGATGATATTCTAATTTATTGAGATGCACTTGTACAATGAGGGCTCAGGGACAAATTACATTGAAAAGTAAGGTTTCATTTGGAAATCCGTTTTTACATAAGTGTTCTATTAATTTTTTCACAGATAGCAGATGTCGTCACTATGGTTAATGGTCTTATTGACATGTTCAGGTTTTTCATGGACTGTGTGTTTGAAAACAATCAAAATTACCCATAGAAGTTTATAGATCAGTAACAATCATGGATAGCATACAGATGCCATTTTAACATTCCAATGAGTAAATCTGATCTAAAATAAGAGCTCATTCAGATGTTTGATTTTCTCGCATGAGTGCTATTCGTAGTTTTCACAGATAGCATTCATATGTGTGATAATCTGTGGGCTCAAACGGTCAGCTGAAAATTGTCAGCGTTAAATCCAAGTGTTAGATCAAAATGGGCAATGCAAGTCCATGGGTCAGTGAAAAAATTCTGACTGCACTTGGATGACATCCAAGTGGGGTTCGATTTTCACATACTGTCACATTGAAGAAGGTTTGAGAAAAGCTGATGACACTCGGACTACACTGATCAAAATGTAATCCAAAAAATCAATCTGTTTCTCTCATACATGAGAAAATTAGATGTCTGAATGAGCCCTTAAAGGGACCCTGTCACCACTTTTTTTGGCTATAAGCTGCGGCCACCACTACCGGATTCTTATATATAGCATTCTAACATGCTGTATATAAGAGACCAGGCTGGGGGTATAACATAAAAAACACTTTATAATACTTACCTAACGGTCACGCGGTGGGCCTTATGGGCGTCTCTGTTGTCCGGTGCCGGTGCCACCTCTTTTGGCCATCTTTGTGCTCCTTCTTCTCTAGCCGTGGTGCATGACAGGTCCGACATCATACCCAGTCGCCGGCATTCAGGTCCTGAGCAGGGTAGATCAAAGTATTGTAGTGCGCCTGCGCAGTATCGGCGAGTGTGTATGACGTAGCAGCATCATGCACCCAGGCTTCAGAAAGAGGACGAAGATGGCCAAAAGAGGAGGTGCCGGCACCGGACAACGGAGACACCCATAAGGCCCACAGCTCGGCTGTTAGGTAAGTATTATAAAGTGTTTTTATGTTATACCCCCGACCTGGGCTCTTATATACAGCATGTTGGAATGCTGTATATAAGAGCCCGGTGGTGGTGGCCGCAGCTTATAGGCCAAAAAAGTGGTGACAGGTTCCCTTTAATCAGAAAAAGACTGACTGGAACACCTATGTGTGTGAATTAGGTGCTAGCCTAAAAATACATGACTATACTACAGATAATAAGCTGCACACTAACCACTATAAAAAATATAAACATGAAAAGTGGCAAAGCATTACTGCTATATTTTGGGAACCTAACCTTAATGCCTCTCTATGTTCTATTAACAATCTGCAGGTATGGGCAGACAGGCTCCTGGCTATATAGGATCATTAATAGTCTGGTAATAGGGCGGGGTTCTGGGTTGTCGGTCAGAAGAAACTGCATGCTAATCAGAAAAAGACTGACTGGAACACCTATATGTGTGAATTAGATGCTAGCCTAAAAATACATGACTATACTACAGATAATAAGCTGCACACTAACCACTATAAAAATATAAACATGAAAAACGGCAAAAATGACATTTGCATTGATCAATCCATTGGCTTTGTTTTCAGGTTAGAAACCCAGAAATGGCGGCTCAGTGAGGAAGGATGCAGCTGGTTGTTTCTCTTTCTCCTTAATTTTTAATAGAAGTCAATATAGTCGGCAGCTTGGGACCTAATCGCCACAAAAGAAAAGAATGGCAAAGGATGTGTATTTGTTCATACCTCTGGAAATAGATGTGACAGTGCTGGTGTGGCGCCCCTGACCTGGTCAGGCACCACTGAGTACTGCACCCATGCTGGGGACAGTACAATACAGGTAATCCAGAAGGCTGACCGAGGTGTGACTACACAGGCGCATAGTGATCAGGTCTCACACATGTACCTATGAGAGGACCCCTGGGGATCCCAGGAGGGGGAAAAGCCTTCACCTTCGCTGGAATAGTGGAGGGGGCCAAAAGCCTCCATCTCCTCTCAAGGGGTGTGGTAAGAGAATCTGGTTGCTAGGTGGCGTAGGCAGGCACAAAAGGGAAAAGAGAAGGAGGAGTAAACAGTCTGCAGCAGAGTGTGGAGGAGTGAGGAGCAGAAAAGTGAAGCTCTGACAGGAGCAGCAGTGAAGGTCCCAGATGTGAGCCGGTTCAGAGCAGAGTCCAGGGAGCTCCGAGGAGAGCTGACCCCTTCCCCTGGGCTGCTGTAGTCTGACAGCGTCCGCGCAGTGACTACCGACGGGGGAGAACGGTCACCTAGGAGGGCTACCCGAAACCCATCTCCAGCTAGAGAGAGAGCACAGAGTGGGAAGTAAGGAGACTGCTAGGGAGAACCAGGCCCAAACGGGCGGCAGATCCCGGAGTGGGGATAGATCCACCTTTCCCTGCTAAACCTGCCGGTGTGGGGCCCTCAAAGCCCACACCACAACACCACAAAAGCCGCAGCCACGTAGCCACAGTTAGGGCCCATAGCTCACAGGAGGCAAGCAGCTGGAGTGAGCTGGTCCAGGCCACAAGCAAACGGCAAACGAAGGGGAGTGAGGCTTCAGCAACTTCCCTGGGTGACCCCCATAGGGACTAAAAGTCGGGGTTACCCCAAACCACCAAGGGCTAAGGAAGGCGAGTTGGTAGTCACCATCAGAAGTCAGCCTGAAGGATACCTGGTTCCCGCCTGGTTCATCCCAGCTACGCCCGGGTTACTCACCCTGCCACCTGAAGTGAGTAAAAACCCTGAAAGACATTCTGCCTGTGTGGAGTTATTCTGCGCCTTGTGGTTCTACGCACCTACACAGGGCCCTGGGGCTTGCCTCACTCTCAGGAGGCTATTCCAACTAACTGCACTCACCATCAGCCCCAGGCGTCCCTCAACCTGCAGTGGCGGTCCCTACTGGCCGCAATACTGAGAGTGGCGTCACGACAAGAAGAAGATCTCCTACCTGTGACAGGATCCAGCCGAGTGGAGTCCCTGAAGGTAATGCACCGACACTACACCTGTGGGGCTTCACACTGGGGAATACAAATGTGTTTACTGACGAACATTAGAATTAATACAACCCTCTAAGGGCAGGATCAATGGATACTACAGAATATTCTCACATTAGAAACATCTGTGCACCTATATTTCAAGCATTCCAGTCTAATGCCAAGTGCAATTTTTCCTAAGCCATAGTTTATCTTCTCCTGGCAGCCAGTAGAGTTAAGCGAATCAGCCTTCGGTAATTTTCTATTATGGAGCGTCTAGAAGACAATGAAGGATAAAATATTGATCTATATTTCAGCCTTTATTATCCTACACAATGAAAATAAGTATTTATAAAAAAAAAAAAAAAATCACCCTTCAATAAAATGCTTCAATTTGAATATATCCAGAAATCATCTTCATGGCTCTTATGACCGGTTATATAGAATATTTATATGGACACAGATTTACTGTTTCTGTCAAGCAACATATCAAAAATAATTGTACTGTATATTGCTTGCTTGTTGTGACAGCTGAGTGATCCAGCTATGGTCTCTGCTATTGCTTGGTCAGGACACTGGCTCTATTACTTGCTTTGTAAGTTCACATTACAATGAGTCTGCCTTGGAAATATTTAGTCAAGGTATCACAGAGCTATGATCCCAAACGGTATTAACTATTTTCCACAAGACAAAAATATACAAAGAAGGCTGAAGTATCACAGGGACAGCAGTAGTTGCTAGGCCCAAATCTCCAAATAAGTCTATTATATATCCATAAAAACCATCAACAGTGCACTAGTGATTGGCGAGCATACATGGCACTGCTCTGTACTCGATCAAGCATTGAGGTGCTTGAGACGCTCAATACTAGATCACATATCTGCCTGCTAATCACGGTAATGCCATAGCCATGTTGGCTACCAGCATTACCATGATTGGCTGTCTGCACACTGTCATCAAGTCTATATAAGACTCGATGATGCCATGCTCGACACACTGTACCGAGAAATAGTGTTGGGAGAGTTTCTGCTGAAGAAAGGACAGTATATTATAGCATCACAGTACCTGCTGGTGCAACATTAATCCAACAGTCCTTTTCTGGGCAAATTAAAATAGATTCTACTCTCTAATAATACCACTCTTAGCTGTAATTAGTGTAAGGTTAGGTACTAGAGTAGGGATAGTATTTAGGCAGGGTTCATTGCGTTAGGCTTTGGTGATGCCACATACAACCAACAGTCCTTCTCAATCAAATTTAAATATATTCTATTCTTTATTCTCTAAAAATACTGCACTTAGTCTGCAATTAGTGTAATGTTAGGTGCAAGAGTAGGGATAATTTATTAACTCCTTAACGACCGTGGGCAGTAATCTTACATCCTAGCGTTCATAGCGTTACTGCCCATGGTCTGCTGCAAGCAGCTTACAGCGATCGGTGCACATATCAGCTGATTTTTACAGCTGACGTGTGCCTGCTAGGAATCGTTATCCGCCCATGCCTTTTAACCCCTTAAATGACGCTGTCAATATGTGACAGCGCTATTATAATGGTGACAATGGTAAACATTTACTCACGGCCAATACCGGAAGTCATGTGACATGATCACGTGACGTCCGGTGGTTGCAATGGTAGCACAGAGTCCTGTGATGACTTCTGTAGTTCACATGACTCACTTCCTGCCTCACACAGGATGAGAGTTGGGGGAGAAGGGAAATAAGCATATCTGGTGTTTACAGCTGTGTAGCTGTAATCAGCAGATTAAGACAGGAGAAAAAGAGTTGCTGTATATAGGGATCAACCAATGCGTTTTTGTTCAATTCAAAAAATTATTTTATTGGTACAAAAATTTGTGCATATATAGTACATAGAATCCACACAAGACAGTGAAAGGGTTAAAAACATTTAAAATATGTATAATCAACGAACACCCCAATACATGGTTCCATGTCAAGAACCTGACACCGAAATTCCGAATACCACTATACTAGATGTATCATACAATAATAAATCCAGGTGGGATACAGAGCATAAATGTCATCAGTTACTGCAATCATATACCCAATAGTACATAAAAGTATAGCATACTATCTGACACCACCATTGTTAAATACAATGTAATAATTATAGACCACCAGCAGGGCAAAAAAAAACCTTATGTAAAGGAAATCAGCGTGTGATCAGCAGATATGGCAGAGTGATCAGACAGCTGATCCATATAGTCCCCTAATGGACATAGTAAAATAAAAAAAAGTAAAAAAAAAGTTTGAAAAAATTGAAAAAAAAAAACCTAAAAGTTTAAATCACCCCCCTTTCACCCCATTGAAAAGTAAAGGGTTAAAAAAAATACAAAATATACACATATTTGCTATCGCCACATTCAGAAACACCCGATCTATCAAGATATAAAATCAATTAATCTTATGATTAAACGGCATGGGGGCAAAAAATTCCAAACACCAAAATTACGTTTTTTGGTCGCCCCAAATTTTGCGCTAAATGCAATAACAGGCAATTGAAACGTAACATCTGAAAATAAAGAAAGTTACGTCTTTTGGAAGAAGAATGGCGAAAAAAGGAAATGGAAAGCGCAAAAATCGGCTGGTCGTGAAGAAGTTAAAGGCATTTAGGCAGGGATCATTGTGTTACAGTCTTTGGTGCAACCATGTGCAACCAAGAGTCCTTTTCAAGGTTAATTTAAATACATTCTAATTTCCTATGATACTGCTCTTAGTCTGCAATTAGTGTAGGATTAGTTGCTGTAGTATGATAGTGTAGAAGAGGCTTTTAGGCAGGGTTCATTGCATTACAGTGCTTGGTGCATGCCCTGGAGGAGCTGGACAGAGACAAGTGGGGTAGGTGAGCAAGGCTGGTGCTGGCTTGCCCATATTAATAATATTTCTAATGTGTCTGTGTGTGCATGTATGATATGTATATCTATGTATGTCAGTGTATATGACTGTGTATATATTTATGTCTGTCTGTTTCTATGTATTTTTGTGAATTTGTCTTCATATATGTATATAAATGTATGCCTGTATGTGTATGTATCTGTGTATGTGCATGTCTGTGTGTGCATGGGATCCACTGAGACTCTTTCACACGGAGACCCCAAAAACCTGGAGCCAGCCCTGGGGCAACCATGGGGGACATTATTAAATAAAGAGCCCAGGACAGGACATTATAACAGGATAGGCAACATTATTACAGCGGCGACTCAGGACACAGGACACTATTATACTATAGGGGACATTACTACAGGATAGGTGCCTGGACTGGGGACATTTTTACAGGATAGCAGATATTATAGGTGCACAGACGTAGTACATTATTACAGGGGCCCATAAATCTGACCAATGAACTAGTGAGGGCCCCAGTCCAAATTTTGCATCTGGGCCCTTAGGACCCTAGTATGCTACTGTCTATAAACATGATTTGCAGCTCAGCATTAAAAAAATATAGCTATTGAAATTAATCAATACAGAATTTTAGGCATAAATGAGATGGTGTCAGAAGGTTGGCTTGCATACACTTATTTTGTAGCTATATCCCAATTTTAAAGTTTAATATGGTATAATATTTCACATTTCCCTACAGTTTTGAGAAAAATAGCATGCACATACTACATTACTGCCATTACAAGACATCCCATGGCTTGCTCTGCTGGCTGCACCTTCAAAACTATTGTATATAGTACAGGACCATCTCTACATAGATTCCCCTACAAAAAAAACAGGATCATCAAAGCTATAGACAGGCAATTGTATTTAATAGGAAGCCGCTGTGCGGAGATTGTAATAGTTTATGGAGAGTGTGCCGAATAAACCACAGCAGGTTCAAATGCAGTATCACTATAAAGAAGCAAAATCCAATATCTGAGGATACTGAACAACTGAAGATCTACATCAGCCGTACTGCAATTATTTTTTCATAAACATGAAACAATTCTACTTTATTTGCAATATCTTTTTGATTTCTTAAGGGGAATTGATACCTTCGGGGACAATTGTGATGATGTTGTTTTCAGAATTATCGTCTGAAGGTTAAAGATTTTAACTAATGAATCCATCTGTATAATTAAAAATCTGAAGCATCTGTATGTAATGAGAATCAGGGCTGTTTTGATTGTGCTCTAAATGTAATGTTGGACAACGTAGCAGAGATTATCTACATGATTTCTGGATTCCTATTCTTGTTGAATCAATAAATACCAAATTAAAATAATATACTTGGAAAAATTACCATGAAGTGTATAGTAGACACATGAAATATAACTTTTGAATGTTCAGAAATTTTTTTGAAGAACTGTCCAGATATCCATTGGTGTTTATTATCAGCGATACAAGCTTAGGCCTCTGCCACACTCACGTGAAAATCATGCACGTGCCGAGAGACACGTATTTCCCCTGCGTGTAGGTAAGTACGTGTCTCTGGTACATGCGGGCCACGTGTGGTCTACGTGTGCTATCCGCGATAGCACACGTAGAACCGGTAATTTACATACTCACGTGGTCCTTCCTGCTGTCCGCGGTGCTGATCCTCGGTCTCCAGCCCTGCCGACTCCCCGCTGCTGCTGCTGCCAGGCAGTGAAGTGAATATTAAATGAGCATAATGAGTAGCGGTCGGCAGCAAGAGGCAGCAGCGGCAGAGACAGGAGGGCTGGAGAAGGTGAGTAAATGTTTTTTTTTTCACTGACACGTGAGTTTTCTCCGGCGCGTGTCACACGGGACCGCATCCACACTACACCCGTGTGGTACGGGTGCGGGCCGTGTGACACCCGTGCTGCCGGAGAAAACACTGACATGTCAGCGCTTAGAAAAACACACACACGTACAAACGCACACGGACACACGCTCCGTGTGGTTTTACGTGTGTGTGCCTTCTACAATAGGGTAGCATTGCTTAACGTGTCTCCGTGCCGCCGGTACGTGCAAAAAATGACAAAAACGTGCCGGCGTCACGGATGTATGTCGCAGGCCTTACAAATGTGATATTATCATCTACTGATTTAGTGGATTTTCTCTTTCCGAGCTTGCTCAAACAGCCAGCCGTATATTCTCTCATGTGAGACAATCAGGAGGATTATGTTAATGACACTTTTCTCAAACTCTAATGAGAGTGTGAGCCAAGTATCCATTCCCTATGATCCGATTCTTTAACATGCGTGAATCGGATCACAGGTGTAGAAAAGATGGAGAACTTAAGTTTTCCATCTTCTTCATTCTCTCTGTCAGCGTATATAGAACTGCACTCAGATGACATAGAAGCGCAGTCCTATATTTTGCAGGTAGCCATAGACTTGAATGGGTGAGCGCCGTTCATTATACTCGTATACAGCCAATTGCAGCATGCAGTGTTTTTTTTTATCATTGTGAATTGGCATGAGAAAAAAAGCGCTGGTTGGCACTGCCCCATAGTATGCCATTGGGCCGAGTGCTGTCTGGCAAAATATCAGATAGCACTTGGCCATGTTATATGTTCTTGTGAGCAAGCTCTAAGGCGGTGTGCCCACGCAAAGTGGATGTGATTTATAGAAACTTCATGCTCACTGCGCTTCTTTTTTTATCAGCGTAAACTGACCTGCAGTGCGTCCTTCAGATTCGCAACATGTCAATTTCTCTTGCGGTTATGCTGAGTTTTATGTATAGATCTTCCCTGTAGAATTACATTTGATGCAGAAACCAACAGGTAAAAAAAGCATATAGGTTTTTAGTGTGTTTCCATAGTGGAAATGCATCAAAAAGGTATGTAAGCTGCACATGACAGTGTCAATAAAGTATTGTATAAGGCAAATACCAAGAAGTATCAAAAACAATGCATCTTATCCCGTTCATGACAGATGACACATATTTAGGTCCAGGGCCGGCTCCAGGTTTTTGTGGGCCCCGGGCGGAAATGTCTCAGTGGGCCCCATCTACATGCAGACACGCATATACACAGATACATACACATACAGGCATACATACATATACCGTACATATTTGAAGACAAACTCACAAAAACACTTATAAACAGACAAATCTATACAGTCATTTACAGTGACATATATAGATAAACATCATACATGCATACAGACACATTCCCGCTTGTCTCCATCCAGATCCTCTTGGGCATGTGGCTGTGCTGCATGATGGTCGTCACTAACAGACATGGCCCCGCACAGTGCACACTGACACTGCTGTATATACTGTACATCACAGCAGGGGCTGGGGGCTACAATATATACATCACAGGAGGGGCTGGGGGCATAGACATTAATGGAGGGCATAGATGTTACTGGAATAGCAAACAGCTCTGGGGGTCTACACATTACTGGGGTGGGTTGCATAGTGCTCTGGTGGGCTGCACATACGTCTCTGGGGGGCTGCACAGATGGCAATGGGGGGCCACATGCACTGCTCTGATCCATAAATACACACACACAGCTCTGCTACACACACACACACACACCCCTTGATAGCACTGTTGCACACATCTCTGCCGCATATGTACAGACCCAAACACACACACAGCTCTGCTGTACGTATACACATCTCTGCTGTCCGAAGACTATATATAAACACAGCTTTGCTGCACACGGCTGCTACGCTGCCCAAACAGCACATATTCATAAAGCTCTGCTGCCCAGAGTAAGTACACACTCTACTGCTCAAAGAGTATATATATATATATATATATATATATATATATACACACAGCTCTGCTGCAGACAGACACATACTGCACCCAGACACACACTCGGCTCTGCTGCACACAAACACACACTTGGCCCTGCTTCACTCAGACACACACTCGGCCCTGCTGCACACAAACACACACTCAGCTCTGCTGCACCCAGACACGTACTCGGCTCTGCTGCACCCAGACACGTACTCGGCTCTGCTGCACCCAGACACACACTCGGCCCTGCTGCACCCAGACACACACTCGGCCCTGCTGCACCCAGACACACACTCGGCCCTGCTGCACCCAGACACACACTCGGCCCTGCTGCACCCAGACACAGACACACACACACTGTTGTAGTTATCTCCTTTAAATACAGGGGGTTTTAGCTTATAATGGGAAAGCTGAGAAATGTGCACACGCGGCTCTGGGGGCCTATACTCTGCTCTGGGGGCCTCACACACACGGCTCTGGGGGGCCCGGACCCACAGCTCTGGGGGCCAGCACATATGGCTCCGTGGGGGGCCAGCAGATACGGCTCGGGGGGGAGCCAGGACATACATCTCTGGGGGGAAGGGAGCCAGGACAATCATCTCGGAGGGGGGGGTAAGTCCAACAGTTCACTGGGGCCCATAAATAAGGGGGCGGGGAGGGCACATACAGATCGGGGGGTAGGGGTGTAGAACATACCGCTGAAATCACGGTGGAGAGGGGGCCCACACAGCGCCGGAGGGCAGTGCTGTGCTGGGGGTTGCTGGCTGGCACTGCTCCTCATCTTCATCTGTGGGACAGTGAGTGACTAAGCAGGACGCCGTGAGATAGCTTTACCCACAGATGAAGTTCAAACAAGGAGTTCACAGCTTGGACAGCGTGCCTTATTTGCCTTAAAGGGACGGCAGCCGCAGTTTCCTGCCCAGAGCTCGCGAATTGGCCCCCCCGGCTGTCCAGGGCCTCGGCATTTGCCAGGGTGTGCCGTGTGGTGACGCCGGCCCTGTTTACGTCATATGTGGTGTTCCTGCATTTCATGCGGGCTCGCATAATGAGCCTGCATCTTTCTCCACACATGACGGCTGATTCAATCAGCTATAATAAGCCTGTAAAGGCCACTTTACACACAGAGATAAATCTTTGGCAGATCTGTGGTTGCAGTGAAATTGTGGACAATCAGTGCCAGGTTTGTGGCTGTGTACAAATGGAACAATATGTCCATGATTTCACTGCAACCACAGATCTGCCAAAGATTTATCTCTGTGTGTAAAGTGGCCTTAGCAGTCACAAGGGGATCAGAGATCCGCCAGTGGCTGTTTATCAGTTAAATCCCGCTGTCAATCTCTGACAGCGGGATTTAATACAAGCCGGCAGGGAGACGCATCATTCCCTGCTACCATCAGTGGTCTTATGATGATGGGTTATCACAACAGCCAGGGGTCAGCTAATTGACTCTCCTATGAATCCCGGCTGTGGGCCAATTCTTTCAATATTTTTGTGCCTTTTTTCACCACAAGAAGCAATGAGGAGGGACAAAAATGCAACCATACATTTTTGCTGCATTTTGTATGTGTTTTTGCTGCCTTTATGATGAATAAAACAAACTTTATTAAACATCTACTGTAGACAAATAGCACATAATATGAATACCAAAAAAAGCAACAAAAATGCAACAACAAAAAAGCAGCCAAGAGAGCAGGTTTTTCCTGCATAAAAAGCACCAAAAAAGCAGGATGTGAACATAGCCTAAAGCCTGCTTTACACGAGACAACCAATTGTGCGATAGCACAATCGATCGTACCCGCCCCCGTCGTTTTTACGTCGTGGGCAAATCGCTGCCCGTGGCGCACAAACTTGTTTAACCCCCGTCACATGTACTTATCTTCCGGACGACCTCGCTGTGGGCGACGAACGTCCACTTCCTGGAGTGGGAAGGATTTTTCTCTGTGTCTTGTTTATTTACATTCATTTACAGGTTTGTCTCAAACTCAATCTCAATCTCATAGACGCCTGTGCCATCACAAACCTAGGGTTTAGTAGCAGCTGTGCACCGCTATTAACCATAGCTATTACCCCGATTGGCACTGCATCATGCCACCGGGAAGAGCCGGTAATGCACCGGGATTGTCACATCTAATAGATGCGGCAATACTGGGTGGCTGCGGGCTGAGAATATACCAGCCCCCAGCCGGCATTATCATGTCTGGGGATGAAAACTGGGGGAAACTGCCCGTCAGATTTTTTTTTAATTATTTATTTAAATAAAAAAAAAAAGCCGCATGCAAGGGACTCCCGGGAGTCTGACATCGCAGCACAGCTGCACACTTCTGAAAGGAGCGGGCATGTCTTTCTAGGTACATGCACGCTCATGTTCAGAGAACGGCAGGCTGTGCTGGGTGATGCCATGTTTGGCAGACCCGCACGAGTCTGACATCATTGGCACAGCAGCACTCTTCTGACAGGAGTGTGCAAGTGTTTCTAGGTACATGTACGCTCATGTTCAGAGAACGGCAGGCTGTAAAAAGAAAACAATTCCTGCCAGCAGGTGGAAATTTGGTGCTGAAATCTGGTGCAGACGATTTCAGCACCAAATGTGCACCTCCTGGCAAAAAAAATCGCGGAAAAATAACCGCGGCAAAAAACATGCGTCGAAACACCGCGTTTTTTTGCCAGGAAGTGTAGATTGGATGCAGGAATATGGTGTACAAATTTCAGCACCAGATTTGCATCTCTTGGCCAAAAAGACTGCAATTTTTCTGCTAGGAGATGCAGGTCTGTGATCTCAGTGACCTCCACATGAGGTCAGGTTACCTGCAATTACAGATGAAGGACCATGGGAACCTCCAGCTGTGACCGCAAATGACCTGAGTGATGTCACCGCTCAATGTGCATCTCATTCATTCTCTGGAGATCACAGAGAGTGGTCAGTCGGGCCTCTCTCTGTGATATTCAAATGTAGCAGAGCTGAAGTGGCATGGGACCTCTTGTGGATTACGTCAGAGCTGCAGGGTGTTGGGGTTAATAAAGTGGTAAAGGAGGGGGTGTTTGTATTTTATTTCAAATAAAGGATTTTTCTCTGTGTCTGTGTTTTATTTACATTAATTTACAGGTTTGTGATGCAGGTATCTGATAGACGCCCGTGCTATCACAAACCTAGGGTTTAGTAGCAGCTGTGCGCTGTTATAAACCCCTGCTATTACCCCAATTGGTACCGCATCACGCCACCGGGAAGAGCCGGTATCGCACCGGATTTTCACATCTAATAGATGCGACAATACTGGGGGGCTGGGCTGGAATACCAGCTGGTGTTATCTTGGCTGGGGATGAAAATTAGGGGGAACCGCACATAGTTTTTTTTAAATTATTTATTTAAATAAAAATGCCGCCTGTGGTTTCACCGGAGTCACACATGCGAGGGACTCGCGCGAGTCTGCCATGGCATCACCCGGTAAAGCCTTGCACGTGTGACTGGATGCACAGCACAGATACAGACCGACAGCTAAGGCTGCAGTGCAAGCAATATCTGTGCTGCCGATTGCTTATTTTGTACCACTATGCTGACCGGCAGACATTTGCACTGTTTTTCCCGCCCATCGGCCATCCTGGCGCCTGTGATTGGTTGCAGTCAGCTGACATGCTGACACTCAGGGTGAGGGTGCGTCTAGCTGCAACCAATTACACGCGCTGGTGGGCGGGGAAAACAATGAATATTGAATTGTTGGCTCCAGAAGGGAATAGCGTGACCCAGAAGGAGTGCTCCACCATGACAGTGCCTCGGTGAGTATGCCGCACTCGCTCCTACCCACCTATCCCCTCCACAAACGTTTTTAACCTCCAGATTCCGATGACTTATATGGAATGATTATACTTTATCATTATTATTATATTGACTTATAAGGGCACCGGATTCCAGAGAGGATCGGACTCTTTTTAAAATCTGGCAGTGATCCGCCGGTACCGGGTTTTTGGCCATTCGATCAGCTCTAGTCCTAACCCCTCACCAATAGTATGCAGTGGCCTACTTTGATGGCATCATTATATTCAGCCTGGATTGGGTCAGTTGTCTGAACAAAGTCCAGGCAATACTTGATTCTCTTAGGAAGGCCGGCTTCACAATCAACCTAAAGCAATGTGCCATGGGGATTGTGGAGGCCACATATGTGGGTTGTGTTGTAGGCAGGGCCAAGATAAAACAGGTTAAAAAATTAGAGGCGATACATAGCTGGCTACACCCCCTCACGTAGAGACAGTTTGGAGCATTTCTGGAAATTGTGGGCTACTGCAGGAGATTTGTGCCAAATTTCGCCATGGTAGTAGCCCTTCTTACTGACCTCTCAAAATGTACAAAGTTGGTCATGGCTAAGTGGTCCCAGGAAGTTGAGGGGGCCCTCTGTAGGCAGCAAGGTTTGAAAGCGTCAGACTTCTCAAAGAACTTTGTAGTCCAAAAGGATGCATTGGCGCTGCCATTTCACAGGAAGTGAATGGCAAGGAACACCCCGTAATATAACAAATCTGAGTCAGAAGCTGTCTTTCCTGCGAGAATGGATTACATTGTTGAAAAAGAGTGCTTGACCATCCCATGGGCACTAGATACTTTAAGGTATTACCTATTAGGCCGGATGCTTAGACTGATGTCTGATCATACCCCACTAACATGAATGTTTGAGAGGAAAGGAAACAGTGCTCTGTTAACTAGGTGATTCTTGGTTCTGCAAGACTATCGTTTTCATATGGAGCACAAGCCCAGGAAAACTGCATGGGAATACCAATGCCCTTTCAAGGTTCTATTGTTTGTTGGTGGAATGTGCCCAGCCCCCAATTTTGAGAAAAAGGGGTATGCAAGAAAACAATTGACAAGGTCTTGGCTGGGAGGTATGTGTCATCATGGTGGCAAGCCTCCATGATGTAAGTTCTAGAGATGAAGTTTCCATTAATAGTAGATTCCTGTGAGGGTTGTTTAATGAGACCACATTTTCGGCTTTAGGTTTTAAGAGCGAAAGGAAGAGCTGGGTGGGACTTACCACTCAGTGAAAATTGTAGAGATTTAATATGTTTTATATATGTATTACACTTTTCAGTTTTTTGAAGACGAGTCCCAATTATCCTTTGGATACATTTTTTGCATCACCGCATTTTAAAATCCCCAATTTTTGTATTTATTCAGCAAATCTTCCATTGCCATTTACATCTTAAATGTTGCAGGACTCTGTTCCAGCAGCCATATCAGATGTTCAGTGGCCACTGAATCAGCATACTGGGTATAATCTACTAGCTGCGGCATCCCTCACACCTTCTGATCAGTGGTGTATTGCAATGTCATTTGTGCATTGTACCACAATGTAATTATGTCATGGGACTACTATTCAGAAGAGACCCAAGAGATGATGCAGGTTGTAAAAGGTTCTCAGTGTACTTGTCTGGCAGTAAAAATCTTTTTGCTCAACTGTTATATATGATATTTTAACTTTATACTATGAGTCAACAATTCAATCAATAAAGCCATGTACACAGGTTCAGTACTTGGTGAGTTTTTTACCTTGGTGTTTGGAAGCCAAAACCAGTGGGACAATCACAGGAAATGTATAAGGCTGGTGTCACACTTGCGAGTACCTCGCGTGTATCTCGCGCGAGTCTTGCGGTGCATCACCCGTCACGGACTCACACTCTCCTCACAGTATTGGGTCGGTTACATGCATCTCTATGCAGTCGACCCACTCCTGTGAGGAAAGTGTGAGTCCGTGACGGGTGATGCACCACAAGACTCACGCGAGATACACGCGAGGCACTCGCAAGTGTGACACCGGCTTAATAGAAACATGGGCATCACTTCTGTTTTCTTTACCCACTCCTGGTTTTGATTTCCAAATACTGACGTAAAAAACTCATCAAATACTCAACGTGTGCATGTGGCTGAAGGCTTTGCTAACAACAAAAGGCACAAACTAGCTGTGTTTAGCAGATCTGATGTTAGGAGTCGTTTGGATGTGTCATATTAATCAGGGCTACATTTGCATATTGAATTGATTTTGACCATGGTGGCCATTTCTCCGTGAAATCAAAGCTGTGGTTCTGACTATTTGCATTGGTGTGGCTCTGATCCGCTATCTCCTTATAAGGAAAAAGATTGGATTTTGGACATGGCAATAAATAAAACAGTAGAAGCAATAAAAAATGACTTAAAAAATAACAGTTTATTATTAAGAGTTGCTCTCGTTTATTTTCAGAACTGTTGTTTTTAAGGCTGTACATAGTTTATTCCTATTATTACAATATACCCGTTCCCAAACTGATACAATCAATGTGTTTGATATTCTTCCCATGCAAGCTAAATATAATATAGTAACCTACTTTGCCTCTTTCTCAGCAATATCCAATCTGTATTTCATTTGACTACTGGGTTCCGTAAATGTTTTTTTAAACTAAGCAATCTCAGAAGACATAGGCCTAATAAAAGACATTCTCACAGCTTCCTCTTGGAAATTTCTCAAGTTATTTAATTTCTTAGTAAATGTTTTATTTAATTTCTGTTTGATGTTAGGATAAATTTTAAAGAGTTACATTGATTTATTCTCCGCTAATTACTATTTTCATTAGTATTTTGATTGATAGGTTTCTATGTACAAGCTCAATCAATCAATTTCCATCCATGGCAAGAAATTTACAAATATAGAGAGTAAATTAAAGATGTATTCCTTTTACCCTTGTACCCTATTGTTAACCTGTGTTCACGAAGTCATATCCTACATTAGAGAAATCTGTAATCTCACATTAGAATAATTCAAAAAGAGCAAGGATTCGATGTTATTGATTTGATGGGTAACTCACTCTAATGCACCAAGACATAAATATTCAGGTTGTAGACTTGGTACCAGCAAAACGGCCAGTGGAAGCGGTTGTCGTTATTTGTAACATGGGACTACCTCATCATCCCAGATCATTAGGCTGTGCACTTCATCAATCATTGTGATGTTAACAATTATTCCTCATTTCAGACCAATTATAACTGCATGTAAATGTAAAAGCCTCTTCATTAGACTTCCATTGCACATAGTGTTTTGTAAAAAATACTATTTCTATACTTTTGTTATTTTATAAGCTTTATTATGATGTTTTTATAACGTTTTCTTTTTCTTTTTTTCCATATGTAAAATTTGAAAAAAATGCCTCATCTAAAGTATGCTACATTTGGAAAAAAAATCCAAAGGCAGCAAACAAAGATCCAACACTCGTCTCCTATGGCAAACACTTTGTCTCTTTTCTACATAATAAAATGATCCAATAGCATAAAAAATTACAAACATCAAGTTAAAAAAAGGAAATATGCTTAGTATTTTTATGAACTTGAGCAATTCATGCAAAAAGAGCCCCAACTGAGTATTGAGGGCATTTCCTGTACATACTTTTCAGTAGGGCAACGTTTCTGAGTTTTAACCCCTTTGCGACTGGCTGATTTTGCGCTTTCCGTTGTATTTTTTCGCCATTCTTCTTCCAAGAGATAACTTTTTTATTTTTCAGTCAACCTGGTCATGTGAGGACTCGTTTGTACCATACGTTGTACCATATGGTGTACTGGAAAATAGCAAAAAAATTCCAAATGTTGAAAAATTGCAAAAAAAGTGCGATTGCAATACTGTTTTTGGGATATTGTATTCACCGTGTTCACTATATGGTAAAACTGATGTGTTGTTTTGATGCCTGAGGTCGGTATGAGTTCATAGACACCAAACATGTATAGGTTTACTTTTATCTAAGGGGTTAAAAAAAATCAGAAGTTTGTCCAAAAAGGTGGTGTACGTTTTGTGCCATTTGCCGCAACCCGTAGCGTTCTCATTTTTCAGGATCTATGGCTCAGTGATGGCTTATTTTTTGTATCTCGGGCTGACTTTTTTAATGGTACCATTTTTCGTGCCGATGCTACATACCTGTAAAGGATTAACAGATACGAGTAGATAGCTATTCCACTTGTACCTTCTAGGCACAGACACGTGTCAGCTGTACAAATCAGCTGACAGGTGCACGGATCCCTGCCTGCAGCCCGCAGCTGCAGGCGGGGATTAACACTATGATCGCTAGGACATAACGTTACTACCCGCGGTCATTAAGGGGTTAAATCATTTTTTTTTCAGTTGGTCTAATATATCATCCTAATTTTCTGAGATAATGACTTTTGGGTTTTCATTGGCTGTAAGCCATAAACATCAACATTAACAGAAATAAACACTTGAAATAGATCACTCTGTGAGTAATGACTATATATGATATACATTTTCCTTTTTGTATTGAATTACTGAAATAAATTAACTGTTTGATGATATTCTAATTTATTGAGATGCACCTGTATTACTGCAATTCTGGCATAATAATTATACAGTATACAAAAATACTAAATTTTCAGCACTGTATCTGTATCTGATGTTTTCTGTTGCTTTTTTTAGCAAAAAAAATTGCAGCCAGATATTAGTTTTATTGAGATGCACTTGTACTTGTAAAGACAGAGCAGCAGGAGAAAAACAGAAAGTACTTGGATGTGATGCTAAATGCTTTATATAAAGTCCTAATAGGATACACATACGCATAACAGGATGTCTCATTGTTTATATTGCAGACTACACATTACTATATCTATTTCCAGTTTACAGAAAAATATTTTAAGCTATTGCATCACAGTGTTCACCTGTGAATTATCTAGAAGTCTCTAGATTACTATTTTTCTATGAATAAAAGGTTATAAGAGACTATTACATAAATCCAATGAAATATGGAGAGGGGTCTAAAGGTGGCTTTACACGGTACGAGATCGCTAAAGCGATC
Organism: Anomaloglossus baeobatrachus; assembly: GCF_048569485.1. Classification (NCBI taxonomy): domain Eukaryota; kingdom Metazoa; phylum Chordata; class Amphibia; order Anura; family Aromobatidae; genus Anomaloglossus; species Anomaloglossus baeobatrachus. Next base: position 191,543,660 of record NC_134354.1, on the reverse strand, counting down.
TCGTTGGGGTCACGGAATTTGTGACGCACATCCGGCCGCTTTAGCGATGTCGTTGTGTGTGACACCTATGAGCGATTTTGAATCGTCGAAAAAACGTTCAAAATCGCTCATCGGTGACATTCCCACCTATTCCCAATTATCGTTGCTGCTGCAGTAACGATGTTGTTTGTTGTTCCTGCGGAAGCATACATCGCTGGAACGACAAACATCTCCTTACCTGCGTCCACCAGAAAAGGAGGAAGGAAGGAGGTGGATGGCATGTTCCGGCCCCTCATCTCTTCCCCTCCTTTTCTATTGGGCGGCGGTTCAGTGACGCTGCTGTGACGTCGCTGTGACGCTGAACGAACCGCCCGCTTAGAAAGGAGGCGGTTCACCGGTCACAGCGACGTCGCTGAACAGGTATGTGCGTGTGACGGTGCCGTAGCGATGATGTTCGCTACGGCAGCGATCACCACATATCGTTACAATGACGGGGGCGGGTGCTATCGTGCTCGACATCGCTAGCAATTGCTAGCGATGTCGTAGCATGTAAAGCGGCCTTAAGGCTCATCATCCTGTGGACAATCATTCAGTCTAGTACTTAGCTATTGTATTGCTTATGTGGCGCCCCTGACCTGGTCAGGCACCACTGAGTATTGCACCCATACTGGGACAGTACTTCCAGGTAATTCTAAAGGCTAGAATGAGGTGTATACGCACAGACACATAGCAACCAGGTCTCCCACACCTTTAGAGGGGGCCCTTGGGTAGTCTCCAGAGGGGGACTAGCCTTCAATTCTTTTCAAGAGGTGGAGTGGAGGGGCTGGGAGCTAAAGTGCAGAGGCTGTCAGGAAAGGAGTGGAGCGAGCCAGTCTGGCAGTGGTGAGCGGCAGTTGCTAAGGGATACGCGCGCTCACACTAGTCAGACCCTGCGCGGTTTAGTGACAGTTGGCGGGGGAGAACGGTCACCGAGGAGTCAGAGAGAAGAGGTGCTCCTGGTGACTAGGCACGCACAGGGAAAAGGTCCCTAGAGCAGACTCGAGTTTAACTATCTGCTAAACCTGCCAGTGAGAGGAACTACAAGTACCTTACCAACCACACAGAGTCCGAGCCTCAGCAGCAATGCAGGGACCCATAAGGAGACAGAGCTTGAAGCCATCTCACCTGGTCCACGCTGTCGGCAAACGGTCCAAAAAGGGGAGAAAAGGCAGCAGCAACTCCCTGGATAGACCCCCACGGTACATCAGGTCAGGGGGTTATCCGAACACAGAAGTGCTAGGAAGGCCAGCTAACCTGTTACCCTCAGACTGGCCTGAAGGAGCTCCTGGTTCTTACCTGGTTCATCACAGCAACGCCCGGGTCAGCTCACCATAACATCTGTGAGTAAAAATCAGTTAAATCACTTTTGGACTCTCAATAGTATGAATCAGCTCACCGTGGAAAAAGCTCAGTCTTGATTTCGTCCTGGAGCACGGACAGGCACTGCCACAGCCCAAAATAATGCAAAAGATGAGGATGTCCAGCTCTTCAGGCAAAAAAATCACGTCTTTATTTTATCATGCAGACACAAAGAATGACATGACGCATTGTGCTGGTCATGTCATTCTTTGTGTCTGCATGATAAAATAAAGACGTGATTTTTTTGCCTGAAGAGCTGGATATCCTCATCTTTTGCACTTTTGGACTCTGCCTGAGTTATTCTGGGACCCATTGTTCTACACACCTGAGCCCCTGGGGCCTGCCTTACTCACGGGAGGCCACACCATCTGACTGCAGACCCCATCAGCCCCAGACACTTATAAAGTTTGCAGTGGCGGTCATCCAGATCCCTGATCGCAAGCCGGGAGTGGCGTCACGACACATACAAAATCTGACATACCTGTTTGCCATATACAGAAGGAGACTCTGTGGTGTCCCTGAAGCTGGAGCGACATTCCTGGGGTGACACACTTATTACGTTAAATAGATCTCGGCTCTGACCATCAGTTTTCCTATTTATTATAGTTTTATAAGTAGAGCTGGCACTCCCAGAAGACTGGGACCCTGCTCTCCTTTTTAAAAATTCCGAATCCGGCCCCGATATAAGTCTATGGGGGATAAGAATCCGGAGATTAAAAATGGTTGTAGAAAGGGTAGAGGAATAGGAGCGCAAGTGGTGGACTCCCAGAATTCGCATTCACTTGCTGTGTCGCTAATTACAGTCAGGCGTGCAGTCAGACGTGCCCCCACTCTGAGTGGCAGCGTGTCAGTTGACTGCATCCAATCACAGGAGCCAGGACAGCCGGTGGGTGGGGAAAGCATTGTAACTGAAGTTGCCTGTACATTCTAGCATCTACCATGAGCTTAGCATGTACGGGCTCATTCCAGGTTAGTGGACATGCCTGGCTTGGTTTGAGGGCATTGTGATGTTTCCTCTCGTCCACCATAATAATGCAAGGGGGGCTTCGCCCCCCCCCCTGCACTTCCCTTATGTGGGGATCTCACCCGCAGAATCCTGCTTCTATTACAAATAACTTTATGCCCACGTGGACTTAGAAAAAAAATGTTTATTCTGGCTGGAAACATCGGACAGCATTTTGAACACGCCCCTATCATGTGATAGGGGGCATGTTGAAATGTCATATCTGGAAGGAGCCCCTACACTCTAGCATCTACTGTCAGTATTGTGGTATGAAAAAATAAATCAAACAATTGGTGCAGATAAAGCCCATGGCTACAGCACCAGCCCAGCGTTTATCTTTGCTGTGTATCAAAAGAATAGAAACCGCATGTGGCTTTTTTTATATTTAAATAAATAATTAACCCCTTAACGACCGCGGGCAGTAAAATTACGTCCTAGCGGTCATAACGTTACTGCCCGCGGTCTGCCGGCGGCAGCATGCTGCCATCGGCGCACATCTCAGCTGATTTTCACAGCTGAGATGTGTGCCTGCTAGGCACGAGCAGAATCGTTATCTGCTCGTGCCCCTTAACCCCTTAAATGGCGCTGTCAATATGTGACAGCGCCATTATAAGCGCGATCGCGGTAAACTTTACTTACCGTCCGATACCGGAAGTCACGTGACGCGATCACGTGACTTTCGGTAGTTGTCATGGTAGCACAGGGTCATGTGATGACTCCTGTACTACACATCAATTGCTTTCACTTTCACTGTGCCGGCGGCCCAGTGAAAAAGAAAGTGAGCGTATCTGCTGTTTACAGCTGTGTAGCTGTGACCAGCAGATAGTGCAGAGCGATCAGATTACTGATCGCAATAACCCCCTAGGGGGACTAGTAAAATAAAAAAAAAAAGTTAAAAAAAGTTTTAAAAAATTAAAAAAAAACCAAAAAAAACCTAAAAGTTCAAATCACCCACCATTCGCCCCATTGAAAATTAAAGGGTTAAAAAAATAAAAAATATACACACATTTGGTATCACCGCATTCAGAAACGCCCGATCTATCAAAATATAAAATCAATTAATCTGATCAGTATTCGGCGTAGCGGCAAAAAAATTCCAAACGCCAAAACGACATTTTGTCTCCACAACTTTTGCGCAAAATGCAATAAGAGGCGATCAAAACGTAGCATCTGCGCAAAAATGCTACCATTAAAAACGTCAGCTTGAGTCGCAAAAAATAAGCTGTCACTGAGCCATAGATCCCAAAAAATGAGAACGCTACGAATCACGGAATATGGCGTAAAACGTGCACCACTTTTTTCAGACAAACTTCCGATTTTTTTTAACCCCTTATATAAAACTAAACCTATACATGTTTGGTGTCTACGAACTCACACTGACCTCAGGCATCACACCCACACATCAGTTTTACCATATAGTGAACACAGTGAATAAAATATCTCAAAAACCATTGTGCTATTGCACTTTTTTTGCAATTGTTCTGCATTTGGAATTTTTTTGCCATTTTCCAGTACACTATATGGTAAAACCTATGGTTTCATTTAAAAGTACAACTCGTTCCGCAAAAAATGAGCCCTCACATGACCATATTGACTGAAAAATAAAAAAGTTACGTGTCTCAGAAAAAGAATGGCGAAAAAAAACGCAAAGCGAAAAATCGTCCGGTCGTGAAGGGGTTAACAAAAACGCCATGCGGTTCCCCCCAATTTTGATATCCAGCCAAGATAAAGCCCCAGATCTGGGGGCTGGTATTCTCAGGCTGGGGAAACCCAGTCTAAAAAAAGCAGCCTCTAGCCGCCTAGAATTGCCGTAGCCATTAGAAGTCCCTCGATGATTCAGCTCTGCTACATCCAAGTCACAGTGAGTGGCCATAGAACATGACTGCCCACTGTGAGTGCAGAGAATGAATGAGCTGTGCAATGAGCAGTGACGTCACTCAGGTCATTTGCGGTCACAGCTGGAGGTTCCTACGGTCCTTCACTTGTCATCGCAGGTGAGGTCACCAAGTCCACAGACCTGCATCTCCTGGCAGAAAACCACAGTTTTGGTGATGAAATTTTTACACCATATTCATGCACCCAATCTACACCGCTTGGTAAAAAAAAACAACACTTTTTTTACGCATTGTTTTATGCATTTTTTTGCCAGGACGAGCACATTTGGTGCTGAAATCGTCTGCACCAGATTTCAGCACCAAATGTGCATCTCTTGGCAGAAAAAACAACAACTTTTTTTTGCATTTTTTGGGCCAAGGGATGCAAATGTGGTGATTAAATTTGTACACCATATTCCTGCACTCAATAATTGAAAAAAACAATGTGAAGTCCTTCCCAATTTTGATACCCAACCATAATAAAGCTCGACAGCTGGGGACTAGTATTCTTAGGTTGGAGAGACCCAGCCTAAAAATATCAGCCTACAGCCGCCCGAAATTGCCGCATCCATTAGATGTGACAAGCCCGGTGCATTACCTGGCTCTTCTGTTGCCCTGGTGTGGTGGCAATCGGGGTAAGAAGGGGCTAATAACAGTGCACAGCTGACACCAAACCCTAGATAAGTGATGGCATAGGTGTCTATGAGACGTGGGTGGGGAAAGCAGTGCATATGAAATAAGTGATAATGAGCAGTCCAGGGAGGCTGGAGGAGCAGTGTGTCACGGGCGGGGAAGGACGCCACTGCGCTGCGCTCGCTAACGCTCGGGTGCGGCGCTGATGCGATGGCTGCTCGGTGGCTCGAGCGGTGCGCCGGATCCGGGGACACGAGCGGCGCTCCTCGCCCGTGAGTGAAAGGGGGTAGTTTGGTTTGGGGATTTGGTCCGTGACGCCACCCACGGGTTGTGGTGAGGTTGGGCACCACCGCTGCTGGTGACGGGGATCCCGGGAGCGATGGCAGGGAGCAGCTGGGATGTTGTTTTCCCCCTTTGTGGGTAGGGGTTGGTGGTCCCGTGGCCCGGTGAGATGATGGGGACGCAGGGTTGGATGGGTGCAGGGTCACTTGGACTGTGCAGCGCGGTGCCAGACGGCATGGTAGTACTCACTCAGCCACAAAGGTGCGCAAAGTCTCTGGTAAACCAAACGGCTGGATGGACGGGTCCCGCAGCCGGCTGCTGTAGCTTCTCTTGGACGGTTAGTGGTGGCTGCCTTTCCCTGCACCTTTGTGTATGTTCGGTCCCGATGGATTCCCACCGGTAACCCGCTCCCCAGCGTATATATGTGCCGGAGGAGCCCTTTTGCCCGCAGGCTCTGGCCCTTGGAACTCTAGCTGTGGCGGTAGCTATATTTCCTTTTGTTGGTCAGACGGTTGCCTTCAATTGGGTCTTGGCTGTTAGGAAACCCCTGGGATTCTGGTCACTGACGGATTTGACCTCTAATGACGACTCCAAGCCTGGTCGGGGTCCGTAGGCCCTGCCTGTGTGTGCTGGCTTCACTTCGCTCCCCAGTTCGGTACCGGCGGGCCACTGCCCGTCCCCGGTCCTACGGTTCCGCGTTGATCTGCCTCTCCTGCAGACGGCCACCACCGTCTGCCAACCTTGCTCTTGGTGCCCGGGCCACACACCCGGACACGGTCAGTTTGCTCCTCTCCTACCACTTCCTAACTGAACTCTACTTCTCACTTACTGATCTGACTTCCTTTCCCGCCTCAAGGACTGTGAACTCCTCAGTGGTTGGGGCCAACCACTTGGCTCCACCCCACCTGGTGTAAACATCAGCCCCTGGAGGGAGGCAACAAGGATTTTGTGTCTGGCTGATGTGCCTGTCTCAGGGTGGGGGTGTGTGTTGTAGTACCTGTGACGACCTGGCTAGTCCAGGGCGCCACAAGTGTACAGCATCGGTGGAGCAGCATACAGCCAGGCCGGAGGCTTGATAAGTATGACGCGCTCACCTCATTCTTACTTTCTTTATTTTTGCTTTATATGTTTAATTTCTTGACTGCCAGATCTGGATCAAACACCCGGAATCCCGGGCAACTTTGAAACCACGCGGATCCGGACTTTTACAGTCTGGGTCCACCCATTTGCCCATCCCTACTTATAAAGTAAGTCAAATTCTATGTGCTGGTGATGTTTACTTACCACATTTGCTGGTCCTGAAAGCCCCAAACTACCCTGGATGTAAAATTACGGAAATTCCTAATTGGTCGTCTAGGTTTTTGTCTATTCAATTTATCCAGGCCACAATTATTAGAAGTTCTACTCATTAAAGACTTACATTTATTAGGCTTGCTATGCTAAAAAGAAAAAAAATGACAAATGTTATGTTCCAATAGTAAAGCTACTCCAAAATGACTGGCCACTGAAACTTTTTTGGTAAAAGATCACAATGTATTTCAGAGCATCAACAAATGACTCTCCTTTGTATCACACTGACTCGTTGAGGAAACGGGTGTATGAGATTTTAGCTATGAAGCTATAATGTCTGATGACTCGGTCACCTGAAATGGTGAAGTGTTGGCAAATAACTTACAGTAGTTGTGATGATTGGAATTAGTGTTTTTTTACCCTGTGATTGCATAAAAGGAAGAAATATCTTAAGAAAATCCTAAGGGCGACAAATAGGTTATTTCTGAATAGCAAGTACTTTAAATCATCAGCTGTAACCACCAGGTTTGCAAATATTTAGTCATGCCTGTAGACATACTGTGCTTACAGTGTAACCCGATATTCTAGTTTTATACTCGGTCACTAGCAGGTGAGACATTAATGACACGGCTATTCTACTGCCTGGGCCAAGATAAGCAGGGGGTGAGCAATACTATTACTGTAAATACAACTTATAAACTAAATGCAATAAACTATTGCTTTCAAAGAAAAATTGAAAAGAAATAATAGATATACTGTACTTGATTCTTCTTGTATCACACATTTTTTTTCTTTTTGTGTGTTTTTAATTTTTATTTTTCATTTTCACTGTTCACTCTTTACATCCATTTCCTACTAAACCACACCATTACTTACACACCTGTTTTTATTATTTTTATTTTACATGTTACACTGAAACCATTTTTTTCTTCCTTTTCCTTTTTGCTACATAGTACCTCTGGTTCCATTATGCGCATGCGTTGCAGTCTTCCTTCATCGGACTTTTAGCCCTGCAAGCATTGTATTGTGATTGTTACATTGTGTTTTGCTCTAAACTCGCTGAGTGTCATGGCTGCATCAGATGCTGTTCAGACCAGACTTTCACACGCCTCACTATACTTTCTCTGGTTCTTCTGAATAGCACAGGCAGGCTCAGGCATCGACCAGCTGTGTGCTCATTAGTGATCGAACTAGCAGGAGTTAATTTCTGCTAGTCTGTTGGTTACCTTTTGGATCACATGTTGCGGGAGACCTATCAAAGGTACTCTCCGCCTTTTTAAGATGGAGGAATTAGTCTTTCTGTGTCGTCTATAGCTTTTTGCTAAACCAGTCCGTGTTCTGTTGATTTCATACATGTGCCTTGATGTGCTGTGGAATTCTTCCTGTCATCTGGTTATTTCCTCCCTGCTTTAGTTTTCCTCCTTATCACTTGCCTGATTACTCTACGTAACCATGCTGTGCGACAGAGGTTTGGTTTCCCCTGTTTGTTCATCACTGTTGGTGTTTACACGTTCCTGTCCCAGCCCCCTTGGGGTAGGGAGGGATGGGTTACTAGATTAGAGCTAGTCAGGAGCAGGAGTAGGAATGTGGCCCAGACATTGTCACTATCAGATGTATTCTGGGATCAGGGACAGTTTAGGAGCATTGGTCCCCTGTTATCCCCTGCCACCCCATGACAGCGACGTGCCTTCATTGCCATGGAAAGTTTTCCGTGGTGACGCTGCACACTAATGATCCGGTCTGGCTGGTGGAAGCTCCACTATGAGACTCTTAGACTGCGCATGCGCCATTTATATGGTACTCAAGTATAACAAATCATGCACCTATGACACATATCTTGACCATTTTTAACAGATTTTTAATGTGTCCCTCCACCACTACATAACTACATTCTTTTTGCATCTCCACAATAGATGACACATCTCTGACTTATTCAAGATGTGTCCTTTTTCTATTGGCTACATTTGATACCTATATCAGCAGCCCTTTTGCCATTGGCTACATTCTATTTGCTATTTCACAACAGATAAGACATCTAGGACACATTCATATGTGGCGCCCTGGACTAGCCAGGTCGTCACAGATAACACACAAACACCCCCACCCCCATTAGACAGTAACATTAGCCAAACAAAACCCTTGTTGCCTCCTTCCAGGGTCTGATGTCCACACCAGGTGGGGCGTAGCCAAGCGGTTGCCCCCCCCCCACCCATAGGAGTTCACAGGCCTGGAGGCGGGAAAAGTGACAGAACGAAGTTGGAGTTTGAAGAGTAAGGAGTAAACACTTGGGTGTCTGGGTTTGTGGCCCAGGCACTGACAGCAAGGTTGGCAGACGGTGGTGGCCGTCTGCAGGAGTGGTGAAGCAACGCGGAACCGTAGGACCGGGGTCGGGCGTTGGCCCGCCGATACCGACCGGGGAGCGAAGTGAAGCCAGCACATACAGGCATTGCCATCGGACCCCGACCAGGCTTGTAGCCGCCAACAATAGTCAAATCCGAGTGTGACCGGAACCCCAGGGGTTTCCTAACAGCCAAAGACCCGATAGAAGGCAACCGCCAAGACCGTGAGGGTATACAGCTACCGCCTAAGGCTAGAGGCCCAAGGGCCAGCGCCTGCGGGCAAACAGGCTCCTCCGGCATCCATACACCGGGGAGCGGACTACCGTTGGGGATCCATAGTAGTCAAACAAGTACATCAAGGTGCAGGGAAAGACAGCCGTTATCACCTGTCCGGGGAGAGAGACACTGCAGCCGGCTGCGGGACCCGTCCATCCAGCAAATTGGTTTACCGAGGACTTTGTGCATCTCTTACTGAGTGAGTACACCCGTGCCATCCGGCACCACACCGCGCTGTCCCTGCAACCCTGCACCTCACCAACCCTGCCTCCCCGTCACATCACCGGGCCCCGGGACCACCGACCCCTACCCACGGAGGGGGAAAACAACATCCCAGCTGCTCCCTACCATCGCTCCCGGGATCCTCGTCACCAGCAGCGGTGGTGCCCATCTTCACCACGACCCATGGGTGGCGTCACGGACTAAATCCCCCAAACCAACCACCCTTTTCACTCACGGGCGAGGGGCGCCGCTCGAGTCCCCGGATCCGGCCTACCGCTCGAGCCACCGAGCAGCAGCAGCCGCAGCAGCGCCGGACCCGAGCGTTAGTGAGCGACCAGCAGCGGCGGCATCCTCCCCGCCCGCGACACATACTGCGTACATTTTTTATTAGCTACATTTGATATAAATACACACCTTCATTCTATTTTTTTTGATATAGCCCCAGATGAAGCTGGGTGAAACACGAGTTGGGGCGGAGGGCTGCACACCACACGTGGCTCCACATTATTAGTATGTAAGTTAGCATCCTATACTCCTATCTGATGTTTATGCTAAATATGTTGGCATACTAAATTAATTATAGCCTTGGAGGTTTGTTATTAGGCCGCCATTGTGCTACTCTGTTTTGTTTTTTTTTATACAAAATCCGTTATAATATTTTATATTTAATAATGGAGAGATATTTGTGAGATATTTTATATCATTTTTCTTTATCCCATGATATTTAGGTGCATCTCTATTATTAAGTCAGGTACGTTTGGTTATAGGAATATTAGTTGGTTAAAATAATATCTTGGACTTTTCTTTCCATAGCAATATATCGCATATTGGATTCCACGATAAAATGCATAGAGTATTTTATTTCTTTCGCTTTACTTTCAAAGGTGAAAAGTAAACCCATTATGACCCTGCAGTTGTTACGTTAGCGCCAGTAGCATAGCTATGCTTGATCCTTCTTGTATCGGATTGAGAATATAAATGTTTTCCTTTACTGATTTATGTGTCTACATATAACCAGCAGCAATTTTATTTGTTTTCCTCGCAGGGTTACTAAGTGCTTATAGCGCCATCGCAAGGCTTGAACGCTGCACGCATGTTGATGCCGCTGCTGTGCTGTTCTAATCTTTATTACAGTCAAGTCAATATTTTTGTGATTTTATTTCTGAATGATTTCCTATGGAGTCTTGTGAAAAGCTGCTTCCTCCGATCGATTGAAATGTCAGAGCAGGGCTTAGGTATATTTTTGTACAATGTTTACCTAATTGATGCAAAAGTCCAAGCCTGCTATGCTGCATACATTCATGGTAATAATATCTATACCGAAAGTCATTGCTGAGTCATTGCTGAGTCTCCGGAGGATTCCGGTAGTACAATTATTTTTAGGCAGAGAATGCTTCCCATGCATTACCGCAGATCTAAAGCCATTATTAAATTCAACTCACATTTGCACAAAGCATATGTTTATAGGCAATAAGTGAAATGCAATAAACGTGTATCTTAACATCATAAAGTCTTCCTGAACTGACAACAGATTTGTAAATTAGAACATTAGGCAGCAATTTTTTTTAGCTTTTATTATTGAATTTAATGAATGATGAATTTAAACACTATGGTCCTGATTCATCAAAGCTTTTACATTAAAAAATGATGTAAAAGCTAGTGATGGGCGAGTGTGCTCAGCACTGCGTGTTGCTTGATCGAGCATTGGGGTGCTTGTTCGAGTAATGATCAGAGTCGAATATGGCGTGGTGCTACAGTGCTCTGGATACAGTGAAGTAGATTCTTTATATGATTGGAGCTGATGGGGGATTTTCCCACCTGAGTTCAGGGACTCCTCTCTCAGCTGGACTCTTTTAGAGTTGATGAGCTGAAAAACTCCTGGGTTAGTTTTTCTCTCTGTCTCTCTCTTACATCTGATTGTCTCTGCTCTCTTATATCTGACTGTCCCTCTAAGCTCTTCTACAGCTGAATGAGACAGAGATGCTACGTCTGTCTCTGCTTTGCTACGTCTGACCTTCTCACACAGTAGTAGCAGAGCTGAGATGGTCAGAGATGCTGCATCTATGGTCTATCACTATCTCTGCTCTGCTACTTGTGACCGTCTCTGCTTTACTTCATCTGACCATCTCAGCCATACCTCCCAACTTTAAAAGAAGGGAAAGAGGGACAAAGTTTGCGGCGCGTGCCGCGGCAATTTTTAGGCCACCCCCCAAACCACACCCATTTTACAAACAGTCACACAAATATCCACTCCCCATCTACACCCATCCAGCAAACTGAAACTGCAGAAGCTGTCCGTGATTGCTCTGAGCCGCCACAGATCAGCAATGTGCAGAACAGGCAGGGAGTTAACTACAGGGTGTGCAGGCAGCTAGGACCTAGGAGGAGAGCTGAACAGGGTGTGCAGGCAGTGAGGACCCAGTAGGAGAGCTGAACAGGGTGTGCAGGCAGCTAGGACCCAGGAGGAGAGCTGAACAGGGTATGCAAGCAGCTAGGACCCAGGAGGAGAGCTGAACATGGTGTGCAGTTAAGGGTATGTTCACACATCAGGTTTTTGCTGTGCAGCACAATCCAGCGCTTTGCGGGAAAAACGCATGGTTGTTTTTTTTTGCCGCCGGGTGCGGTTTTTCCTCATAGACTTTTATTAGCGCCGGATTGTGCCACATGTACTTGCGTTTGATCCGTTTTTCGTCACTCCGGCGGCCGCACAGAGGAACGTTTTTTGCCAGCGGCAAAGAAAGGCATAGCGCCGGGTGCGGCATGGTGCATAATGAAAGTCTATGCGAGCCGGATACGGTGTCATGCTTCAAACGCCGAAAGCATGTACCGTATCTGGTTTTTACTTCTGAGCATACCCAGAAGTGATATAAATTCATTGCTTGGCAGAAAAATCACTCACTCACTCACTCTCTCTCAAACTCTCTCACTCACTGACTGACTCACTGACTCATTCACTCACTCTCACCCACTCACCGATCACCGGCGCAGGGCTGCACGGCTGTCACACTGCTCCGGCGGCTTCTCCTGATTTGAAAATGCCAGCCGCCCATTATTCAATCTCGTATTCACTGCTTTCCCCACACACCGGCGTCTATGATTAGTTGCAGTCAGACACGCCCCCACGCTGAGTGACAGCTGTCTCACTGCAACCAATCACAGCCGCCGGTGGGCGGGTCTATATTGTGCAGTAAAATAAATAAATAATTAAAAGAAAAATGGCGTGCGGTTCCCCCCCAATTTTGATACCAGCCAAGATAAAGCCACACGGCTGAAGGCTGGTATTCTCAGGATGGTGAGCTCTACGTTATGGGGAGCCCCTCAGCCTAAAAATATCAGCCAGCAGCCGCCCGGAATTGCCGCATCCATTAGATGCGACAGTCCCGGGACTCTACCCGGCCCTTCCCGAATTGCCCTGGTGCGGTGGCAATCGGGGTAATAAGGGGTTAATCATGGCAGGCGTCTATGAGACACCCCCAATGATTAACCTGTAAGTGAAAGTAAATAAACACATACACCCACAAAAATCCTTTATTTGGAATAAAAGACAAAAAACACCCTCTTTCACCATTATATTAAAATTCCCAAATACCCCTCTAGGTCCGACGTAATCCACAGAGGTCCCGCGACGCTCTCAGCTCTGCTACATGAAGCTGACAGGAATGGCAGTAGAACACCGCCTTTCTCTATCAGCTCCACGCAGCAACTGAAGGGAGTCGGTGACGTCACTGAGGTAATGTGGGTTGTGTGCGGTGAAGATGCATGCAGGGTAGTGCCAGCGTGTGCGGTGATAATGCGTGCGGGGTAGTACCGCTGTGTGCGGTGACAATGTGTGCGGTAGTGCAGGGGTGTGCGGTGATGATGCGTGTGAGGTAGTGCCTGCCTGAGCGGTGATGATGCGTGCTGGGTAGTGCTGGCGTGTGCGGTGATGATCCGTGTGAGGTAGCTCCTGCCTGTGCGGTGATGATGCGTGCTGGGTAATGCCAGCGTGTGCGGTGATGATGCATGCTGGGTAGTGCTGGCGTGTGCGGTGATGATGCGTGCTGGGTAGTGCTGGCGTGTGCGGTGATGATGCGTGTGAGGTAGTGCCGGTGTTTGTGCAGTGATGGTGGGGTCTCTGTCTCTCTCTCAGCATAACAAAAAACCCCCCCAAAAAATGGATTCATCGCATCAGCTTTTTCACAATCTGAGACGGATCCGTTGCATCAGGCACAAACCGGATTTTGTGCCTGATTGGAAAAAACTGATGTGTGAACTTAGCCTAAATAAGGCTGCTTTCACACATCTGTTTTTTGCCGTGCGGCACAATATGGCGCTCTGCAGGAAAAACGCAACCGTTTTTTTTGCCGAAGGTTGCGTTTTTTCCTGCATAGACTTACATTAGTGCCGTATTGTGCCGCATGGGCTTGCGTTCGGTCCGGTTTTTGCCGCATGTGGCAGATTTAGCCGATGTGGCGGCCGGATGGAACAGTGCCTGGCACGTTTTTTTGTCCAGCAAAATAAAAAAAACGCATTACGACGCATCCGGCCGATGTGGCGTGATTTGCAATGCATGCCTATGGACGCTGCATGCGGTTTTTTCCACTGCGCATGCTCAGTAGCCTGCCGCAAGCTGCAAAAACTGGACAGGCCGCATGTAAAAAACTTATGCAAAGGATGCGGTTTTGTCACCGCATCCGTTGCATAGGTTTTAGAGGCGGATTGGCCGGCTCTGCAAAACCGGAGGTGTGAACTTAGCCTAAGATGCAGCAGCTCTGCCAGGCAGGAGATCATGTGGTCGGTAGCTGATAGAAGCATTGGCAATGCTTCTATCTTTGCATATTACCGGCCAGTGCTGTGCACCTGCAGGAGAGGACACAAGTGGTAAGTACAGTCACAGTCTTCTCCCCAATGTCCTGATCTACCGTGTGCCTGCAGCATTGAGAAGCAAACACTGCACACACGATAGATCAGGACACAAACACACGGGGGTCAGAGAAACAGCTAGAGGAGCACAGGTACGGTGCTGGGGGGGAAGGAAGAGATTCATTACCTTAGCAGCAGCACAGTCAGAGACTAGTTTCGGATAGCGCGCTCTACTCTGTAATGCTCACGTCACGTGTTAGGATGGTAGGAGGGAAAAGCAGCGAGGCAAGGAGAGAGTGGGTGGGCGGAGCCACGGGATACAGACCTCCCGCCTGGGACAACGGGACAAACTCTGCAAATCATGATAGTCCCGCTGTATCCGTGACAGTTGGGAGGTATGTCTCAGCTCTGCTACATCGGAGAGAGATAGTCAGATTTAGCAAAGCAGAGATGGTCAGAAACGCTACGTCTGTCTCTGCTCTTCTAAACCTGACCTTCTCACTCAGAAGTGGCCGAGCTGAGCTAGTCAGCTGTAACAGAGCAGGAATGGTTAGAGATGCTGCATCAGATGTAGCATCTCTGACCATCTCTGCTTTACTGCATCTGACCGCTTCAGCTCTGCTACATCTGAGTGCAGCAGTCAGATGTAGCAAAGCAGAGACAGATCTAGAGTCTCTGGTTGTCTCATCTCTGCTATATCCCAGTGAGATTGTCACATGTAGCAGAGTAGAAACAGATGTATGGTCTCTGACCATCTTTGCTCTGCTACATCTGATCATCGGAGCTCTGCTACATTTGAGTGAGACAGTCAGATGTAGCAAAGCAGAGAGAGCTGTACGGTCTCTGATATCTCTGCTACATCTGACCATTTCTGCTCTCCCACATCTGATCATATCACCTCTGCTAAATCTTAAGGCTGCTTTACACGCTGCGACATCAGTCAAGCGATCTCGTTGGGGTCACAGAATTTGTGACGCACATCCGGTCGCTTTAGCGATGCCGTTGCGTGTGACACCTATGAGCGATTTTGTATCGTCGCAAAAACGAGCAAAATCGCTCATCGGTGACATGGGGGTCCATTCTCGAATATCGTTGCTGCTGCAGTAACGATGTAGTTCATTGTTCCTG
This sequence comes from Anomaloglossus baeobatrachus, assembly GCF_048569485.1. Classification (NCBI taxonomy): domain Eukaryota; kingdom Metazoa; phylum Chordata; class Amphibia; order Anura; family Aromobatidae; genus Anomaloglossus; species Anomaloglossus baeobatrachus. The sequence continues at coordinate 191,528,394 of NC_134354.1, read as the reverse complement.
CAGCAGCACACATCGCTATGTGTGACACCGCAGGAACGAGGAACGTCTCCTTACCTGCCTCCCGCCCGCAATGGAGGAGGTGGGCGGGATGTTCGTCCCGCTCATCTCCGCCCCTCCGCTTCTATTGGGCAGCGGTTCAGTGACGCTGCTGTGACGTCGCTGTGATGCTGAACGAACCGTCCCCTTAGAAAGGAGGCGGGTCGCCGGTCACAGTGACGTCGCAGGGCATGTAAGTAGTGTGACGGATCCGCGCGATGTTGTGCGCCACGGGTAGCGATTTGCCCGTGTAACACAACCGATGGGGGCTGGTGCCCACGCTAGCGATATCTGTCATGATATCGCAGAGTGTAAAGCGGCCTTAAGTTAGATGATCACATGTAGCAGAGCAGAGACAGATGTAGCGTCTGTGAACGTCTCTTTTCAGCCACATTTCACAGTTTCAGCTTTGCTATATCTGAGTGAGATGGTCAGATTTTGCATAGCAGAGACAGATGTAGCATCTCTGACTGTCTCTGTTCTGCTACATCTGACCATTTTTTTCATGATTTAGCTCAGTCAGTCAGATGTAGCAGAGCAAAGATGGTCAGAAACGCTACATCAAATGTAGTATCTCTGATTGTCTCTGCTCTGCAGCATCTAACATCTCTGCTTTACTATATCTGACCATCTAATCTGCTACATCTGAGTGAGACGGTCACATGTAGCATGTAGCAGAGCAGAGACAGATGTAGTCTCTTTGACTGTCTCTGCTCTGCTACATCTGTCCATCTCTTCTCTGTTACTACTTTGATCAGAAGTAGCACAGAAGAGACAGATGTAGGTAATAGTAATAGTACTATACAGTAATATTGGATCTATACAATGTAATGTAATGTCGTTACTATATGACATGGTTATCCTGGTACTATAAAATTCATTCCCATTACTATATGGCAGTATTATGTTAGGTCTATACAATGCAATGAAATGTGGTTGCTATATGTTAGTATTATGCTGGATTTATACAAAGCAACATAATGTGGTTAAAACATAGCGGTATTATGCTGGGTCTATATAATGCAATGTAATCTGTTTACTAAATAGTGGTATTATACTGAGTCTGTATAATGCAATGCAATGTGGCTACTGTATGGCAATAATATGCTATGTCTGTGCAATGCAATCTCAATTCTTTGAGGATCTGAAAAAAAAAGAATTGTTGCACTACATAAAGATAACCTAGGGATGCTGAAATTGAAGAAGTTGATGCTGATGGAGTTCAAGATGGAGTACAAGAACCAGCACAAGATGAAATACCAAAAGTAGTAATAGGTAAAGCTCAAGATGAAGGAATCCAGAGCACTGAGAGTGTCAGCCCTGGTTGTGAGAGAAGAAACTCCACTTAAGTGTCTTAAAGAGAAGAAAGAAAGTTAACCTGTTTGAAGTTCCAGCAACGTTGAAAAGTTCAAGAATACGCCCACAAGTACTTTTGTGAGAATCCTTAAATTTTCCCTTTGCACCTGTTTTTTGTGCACTTTACACCAATGGACCATAAGGTTATGAACTGGCAATAACCACAAACTCTCGCAGTGTATAAAGTTACCCCAGAGGTACCAACAACAGAGCATGCCTGTTTATGGGGCCTGGCTCTGCACCACCAGGAAGCATGCCTGTGATGGTGCCTGCTGTCCAAAAGCTAAGAGCACGCCTGTTTATGGGGCCTGGCTCGCCAACGACAAGGGAGCACGCCTGTTTAAGGGGCCTGGCTATCCACCACACGGAAGCGGGTACGCCTGTTTATGGGGCCTACCTTTAACCACCATCCCCAGGAGAGGAAGATTGGAGGAAAGGCTGGGATAGAGCTGGCCCCGACTTGGTTACCAAATGGACCGGTGACCTACCTCCTGAGCGGTTTTGGGTGGCTTACGGACTTGTGGGTGCAGGGTGGTGAAAAATGGTATTATGATAGTTTATGGTTTATGATGTTTTTATGTGAAAAGTTTGAACTTTAAAATTATCTTGTCTTTACAGCCCGAGGACGTGCTGTTGATAACTAAGGGGGAATGTGGCGCCCCTGACCTGGTCAGGCACCACTGGGTACTGCACCCATTCTGGGTCAGTACAAACAGGTAATCCCAAATGCTGAATAGGGTGTGTACACACAGGCACCTTTTGACCAGGACACACACACACACACACACACACATTAGGGGGGACCCCTGGGCAGACCCAGGAGGGGGCGGAGACTCCACATCTCAGTTAGTGGGGTGCTGTAGTGAAGCTGGAGGAGAGTTGTGCAGTGGTAGTCAGAGGAGAAGGAGTGGAGCAGCCATGTCTGAAGTGTAGGGCTGAAGAGCGGAACACTGTCAGACCCTGCACGTGCAGTGGCTGCTGGCGGGGGAGAACATTACCACCAAGTCAGACTGAAAGACATCCGAAGAAAGAGAGCAGTAAGGAGTTGAGTACGAGGACTCCTGGTAATGAATGCACACACGGGGTACAGGTGCCTAGAGCCAGACATCCATTTAGTGGTCTGCTAAATCCTGCAGGCGGTGGGACTAAAGATTCCACGCCAACCAACACAGAACCCGAGCATCAACAGCAAGGAGGGGGCCCATAAGGAGGATTGAGCCTGGAGCCATCTTATCCTTGGTCCACGCTATCAGCAAACGGGTCAGAAAGGGGAGAAAAGGCAGCAGCGACTTCCCTGGATGCATCCCACGGTACTTTAAGTCTGGGGTGATCAGAAACAAAAGGTGCTAGGAAGGCGAGTCAGCAGTCACCCCTATATCAGCCTGAAGGATACCTAGTTCCACCTGGTTCATCATAGTATCGCCCGGGTTGCCTCACAACTACTAACTGAACGTGAGTAAAAACCCTAAAAGACATTTCTGGACTGTGTGTGAGTTCTCCTGCGACCTGTGGTACTACACACATACACCCGAGCCCCTGGGGCCAGCCTCACTCTCGGGAGGCCACACCATCTAGCTACCATTACCATCAGCCCCAGACGCTCACTAAAGTGCAGTGGCGGTCACCCCTCATACTGACCGCAAAACCGAGAGTGGCGTCACGATTCCTATCAAAGTTAACCTGACATACCTGTTGCCAGAAGATTCCCAACACGTGAAGACCCTGTGGCGTCCCTGGAGGTGGAGAGAAGTCCCTGAGGTGACCACTACAGGTGAGGGGCTTCACACATTTAGGCATTTATTCTGGACCCACTTCAGCGACCGTGGCAGTGCCATCTGCTGCTAGCGGAACTACATCTCCCAGCTGTCCCCTCTCCAACATCTGGCGCCTCCCCTGTGGGTCACCGCACCTTGGTCAGGAGCTGTGATATATTCAATCCATCTTCCTTCATGGTCAGAGACAGGTAAGGTAAAGATTGGAATTTAAATCCAGTAACTTTTTCACTTTTGGGTTAGGCTATGTGCGCACGTCGCGTAAAAACATGCAGTTACGCTGCGCTTTGTAGCGCAGCGTAACTGCATGCGTCCTGCGTCCCCTGCACAGTCTATGGAGATTGTGCAGGGGCCGTGCGCACGTGGCGTTTAAGAGCGCAGCGCTTCGGCTACTGCCGAAGCGCTGCGCAAAAAGAAGTGACATGTCACTTCTTTCCTGCGCTTTGCCGGCAGCTCCTGCACGGTCTATGGCAGGAGCTGCAGGCAGAGCGCATGGAATCGGCGCTCACTACGGACATTTCTGCAGCGATCTAAAGCGCACATGTGCTCTTCAGATCGCTGCAGAAATTTCTGCAGGGCTTGTACGCAACGTGCGCACATAGCCTTACAGTTTTAAAACTTTATTAAAAGGTTCTAGCCACACTTGACAACATCTTACAATGAGTACAATGTTAATTGGAAGATGTAGTTTGTAACAGGTTAATGGTAAGGTATCATATCTTTCCTTCATGACACACAGTAGACTACATGATTGGCAAATTTACTGCAAACTAACAATAACAGTTGTAATAGAATTTTTTATGTTTGTATTGAAGGACTCTTTCTTCAACAAAAAGGCACACTTGTGCTTTTATTATTAACATTTCCTTCCTGTGAAGCCCCAAAACAAACAGGTATGTTGAAGTACAAAGTGATAGGGCTTGCCGTGTCTGTTTAAATAATTCAGATACAGTCCCAGATCTGTAGGTGTCGGTCCCATCGTAGAACTCCAACATTCAATGTAGATTTAGTAATTGAGAATGACACATCCATATTGCTTAAAATGTCAAAACGTCTTTATTCAGCAACTAAAGGAATTCGTGCTCTTCTGTGAAATAACTCTGTATGTTCCTAAGTCCTACATGTTATATGCTCATATTGTTGTGTCATATGTGGCGCCCCTGAGGCTTCCGTCGCCACAGGTCATTGCACCCCATCCAGCGGTGTGATGCCCCATTCTGGGTGAGGAAAGGAGTGAACACCGGTCCCCTGGTAAATCTACACTACACCCATTGCTAGGAACACACTGGGACCAGGGATTGTGGCAGTTCCCCTCCCATGCTGCATGCTGGGAGGGGCTGTAAGACCCATCCCTGCTCCTATAGGGTAGAACAGAGCAACTGGGGAGGTGGGAGGAGCCGCAAGAGTGCAGACAAAGAAAGGAAGGTCTAGGTTAGTCAGAAGGAGTCAGAGAGAGAGTGGGGAAGGAGGCAGAGGCCTGCCGGAGGCAGGCAAGGAGGAGAAGAGAAAGGAAACAGAGCTCCAAGTCAGTCAGGAGCTAAGGAAGGAAAGAGACGCTTCCTGGTGAAGATCCTGGGACTCAGAGGGTCCAGGTGACACCAAGCAGAGAACAGAAGGGGTCCTAGGGCCACGGGTAGCTGTAGAGCTGCGGTGGCCTGTTCCACAGGAACATCGGTGGAGGGATCAAGCTGCAACAGGGGACGGTCCCTAGAAACCGGAGGAGTGCAAAATCATCTCCAAACAGTAAAAACCGAGGCCCAGGGAAAGTTGTAAACTCCCCGGGCCATAGCCCACAGCATTACCTCTAGAAAAGGGATAATCAGCCGACAGGTGACCCCCCAGCCTGGAGGCTGTTGTGGAGGCCAAGCCAGGTTTATCCTACAAAAGGCAAGGCTTAGGAAGACGGCTGAAGACAGAGACATCTTAGAGAGAAGGGTACCGGTTTTTACTCTAAGAATCACCCAGAAACGGCGGAGATCCCTGACAGTGGTCCCAGCAGTCCAAAGGCTTCTTCAGGCCTTGACAAGAACTGTGAGTAAACAACTTGAACTGCACCCTTGCAGTCGTCTCTGTTATTCCGTTTGCTTAGACTATCACTTCACCATAGACTCCCACGAGCACCAACTGTGCCCCGGGGCATTGCTCCACCTGTGGGGAGTAGTACCACCATTGCTGCCATATCATCCCCCGGAGGCCTCATACAGCAGCTGCGGCTTATTAGCCGCATACCACAGGTGGCGTCACAAACATAAACTTTATTCACCTAGCCACATATTCTACTGACACCCACCAGGGCCACGGAGCCGGGCCCAGCCACCACTGACTACCACCGGACTAGTCCGGCCTGCTGGCACCGGGGTGTCCCACAGCCCTGGGGTGGGCGAGTCACATACACAACTCTCACAGGTGAGAAAATCCATTTGACTACTATACCTTGCTAATCAGATAAGACCCTATGACGCTTTACCATCCACAGCTTTGTAATCATCAAAACTTCTTTATTAGAACTCTATTAAAAAGTCGTAGGAGATATTCACCATGGGTAAAAGACTTATACGTTCCTGTCAGACAATAGGCCCTTAGTCATAGTCTAGACTTTGACATAAGGGGGCTTTACATGCTGCGATATCGCTAAGGAAATATCGTCAGGGTCACGGTGGTTGTGACGCACATCCGGCCTCGTTAGCGAGATCGCAGTGTGACGCCCTGGACTAGCCAGGGGCCACAAGTACCAACACACACACACCCCCACCCCCAGCAAGTCACAGCAGTCATCTCCAGTGAGACCTGATTTCCTCCCTCGGGTTCAGACAGACACACCAGGTGGGCGAAGTCAGGCAGATGGACACGCCCACTGAGGAGTCTAGCTGGTCTGAGGCAGGAAACAACGGAGACAAGTCCAGGCAGAGGAAGGGAGAGGAGGTGTGCAGAGTGGCAGAAGCATACGGGGGCCTAGGTTGGAGCCTAGGGCCCTCGTGTAGCAGTCAGGCAGATGGTAGTGGCCATCTGCGGGAGCCAGGAAGACAGTCTTGGTGGAAACGTAGGTAGCCGGGGTTGGGCGGTGGCCCACCGGTACCGAACCGGGGAGCCAGCTGGAAACCGGAGCACAGGAGAAGCGTACAAGAAGGTGCAGGAAAGGACTTACACTACCAACCTGGGGTTAGGAAAACACCACAGCCATCTGTGGGACCCGTCCATCCAGCCATTTGTTTTACCAGAGACTCCGTGTGCGTTACTGGCTGAGTAAGTACCACTGTGCCGTCTGGCACTGCGCTGCCCCACGACCCTGCACCCGGCCGGGCCCCGCAACCCACCTTCTGACCTCCACCACCGGGCCCCGGGACCACCAAACCCCTCCTACCCACGGAGGGGAGAAAACATTTCAGCTGCTCCCTGTCAACGCTCCCGGGATCCCCGTACAGAGCAGCGGTAGTGTCCCAACCTCACCACAAACCGTGGGTGGCGTCACGGACAATATCCCTAAACCAAACCACCCCTTTCACTCATGGGCGAGGAGCGCCGCTCGAGTCCCCGGGATCCGGCCCACCGCTCGAGCCACCGACCGAGCGAGCAGCAGCAGCAGCCGGACCCGAGCAGTGGGTGAGCACAGCGCCCTCCCCGCCCGCGACAGCAGCGTGTGACTCCTCAGAGTGACCGTAAACAATCGCAAAAAAGAGGGAGAAAAAAATAAATTAAAAAAAAAAAAAAAAAAAAAAAAAAAAAATCGGTGGTCATGGAGAGGTCGTTCTAAATCAAAATATCGTTTACTGCCCAGTAGTGATGTGGTTTGTCGCTTCTGTGGCACCACACATCGCTGTGTGTGACACCGCAGGAGCGACAACCATCACCTTACCTCCGTCCACCGGAAAAGGAGGAAGGAAGTAGGTGGGCGGCATGTTCCAGCCGCTCATCTCCTCCCCTCCTTTTCTATTGGGTGGTGGTTCAGTGATGCTGCTGTGACGTCGCTGTGATGCTGAACTTACCGCCCCCTTAGAAAGGAGGCGGTTCACCGGTCACAGCGATGTCGCAGAGCAGGTATGTGCGTGTGACGCTGCCATAGCGATAATGTTTGCTACGGCAGCGATCACCACATATCGGCTGTACGACGGGGGGGGGTGCTATCGCGCTCGACATCGCTAGCAATGTCACAGCGTGTAAAGCCCGCTGAGCACGTTGTCTACCAGAAACGTGTCAGTCGGTTACTCATAGTGAATATCTCAAGTCTTTTTGGATATTAAACTGCCCCAATGTCTTGTTAGTAATGCAATGTGCATGTGCTTCACTACCATAGTTTTGACAAATAACATTTCCCCTAATTTATCTTTTAAAAAAAAAAACAAAACACACTTTTTATTGTCAGGTAACTTCATTACTTTCCTATTTTTTAGTCATAGGGGTAGCATTTCTTTTTCGGTTCAGTCACTCTCCTCTTGAAAGTATGCACGCCCCTGTAGTTTTATTGATTGACTGGCCTGACGTCAATCTCCTCTTAACTCCTGTGATTGCGCACTTTTTTTGTATCTCCTGGCAAAAAAACTCATCAAAACCGCATCGCGTTTTGATACAGTTTTTTTGCCAGGCAGTGCAGTATTAGCAGGAATTTGGTAAGTAAATTCCAATACCAAGTCTGCATCTCCTGTCAGAAAACCACACAAAAAACGCAATTTTGACAAATCAGAGCTGTCATTAACCACTTATATTACCCCGATTGCCACCACCCCAGGGCAATCGGGATGACCCAGGTAAAGTGCCAGAATGGTTGCATCTAATAGATGCAACAATTCTAGGCAGCTGCGGGCTGCTATTTTTATGCTGTGGGTGCCCAATAACCATGGGACTCCCCAGCCTGAGAATACCAGCCCCCAGCTGTTGGCTTTGTTTTGGCTGAGTCTACAAATTGGGGGATGGGGACTGCATATCATTTTTTAAAATTATTTATTTAAATAATTTTAAAAAAAAAGCATGGGATCCCTTGTGTTGTGAATGTTAGTTATGTCTTGGCTGCTGGGAAGCTCCCTCTGGTGGCCAGGAAGGGTTTGGACAGAGACCAGGTGGGTTGTGCAGTGAGTGTTTCCTTTCCTAACTCTCTGCTTATTTAAGTCCTGGTCTGATTGCAGGCTGTTGCCGGATGTCAGTTGTTCTTTGTATCTCTAGCCTGCTTAATCCTGCTTTACACCACATCTTCCCCAGATAAGCGCTTGCTCTTTATTTATTGTCTGGTTCTTTTGTTTATCTGGGTTTGTCATTTTGCTGTGGTTATTTTCAGTTTATTTGCTTGCAGGGATTTTCCCCCTCAGTGGATTGTTGAGGAACTCCCTGCAGTTCTGTGTGGAGTATAGCTCCTTTGGGTCCATGTGTTTGTGGCTTGTTGACTTTGTTATGATTCTTGTTTTCTTGTTGCCTTTGGCTGAATTTGCCCTTAACAATAGAGCTAGCTCTACCACGTTGGTGTCCCCCTTTTTCTGCAATTTTGGGTATCACCCTAGGTTCCTCTCAGGGCACCTTGAGGCGTCTGACTGTCCGGGGGTGGATTCGGTGGTCGACAGAATGCAGCAGATTTGGGGGCAGGTAGTGGATAAATTGTTTCAGTCCCAAGAAACTGCCCAAAAGTTTGCCAACTGGCGTCGGACTGTTGGTCCCCGGTTTAAAGTAGGGGACATGGTGTGGTTTTCCTCTAAAAATATTCCTATGAGAGTTCCGTCTCCTAAATTTAAGCCCAGATTTATTGGACCTTATAAGATTTCGGAGATTATTAATCCTGTATCTTTCCGTTTGACTCTGCCTGCGTCATTTAAGATTCACAATGTATTCCATAAGTCCTTGTTGAAGAAACATGTGGAGCCGGCAGTTCCTGCAGCAGCGCCTCCTGACCCTGTTTTGGTACAAGGGGATCTGGAGTATGAGGTTGAAAAAATTCTGGATTCTCGTCGCAGTAAGCGTCAGCTTCAGTACCTTGTGAAATGGAAGGGTTATGGGCAGGAGGATAACTCTTGGGTTGTGGCTTCTGACATTCATGCGGACAGGTTGGTTCGCGCCTTCCATCATGCTCATCCCGAGCGACCCGGTGGCGTGGGTGAGGGTTCGGTGACCCCTCCTCAAGGGGGGGTACTGTTGTGAATGTTAGTTATGTCTTGGCTGCTGGGAGGCTCCTTCTGGTGGCCAGGAAGGGTTTGGACAGAGACCAGGTGGGTTGTGCAGTGGGTGTTTCCTTTCCTAACTCTCTGCTTATTTAAGTCCTGGTCTGATTGCAGGCTGTTGCCGGATGTCAGTTGTTCTTTGTATCTCTAGCCTGCTTAATCCTGCTTTACACCACATCTTCCCCAGATAAGTGCTTGCTCTTTGTTTATTGTCTGGTTCTTTTGTTTATCTGGGTTTGTCATTTTGCTGTGGTTATTTTCAGTTTATTTGCTTGCAGGGATTTTCCCCCTCAGTGGATTGTTGAGGAACTCCCCGCAGTTCTGTGTGGAGTATAGCTCCTTTGGGTCCATGTGTTTGTGGCTTGTTGACTTTGTTATGATTCTTGTTTTCTGTTCATTGGTATGACAAGGGCACCTGGTATAGGACGGAGTTCAGATCGAGCGATCTGAGGGCCTTTTTGTACTATCAGGAAGTTGGCATTTTGCAGGGTTTTTCTCTGGCAACCATCAGTCCCTTTCCTGTCCTTTCCTATTTTAGTCAGCGGGGGCCTCACCTTTTGCTAATCCTGTCATCTACCTGTGTATTGTGTTTTTCCTATATCACCGCAGTCTTTGAATGTGGGGGGCTTGCTATTCTTGTCTATTTTCTGAGGCAGAGAGTGATTCATCTTTCATACCTTTAGGATAGTTAGTTCTCCGGCTGGGTTCGCGGTGCACAGGATGTTAGTTCACCCCTCAGCTACTTCTAGTTGTGTTGGTTAGTAAGGGGATGGCGGCCAAATTAGTTGCCAATGCTCTTGTCACCTTTTTGCCAATGATTTGTGGTGGTCTTCCATGGTTCTGGATCATAACACCCTTGCATTTTGATACACAGGCACAATAATGCTCATGGATGGGAGCTGCAGCCTGTAGCCGTGTGCTTTATCTGCACTGGATATCAATATATGGGGGACCCTACATCATTGTTTTTCTTTATTTTTACACCACTATAGGGACACAGACAGAGTGTCATTCTTCCATCCAATCACAGACGCTGTCACAGAGAGTGGAGGCGCGGTCTGACTGCAACCAGTCACAGACTGATGGTGGGTGGGGAAGTAGTGAGTTTGTATGAGAGCTAATGATCGCACCCGGAAGCAGTGTTTCAGCTGCGGGGAAGGTTGGTAAGTATAACTGTCCTGCTTTATTCCTTGTTTTCTTTCTTTTGCAGCCCCCCTAGCCCTTACTAACACCATTTTATAACACATAAGTTCAGGTCCCTTAGACAGATATGTGGTCCTGTCTCCAGAGTCAAGTTCCGATTTGTTTATTAGTTCATGATGGTTCAGCAAACCCAAACATCCACAGGTTCGCTGATCAATAGTTATTACCTCTCATACATCTCAAACCTGCCTGTTTTGGACTACTCCTTTGTGCAATGTAATGAGACCTACTTTTATCTCACTGCAGAGAGAGTACAGGTTGAGCACTACAAACATAAGTGTGATTACTGACAAATTACTGGACAGGTGTGACGCCCAGGCAAAACCAGGTAGTCACAGATAGGCCCCTACACAAGACCATCCCCCACTTAGGAAACACACAGCCAACCTGAAACCCTAGTCACCCCCCTTAGGGAAAGACAGACAAACCAGTGGGCGTGACCAGGCAGTTGGACACGCCCACCCAGGGGTTTAGACAGCCCAGGGCGGGAAAACAGTAGCTAGTCTAATCTGTATTTCAAGTGGAGAGGAGTGTGGGCTGGAGCTAAGTGTAGCTCCAGCAGATAAAGTTCAAGTTGAACGGTGCCAAGGTAGGAGCCCTGGTACCTTGGCTAGGAGGCAGACGGTGGTCTCCGTCAGCAGGAGACGGGAAGACGGCTCGGCACAACCGATGTGGATTGGGACAGGGTTGTAGCTCGCCGGTACCGACACGGGGAACCGACCAGAAACCCGGAGCACAAAAGGTGGGTACTCAGACCCTGAAGCCAGGACCGGAAACCAGCGGCCTGGTTAATTAACCGATTGAGGCCAGGATTATAGGTCCTGTCCCACCCAAAGTCCCTCATAGAAGACAACAGCCCACCGATAGGGATAAGAGGTCACCGCCAGGGCCCATAGATCCCACCATCCAGCGTCTGTGGGCACGGCTCCTTAGGCCACATCCAGCCGGGAGCGGACTCCTGAGTTCCAGACTAGGAAGTCCACCTTACACAAAAGTCAGTGCAGAGGAAAAGGATAGAGACCACCAGTCCGGGTGGTGTATCCGAATGCAACCGGCCGCGGCGCTGGCCACCAGCACCTTGGTTTACCAGAGACTCGTGTGATTTATTGACTGTGAGTACTCAAGCATCCCCTAGCCGTCGCTACACCCTGTACCAGACACTGGGTCCCAGGGCAACCATCCCTACCCACGGAGGCCACTATATCTCCCCCGGGTGTCCCATAACAGCAGCGGTGGTGTCCCAGCTCTCCACACACCGTGGGGGGCGTCACAAACTTAATACGGCCTAGCCCGTACATCTACGTCCCCCCATTTATTCGGCGTGTCCGCGGGACACCTGGGTCCGGAGACCCTCGAGCCACTACCCCAGCAGGCCCGGATCTGAACAGCGCCGGCTGCTGGCACGGGGGCGGCACACAGGCAGTGTGCAGGGAGGGGCAGAGCTGTCAATGCCATGGAAAGAAAGATGATATAACACTTTGTAATGTAACAGCTAAACTCAGGTGCACTACCCGTCCCCCACACTGACTCATGTAGGAGATCAGAAGATCAGAGCTGTATCACTACATCTCATATAATGTGAAACCTGCCCTATGGTGGCAGGTATGATTTTCCGGTCTTTGAGTGTTGCTGCCTGTTTATGATTGGTCACTGTCTAAGGCCTCTGCCACACTCACGTGTAAAAAACGTACGTTTGGTGTAGTCCGTTTTTTGTGTCCGTGTTCCGTATTTGCAGTCCGTTTTTCCCCTCCGTGTGGTGTCCGTATGCATATCGTGTGTCATACGTGTGTACGTGTGTGCGTTTTCCTGTGCGTGAAATACGTCAGTGTGTGTTCCGTGTGCAGTCCGTTTTTTGTGCGTGTTTCACATGTTTCACACATTGAGATAATGGTGATTACTTGGAATTAAATGACACATAGGTGTATGTGATTAGGACATAAATATAAGTTAACTATAAACTCTTTCCTGCTTGTATTATGCCTTGGAGCACCTAGGTGTTGAGACAAAATTGTGGCAATGCCATTATCCACGGAGGCCTTAGTGTTTTTATGTTGGATTATATCTCGTCGTTTTGGTGTTAGACGGCACATGTTGCATTATGATAATGTTAGAAGAACCAGATTGTGGGTGCATCCACTAATGATGATGCGGCCTATGCATGGTCATTTCCATACTTTATTTTTGGAGTTACGGAATTTCCCAGATAAGTTTTTTTCATACTGCCGGTTGTCAGTTGAGAGTTTTGATTACTTACTAAATATTTTACGACCTCATTTGCAACATCAGGACACTTGGATGCGGCTTTCCATTTCCCCAGAGGAGAGATTTATGGTGACTCTGAGGTAATATCTTTGTTATTTTTTTAATTTGTGTAAATGTGTTATTTTTCACAGTGAAATGTGTAATTGATCATTATTGATGTCATCTCATTTTTGAGTCAATGTTTGTGTTTTCTTATGATTGTTTTAATTTTAAAAAAAATAGTGTTAATTGTAAATCATTCTTTGTCTTGTTTTCATAGATTCTTGGCGACTGGTCAATCTTTTAGTGCTTTACATTTTGATTTTTTGTTGGGTCGATCAACCATTGCCGTTATAGTACGTCACACATGCGACATGATATGGCAACATTTAAAAGAACAAATGATGCCTCAGCCAAACAGAGAAGATTGGTTGAAAATCTCTAAGGGCTTCAAGGACTCTGTTGACTTTCCTAACTGCATAGGAGCTTTGGATGGCAAGCATTTCAGAGTTAAAAAGCCACCAAACTCTGGGTCACGTTATTTCAATTTTCATAAGTTTTTTTCCGTTGTTATTTTGGCATTGGTTGACACAGAATACCGATTTATTTATGCAGACATTGGGGCCTATGGTAGTGCCTCAGATGCCCGTATTTTCCGTTCATCAAGATTAGCCCAACGCCTGCAAGAAAATTCATTATTGATCCCCCCTCCAGTTGCCCTACCTGGTACATCTGGACCGTTGGCACCATATGTGATGGTAGCAGATGCAGGATTTGCATTATCCAAACATGTTATGCGACCATATCCAAGGAGATCCATTGATGACAGGAAACAGTACTTTAATAATCGGCTAACTAAAGCAAGACGTTATGTGGAGTGTGCATTTGGTATTTTAGCTAACAAATGGCGCATTTATCAGACAACGATTCAGTTGCAGCCAACCTTTGTCACATCTGTACTCAAGGCTACCATTGTGCTTCACAATTACTGTCGGATACATGAAGGAGGAACTTATGTGGATGATGAATTTCAGATAAACCATGTTGTTAATCCCACAGGTGAACCTATGTCCCATAATTCCGTGACATCTGGTTTACAAATTAGAAATTTATTTACTGATTACTTTAATTGTTTTGATGATACTAATAATAGTGATGATTGTTAAGATTGTGATGGTTTATTGTTGATAAAAATATAAATTTATTTTATTATAGGAACTTGGTTATTTTTTCTCAACATCTCAGAGCTTAAATCAAACAAGTATTAAAGGTCAAATGCGTTAATCATAAACTGACATTTCTGTTAGCAACATGGTTTTCTGAATGTTGTATGTATGTGTATGTACATTTCTGTGTTACTATCATGTTTTAGGAAACTTATTTCTAACTCACAACATTAATAATGTTAATCGTCTATTGAAAAAATGCAATATTATTAATAAATATCAAAAATAAACATGTTTCTTTTCTTCCAAAACATAATCTTTTATTAAGAATAAGCATATCTATCCATAAATTAAGGATGTTAGTTTTTCACATCCACATTAAAAATGTACATATTGTTCATTTTGTGTTAAATTTTTCAAAATGTAAATTTAAATGCTAATCTTCATAACATACAAAATATACTTTACATACAAGAGTCATTGTAAGGAAAATGTGTGCATTGCTTACAATGTTGAAAAATGTCGGCCAATTAAGTTGCTATCATGTTGGACATTGACATAGACCAAAAAATTGTAAGCTGTGTTTTCAGAATATTAGAACTAATCTAACCATCAAATTGGTTGGGTAAAAATGTGTTAATACATTTCCAAACATAAAGGCCATAAAACATATATGTGATCCGTCACTAAGTATAATCACACATGTTTTTAAAATCTTTTCAACTCTGAGTTTGCACATTTTTGGAAATCCCTCTTTTTTAACATTTTGACACATTCATCAGATTTGTTGTTTGATTGTTAAGATTAACAAAAATGTGCATCACAAGTCAACAAGATCTTCTAGTGAAGTAACCTGAGTGTTGCTGAGTATGTTGTTTTGTGTGGCCTCAGAAATGGTATTTTCAGGAATGGAAACAGTTGTTTGCTGAACAACATTCCTATTACTAGCTACAGTAGTGTGTGGAACAGTCTGTTGCATGCTGGTTTGTCCCAACACATTGCCTGTGGTTGAGTACACCTGTGGATCTACATGGGTAATTGGGTATTGTGTGTGTGTATGTTGTTGACCTTGAGGATAGTTGACTGATGTTTGTAAGTGTGGTGTAGGTAACATAGTTGAGATTGGATAATGAGGCATCATGAATGATTGTGGGTATGTTGAACCTGGAAACAAATTAGGTAAACCACCAATATTTGTGGGTTGAGTAAAGTAACTAGTAGTTTGAGTTGGTTGTAAATTCATATAGTTCAAGGGTTGCTGAGAGGTAGCACTTTGTACTGTGCTTAAGGCACCAGTATTGGTTGCAACATACCCTTGTCTAATTGGTGTTGGTAATAACGTACTTGAAGCAATGGAAGGTTGTCCAGATTGTTGTAATAGTGGATTATTGACTATTACAGTTGCCATTGTTGTTTGTGTTGAAATTGTATTTTGATTGTCTGTTGTGTTTGGGACTGTATGTTGTTGCATAATGGTACGCCAATTTTCTATGGCCTCATACACTCTCACTGGTTCCTGTTCTGCCTGACTAGCTGACAGTAGGGTCAGCATAGCAGCTCTTACACGTTCCTGTCTATCTGAAGGAATTTTGGTTAAGCTAGTTGATAAAGAGCGACAAAAACGCTCGGCATCTGTTTCTGGAATTAAAGTGTTCATTATGTGAATAATGCGTGTGTCAATTATTTCCGGTAAGGATCTCATTTCCTCAGGTCTGCGGATTCTTCTTGCACGTAGAGGTTGTGGTGCAAAACGTGGAAGTACATTTGTTTGTGTTGCTTGTGTAGCTGGTGTGGTTGTTTGTTGCGTTGATGAGCCTTGGGTGTTGGTTTGTGCACTCTCTGTCCCACCCTCATGTGATTCAGTTGCTGCATCTTGTTGAGTCTCAGGAATTTCAATGTCTTCTCTGGCAGGTTCTTGTTCTGATGCTGAGGTGGCTGTAGCAGAGGGACCTGCTGTTGGTTCATCATCTGATTCGTCAAGATTATCCTCCGTTCTATAAGAAATGAAAAAACATATTACAATCTTAACATTTATCTTTGTCCAATTTTCTTCAGGGGTTTTTTTTGTTTTTTTTTTAAAAAATAAACTTACTGTGTAACTTCTAAGATGGGTGCTAGGAAGCTTATTTGTTCATAGTAGACATATCTGCGTTTGCGGCCTTGGCTGGATGAGGATGGCATAGGGTTGTACTCCCTTCGGTACTGATCACGGGCTGAACGCCAACGCCTTTTTACCAAGTCAACTGTGGAAAATTAACAAATATGTCACTTGCAACATTCTCCATAAATCTGCACACATTAATTTAAATAATGTTTGCGAAATTTATTATACAATTTAACACAATTATGTTGGTCAAATACTTAGGATGAAATATAATTTATTTAGATATTCTTCATTCAAAAACATGTTTAGACATTCACACATTACCAAATAATATTTCTGAATAATTATATTTAAAGTAATTGTCATCTATATTTAAATTATGATTCGGTGTTTTTGCTATGACATTTGGCTACAAATTACTCGAAATATTATTTGATACATGTAGGTAATGATATTGACATGTCATTTTAAACTTTTTTTTTTTTTTAAAAAAAAAAAAAAAAAATTTTTCAAGTGTGATACTAAATTTAGACTAATACAACAGGGAATTTTAAAACACATGACAGTTTAATCAGTTAATTACGTAAATTCATGAAGAATTCCAAGTCAGATTACAAATTTAAGTATACTTCGATTTTTGACACTGATGACAGTTTGGTGAGACTATGAAAAAAGTGTACAGGAACTCAATATATTGAGTAGTACATACACCAAATCTTCTCATAGGATTTTACACTAAAAGACAACATAACTATGCCAAAACAATCACAGTTTGAAAGTATGAAGAAATCCAAATATAGATATTAAATAAATAACAATAAAAAAATACAACAACTTACCATATTTAGCACGCTTTGCAGGAGAACATCTAGACCATGCATTATTGGGGTACACTTCCTCAGCTACTTGATTCCAATGGCGATCAACTGTCAGTCGGTCATGGTAACCATCTACACGTGTATCCCATAATGGTGGGTGAGTCTCGACAGCTGTTATAAGTTTCTCCGTGTCCACCCGTGGTGCCATTATTATATTTCGAAGACGAAAGTTTGCTCAAAATAGATCTTGCAATACACAGAACTACAACTTCTTGCTTGCTCACTCCTTCTGCAAATGCACAGTTAGTTTTGTGCAAAAAAATATGTTAGCTACGCCACCTGAAAGTATTTCAGAGTGTAACTAACTTTCTAATTAAAACACGGACACGGACCACACGGATAGCATACGGAGGCCATCCGTATCACGTACGTGTAAACACGGACCCATAGGATTTAATGGATCCGTGAGGACGTGATGCCGGTGGAAAACGGACATGTCAGCGCTTTTTCGACACGCACAAACGTACGCACGGAACGGACACACGCTCCGTGCGCAAACACTGACGTGAGGCTTTTTACATTAAAAATAGTATGTCAACATCAGCACGTGTCTCCGGTACGTGCAAAAAATGCCAAAAACGTACCGGAGGCACGGATGTGTGGCACAGGCCTAACATTGAGTTGGACTGAATAGTTAACTCATTAGGTGTCAAATACTTTAATTACTGATATCTTTCCATCTGGAAGTAAAAAAAAAAAAGTCTTATTTAGCTCTTCCTCCACTATTATATTGTGTGTACAGTTTAACATGAAATAAATTGGTGAACAGTCTTCTTTAAATGGTAAAAATATCAAAATAAAGTTATAGTAATTTATAAAATAATTTAACACTAGAACTACTGAGGTAGTCATTTTGACTACTTTGCACTATGTATTTCTATATAGGTGTCACGAGTAGTTCTAGTGTTAAGGAAAATTAAAAAATTCCTTTGTTAACTTAACGGGAATGTGCTATCCACCCAAATGTTTTTATTTTTTTATTCAATAACTGTGTCCCCCAGTGCTCTCTGTGTCCCTCAAGCATTCCCCAGTGCTCTCTCGGCAGCTCCTCCTGTGAGCTCATAGAGCAGGGCGGAGGTCCGAAGTGAGTATATGCTGCGGCAAGTGGTGATCACAGCCTGCAATCTATAGGGCAGGTCAGCACTCTGTGCTCAGCAGGGAGCACAGTGTACTTTGGAACGTTGGGGACACAGAAAGCACTAGGGGACGCTGGAGGGACAAAGAACACTGGGGATGCTGGACGCATAGCCAGACCTGGCGGGTCCTGGGGGCACAGAGAGCAGTGGGGGACGCTGGAGGGGCACAGAGAGCACTGGGGAACAATGGGCACATAGCCATACCTGGGGGACATTGAGGGCACAGAGAGCAATGGGGGATGCTGGAGGGACACAGAGAACACTGGGGATCCTCGATGCATATCCAGACCTGGAGGGTGCTGGGGGCACAGAGCAGTGGGGGACGCTGGAGGGGCACAGAGAGCACTGGGGAACAATGGGCACATAGCCATACCTTGGGGACGCTGGGCTCAGGGGGAAAGTGGAGCGCATAGTATAGGCTGTGGACTCCACAGAGAAGGCGCTGATCTCCTCCCTCTGCTTTGATAAGACAGCCTAGAGGGCGCATCTATAGGTCAGAGTAGGAAGCAGCCACAATGGAGGAGATAAGGTCAGATGCCGACTATTATCCCTTATGGTCAGGGGCTGCCATATTTGCGGTGTGTAACTGTTGTTACACACTGCAAATCCAAGATGGTAGCCCCCAGTGTTTGAGTAACAATAGAATTAAATAAAAACTAAATAAACAATTAATTTAATTTTGTATTAAAAAAAATTGATTCCATAATCAGTAATTATTAATACAAAATTACAATCGCCGCACCTTCCCTTTAAATACTTTAGAGACTGGGTAACCAGTACAACTTCATAAACACTTTTTATGCTGCTACCTGAACACACAATATATTTTAGCTTTGATAAAATAAGTAAATTGCATGCCATTTGAATAATGTATCAAACGCAAAAGTTTACTGCTAATGCTAATCAATGATTAAAAGATAAATACATACCAAAAGGATGAAAGGCGCAGCATGCCTGCAATAAACATAGCAATAAAATAAATGTACCAATAAACATTAGTGTTTCATACACTGCTCAAATGGTCTGCAATTTCCTTTTTTGATCATGGCTAAAAAAAATAAAATAGCAAGAGATATTGTGCCAAACCTGAATTTTTTTTTTACAACTGAATTTTGGAGATTTTTTTTTATTTATAAAACAAAGAAAACAAATATCTAATGTGTGTGTGAGAGAACTTTTCTTATGTGAAAGAGACATCACTGCAGTCATTGAAATGCAGAAACTGAGACAGTTATTGCACAGGGAATTGATGACATGTAGAGAAAAATAATAAGTATGAGGTATTTTAATCTTTCTATGCTCCCTTGGCACATATTGTCACTGTCAATTTTAGTGTAAGAATATAGAATGTAAACACAATGCAAATTGATAGTAAGAAAAGCATACAAGGCAAAAAATATTGCAAAATACAGGTAGAAACTGGCCTTGTCAGTCTCTTGATTTATTTATAATATATTCTATAAAAAAAAATGTAAAAAATGCGTTTTCTGTTCAGCAAATTAAAAATCTCAAGGACATTGTGGCTTTTTATTAAGCTAGTCTTCGGAAGATTTCCAACAAATGAGTATTATGACATCCATTGCATAGACATAAATTGGCCTTAGTGTTCTGTAACTATCCTATTGTGCTTTTGTGACAATAAAATTATATACCTGGGCTATTTCTAGCTCTTCAATGACATCATTGAGTAGATGAGGGTTTTTTATTTTTTCTGAATTAAGTCTGTTCTCCGTATCCAATGGATTATTTGAACTCTGGTTGTATGAGATTAGAAAAGAAGATTTAGGCTATGTGCGCACGTTGCGTTTTTCTCCATGGAAATGCTGTGTTTTGAACTGCAGCGTAACTGCATGCGTTCAGCTTCCCAAGCAAAGTCTATGAGAAAGCAAAAAAAATCAATGCACACGCTGCATTTGTAAACGCTGCGTTTTGGATGCCCAAAATCGCTGCGGAAAAAAAAGCAGCATGTCACTTCTTTTGTGCATTGTAGCTGCATTCTCCACCCATTGAAATCAATGATGTGGGTCAGAACGCAACCAAAATGCACTTGGACTACATTTTTGTTGCGTTCTGCATGCTTTTTTGACAAGCAAAACGCAGGTCTTTTTAGTCTGTCAATGTCGGTCAATTTCTGTCTGTGGATGTCGGTGAATTTCCCTCTGAAACATATATATAGCTCCGGCACTACTTAGAAGAAATTGCAAAAAGTCTCGGGTGGTGCTGAATACGTTTTTATTAAATCAAGAATGAAGTCTGTCCCATATAACGTTTCGGTCTACATCAGACCTTTATCAAGGGATCTATCAGACTGACAAGATAAACATGAAACAGAAACAGAAAGAAAAAATAATCAATATACATTAAGGGAATATTTCATCATAAAAAATATATTGTACAAAAATGAATAAGGGGAAAAAAAGCATTTTAAGATGCAGCATTGTAGTAACAAGCGTAGTATGATACAAATGTATGCAACGGCACATTATACCCTGGACAAAAAGAATCAGAACAACACGAAAATACAGACAATGTATGAACATGTAATATAATGGATGGATGTCGTAACTAGTAAGTAATATCTGAACATACCTAGAGTACTGTAGAAATGAATATGCACCAACGGACAATAAGTGTAATCATCAGTCGCGTCTAACAGTAGGGTTGGGTACTATATGAGAGAATGAATGAGAAAACTCTAAGGTACTCGAAAAGATCCATGATAAACAGTGTGAACATTGACCTATGATAAGTACCTGTGACTGTGTAACCCAGGTGGTATGTCACGTTAAATTCATGAGAAATAGGAAGAATCTCTTTATCTAACACCTTGGGGGGCGAGATACTGTTTGTACTCTAAGTAAAAAAATAAGAGTCAAGAAGGAAAGGTACAAAATCCTACCAAGAGCCATACGTGGATTATCTAAAATCATACCTGCGCATGTGCTGGCGGGCAGAGAAAGGAGGAGGAGGGGGAAATCCAATTTTATATGTAGGGTATTATGCCCAAAGAAATAGCCTGATGGGAAAAAGAGAGGTGGTGAGATGTACTAGTGTCTATCTCCATACTCAGTCATGATGGATAACTATGTGCTAGAGGTGAGATAAAACGCTAAGATACCTGAATAATCAGGGTAGAAGTCACAATCACAGTGGTTCTCAGTCGGAGGTAAATACCATGTGTTCCCAGTCAAGCATTAAGGGATGTTATATGGCTAATGTCAAGGCACCAAGGAAAGAAAAAAAAAGAGAAGAGATGATAAGGTAATAACCTTGCAAGGGGTTAATCTGACTAGAGAAGGAACTAACACGTTCCAGGGGGATACTGGTGTGTCCGTATACCTTCTAAATATATCTGCCGTACACATGCTAAGACAAAGGCAGTCAGTAATGTACCCGTCATATTAAGTGTATGAACATGTTTAGCTATGGAAAGCCACAGTGGCAAGTCTTCAATAGGATCAGGTGAAGAATCTAATAGAAGAAATGGAGGAGATTACACGTGTGTATCAATAAAATGGAGGGGCGCAGTGCGGTGACGCGATGCGTGCGGCCGCGCATGCGCAGACCGCATCCCGGTCCGCGCATGCGCACCGCGCATCACGTAGTGGAAGGATCGGTGGTGGCTGGTGGTATTGCGGCGCTGTATCGCGCCTGCGCAATGGCATAGGAAAACAAGAGGGCATAGGTGGCAGGTGGTATTGCAGCGCTAGTGAGCGCCAGCACTTAAACAGAGGGGCAAAACACCTGCCACCTATGCCCTCTTGTTTTCCTATGCCATTGCGCAGGCGCGATACAGCGCCGCAATACCACCAGCCACCACCGATCCTTCCACTACGTGATGCGCGGCCGCACGCATCGCGTCACCGCACTGCGCCCCTCCGAATCAGGAAGTGGTGTCACCTGACTCCACTTTCCGGATTCACGGCACCTATAACAGGTCTGGTCCCTCCACAGTTCACAGAGCATCCGGTTTACACACATCCACCAGGACACAGGTCTGTACCAACTCCTTCCTACCTCAGCTCTGCACTATAGCACTTCGTGAACTTTTGCTTTCATTACCATAGGCACAGTCCAGCGCTGGTTACATGTCCACTATCCCTCTCCGGACGGTATGTTTTACCATTCCATCCTTTGGGTATAACTGCTGATTTGTCATATTGTTCACCATCTGTCTCTGTTACCAATAACATATTATGCTTTCACCACCTCTCACACAGATTCTCCACGGGTTTTACCCTGTTAAGCCTGCATCTGGCTCTGTTGCCTAGTACCTAGATCATATGGTAATCCACTACAATGATACCCTATTCCCCCTCCCTCCCATAGTTCCTGCTCATTTTATTGATATACACGTGTAATCTCCTCCATTTCTTCTATTAGATTCTTCACCTGATCCTATTGAAGACTTGCCACTGTGGCTTTCCATAGCTAAACATGTTCATACACTTAATATGACAGGTACATTACTGACTGCCTTTGTCTTAGCATGTGTACGGCAGATATATTTAGAAGGTATACGGACACACCAGTATCCCCCTGGAACGTGTTAGTTCCTTCTCTAGTCAGATTAACCCCTTGCAAGGGTATTACCTTATCATCTCTTCTCTCTTTTTTTTCTTTCCTTGGTGCCTTGACATTAGCCATATAACATCCCTTAATGCTTGACTGGGAACACATGGTATTTACCTCCGACTGAGAACCACTGTGATTGTGACTTCTACCCTGATTATTCAGGTATCTTAGCGTTTTATCTCACCTCTAGCACATAGTTATCCATCATGACTGAGTATGGAGATAGACACTAGTACATCTCACCACCTCTCTTTTTCCCATCAGGCTATTTCTTTGGGCATAATACCCTACATATAAAATTGGGTTTCCCCCTCCTCCTCCTTTCTCTGCCCGCCAGCACATGCGCAGGTATGATTTTAGATAATCCACGTATGGCTCTTGGTAGGATTTTGTACCTTTCCTTCTTGACTCTTATTTTTTTACTTAGAGTACAAACAGTATCTCGCCCCCCAAGGTGTTAGATAAAGAGATTCTTCCTATTTCTCATGAATTTAACATGACATACCACCTGGGTTACACAGTCACAGGTACTTATCATAGGTCAATGTTCACACTGTTTATCATGGATCTTTTCGAGTACCTTAGAGTTTTCTCATTCATTCTCTCATATAGTACCCAACCCTACTGTTAGACGCGACTGATGATTACACTTATTGTCCGTTGGTGCATATTCATTTCTACAGTACTCTAGGTATGTTCAGATATTACTTACTAGTTACGACATCCATCCATTATATTACATGTTCATACATTGTCTGTATTTTCGTGTTGTTCTGATTCTTTTTGTCCAGGGTATAATGTGCCGTTGCATACATTTGTATCATAATACGCTTGTTACTACAATGCTGCATCTTAAAATGCTTTTTTTCCCCTTATTCATTTTTGTACAATATATTTTTTATGATGAAATATTCCCTTAATGTATATTGATTATTTTTTTCTTTCTGTTTCTGTTTCATGTTTACCTTGTCAGTCTGATAAATCCCTTGATAAAGGTCTGATGTAGACCGAAACGTTATATGGGACAGACTTCATTCTTGATTTAATAAAAACGTATTCAGCACCACCCGAGACTTTTTGCAATTTCTTCTAAGGAGTGCCGGAGCTATATATATGTTTCTGAGGTTTATTTTTCTCCAGAGCACCCAACTAGATAGTGAGCCAGGCTTATTTTTTCTGGTGAATTTCCCTCTGTCTGTCGGTCGGTCGGTCTCTTTCTCTGTTAGTTGGTCGCTCTGTCTGTCTCTCTCTCTGTCAGTCGGTCTCTCTGTCTGTCTTTCCCTCTCTCTGTCCATCGGTCAGTCTCTCCCCTTCTCTCATACTCACTGATCCCCGATCACCAGCGCCGCGCTGCACGGCGTTAACACTGCTCCGGCTGCTTTTCCTCTTTTGAAAATGCTGGCCGCTCATTATTCAATCTCGTATTCCCTGCTTTCCCCACCCACCGGTGCCTATGATTGGTTGCAGTCAGACACGCCCCCACGCTGAGTGACAGCTGTCTCACTGCAACCAATCACAGCCGCAGGTGGGCGGGTCTATATCATGCAGTAAAATAAGTAAATAAATAATTTAAAAAAGCGCCAATTTTGATACCAGCCAAGATAAAGCCACACGGCTGGAGGCTGGTATTCTGAGGATGGGGAGCACCACGTTATGGGGAGCCCCCCAGCCTAACAATATCAGCCAGGAGCCGCCCGGAATTGCCGCATCCATTAGATGCGACAGTCCCGGGACTTTACCCGGCTAATCCTGAATTGCCTTGGTGCGGTGGCAATTGGGGTAATAAGGGGTTAATGACAGCAGCCCATAGCTGCCACTAAGTCCTAGGCTAATCATGACATGCGTCTCCCCGAGATACCTTCCATAATTAACGTGTAAGTGAAATTAATAAACACATACACCCAAAAAAATCCTTTATTTGGAATAAAAGACAAACCCCCCCCTTTCACCACTTTATTAAAATCCCCAAATACCCCTCCAGATCCGGCGTAATCCAGAGGTCCCGCGATGCATCCAGCTCTGCTACATGAAGCTGCCAGTAGTGGCAGTAGAACACCGCTGCTCCTGTGAGCTCCACGCAGCAACTGAAGTGAATCGCGCTGTCAGCGGGGACGTCAATGAGGTAATGCCTGTTTGTGTGATGATGAGGGCTGTAGTGTCAGGATGTGTGCGGTGATGTAGGCGGTAATGTCGGGATGTGTGCGGGGATGTAGGCGAGGTGGACATCCAGGGATCTCAGTACTTTGCACACACGGGGGTACATATCCCAGAACAGACCAGGACTTCAAGTCATCTGTTAACTCTGGCAGGCGGGTGGGTTTTCAGAACTCCTCTGCCACCACTAATGTCCGAGGCAACAGCAGCAAAGGAAGGACCGGGACATATTCCCTTAAATAGTTCAAACTGCCTGTGGTAGGACCCAGACACCAGACAGACCTCCAGGAGCTCCATGCCAGGGAGGATCGACAAATACACCAGAGTACATCGGTGGGTAAGTGGCACCAGGTTGGCTGGCACAGCTGTAGAGGACTCGGGAGCACCTGAGATCCAGCAGATCTCCAGGGTGAGAACCCACTAAGTAAAGACAACCAAACTGCACTCCCTGTCTGGACTGATTTATTGCCCTGCACCTCCACGTTAACCCCTCACCTACCCCTGACGAAAAGCGTGCTCGCGGAGGGATCCACCATCCATGCTGCCCCCATCCATCATCCCCAGCGGGAACCCGCCCCCGCGGCCCCACCATCCCTGGCCGCAAACCGCGAGTGGCATAGTCAGATTTTATTTTTATTTTTCTTCTATTTTTATGTAAAACTGGTCGACGGTGCCCCCGGATCTGGATCCCCTCGAGCCACGGACCATCCGGATCCGATCAGCCCGGTTGCCCCGGGGCGCAACATTACCATTCAATGAAGCTAAACTTAAAGGGAACCTGTTACCATATTTGGTGAGTACAAGCTGCGGCCACCACCAGTGAGCCCTTATATACAGCGTTCCAGGATATTGTATGTATGAGGCCAGGATGCTGTGTAGAATGTAAAAAACACTTTTATAATACTCACCTAGGGGGCGGTCTGGTCCAATGGGTGTTGCTGCTCTCTAGTCTGGTGCGTCCTCTCTGCTGTGTTCGCCGTCCTCCTTCTTCCAAGCCCAGTGTGGATGACGCGTATACGTCATCCACACAGGTGACATTGCGGTTCTGCGCAGGCTCACTTTCATCTGCCCTGTTGAGAGCACATCAAAGTAATGTAATGCGCTGCCACGATTAAAAGGGAAAAAGCCCGACCGCGCATGCGCACTATAATACTTTAATTTCCTCTGAGCAGGGCAGATCAAAGTGCGCCTGCGCAGGACCTCAATGCCGGCTAGTGTGCATGACATAGGACGTGTCATGCACACAGGCCTTGAAAGAAGGAGAATGGTGATCGCCAGAGAGAGGAGGAGCTGGACCAGAGAGAGGAGGCACTGAACTGGAGAGCATCGACACCCATCGGACCAGACCACCCCTAGGTGAGTATTATAAACGTGTTTTTTTACCTTCTACACAGCGGCCTGAGCTGGAATGCTGTATAAAAGAGTTCACTGGTGGTAGCCACTGCTTATAGTCGTCAAATCTGGTGACAGGTTCCCTTTAATAGGTACGATAACTGCCTAAAAGCAAGAAAGTTATTTTTTCAAATCTTAGATAACCCCTTCAGTCGGAGACTTTGGTGACAATGTGCTGCTGTAAGGAAGTATTTCTGTATTAGGCTGGAGTCACACTTGCGAGAGACTCACGCGTAACTTGCGGCCACACACTCCTGATAGGAGCGGGTCGGCTGCATGTATTTCTATGCAGCTGAGATGCTCCTGTCCGGAAAGTGTGCAGTCGTGCAGGGTGATGCGATGCGAGACTCACGTGAGTCACTCGCAAGTGTGACTCCGGCCTTAATGGAAACATTTGGGGTATGTTCACATGCTGCTTCTTTTTCTTTCACAAAACCTGCTCTCTTGGCAGTTAAAAAGTTGCTCCAAAAAAGCA